>NW_026909498.1:372333-744666 GCF_033115175.1 Lepus europaeus
CTGCTACACTCAAGCTACAGAAATCCCATATAGAGCGTATATCTTCTCCCAGGCTTCAGAACTCTTGGAAACAGCTTCTTTCTACATGCAACCTACAGAATGCCTGGAAACTGCATCTCTCTACACCCAGGTAACAGAACTCCCGTAAGCCGCTTCTGCTATACTCAGCATACAGAAAACCCGCATATAGCGAATGCCTAATTCCAGGCTTCAGAATTCCCGTAAACAGCTCCTCTCTACACGAAAGATAGAGAACTGCTGCAAACTGTGTCTCCCTGCATCTAGTTAACAGAGCTACCCTAAGCTGTGTCTCCTACACTCAGGATACAGAAAACCCGCATATTGCGAATGCGAAATCCATGACACAGAAGTAGGGTAAACTGCTTATCCTTATACCCCGATACAGAACTCCGAAATACTGCGTCTCTCTACCTCCAGTTTACACAGCTCCCTTGAGGTTCGTCTGTTACGCTTAGGCTACTCGAATCCCATATACAGCATATGCCTTCTCCCAGGCTACAGAACTCCTGGAAACGCTTCTCTCTACACCCAGGATACAGAACTCCTGAAAACTGCATCTCGCTACATCCAAGAGACAGAGCTCCCATAAGCTGCTTATTGTACCCTCATTGTAAAGTAAATGCACATTTAGCGTATGCCTATTTCCAGGATACAGAATTCCCATAAACTGCTTTTCCCCACACCCAGATACAGAACTCCGGTAAACTGTGTTCTCTACATCCAGGTTACAGAACTCCCATATGCTGCGTCTGCTACACTCAAGCTACAGAAATCCCATATAGAGCGTATATCTTCTCCCAGGCTTCAGAACTCTTGGAAACAGCTTCTTTCTACATGCAACCTACAGAATGCCTGGAAACTGCATCTCTCTACACCCAGGTAACAGAACTCCCGTAAGCCGCTTCTGCTATACTCAGCATACAGAAAACCCGCATATAGCGAATGCCTAATTCCAGGCTTCAGAATTCCCGTAAACAGCTCCTCTCTACACGAAAGATAGAGAACTGCTGCAAACTGTGTCTCCCTGCATCTAGTTAACAGAGCTACCCTAAGCTGTGTCTTCTACACTCACGATACGGAACACCCACATATTGCGAATGCCAAAGCCATGACACAGAAGTACTGTAAACTGCTTATTCCTATACCCCGATACAGAACTCTGGAATACTGCGTCTCTCTACCTCCAAGTTACAGAGCTCCCTTGAGGTTCGTCTGCTACGCTCAGGCTACAGGAATCCCATATACAGCGTATGCCTTTTCCCATTCAACAGAACTCTTGGGAACTGATTCTCTCTACACCCAGGATACAGAAATCCTGAAAACTGCATCTCGCTACATGCAGGAGACAGAGCTCCCATAAGCTGCTTATTATACCCTCAGGGTACAGTAAACACACATTTAGCGTATGCCAATTTCCAGGATACAGAATTCCCATAAACTGCTTTTCCCCACACCCAGATACAGAACTCCGGTAAACTGTGTTCTCTACATCCAAGTTACAGAACTCCCATATGCTGCGTCTGCTACATTCAAGCTACAGAAATCCCATATACAGCGTATGCCTTCTCCCAGGCTTCAGAACTCTTGGAAACAGCTTCTTTCTACATGCAACCTACAGAATGCCTGGAAACTGCATCTCTCTACACCCAGGTAACAGAACTCCCGTAAGCCGCTTCTGCTATACTCAGCATACAGAAAACCCGCATATAGCGAATGCCTAATTCCAGGCTTCAGAATACCAGTAAACAGCTGCTCTCTACACGAAAGATAGAGAACTGCTGCAAACTGTGTCTCCCTGCATCTAGTTAACAGAGCTACCCTAAGCTGTGTCTCCTACACTCAGGATACAGCAAACCCGCATATTGCGAATGCGAAATCCATGACACAGAAGTAGGGTAAACTGCTTATCCTTATACCCCGATACAGAACTGCAAAATACTGCGTCTCTCTACCTCCAGTTTACACAGCTCCCTTGAGGTTCGTCTGTTACGCTTAGGCTACTCGAATCCCATATACAGCATATGCCTTCTCCCAGGCTACAGAACTCCTGGAAACGCTTCTCTCTACACCCAGGATACAGAACTCCTGAAAACTGCATCTCGCTACATCCAAGAGACAGAGCTCCCGTAAGCTGCTTATTGTACCCTCATTGTAAAGTAAATGCACATTTAGCGTATGCCTATTTCCAGGATACAGAATTCCCATAAACTGCTTTTCCCCACACCCAGATACAGAACTCCGGTAAACTGTGTTCTCTACATCCAGGTTACAGAACTCCCATATGCTGCGTCTGCTACACTCAAGCTACAGAAATCCCATATAGAGCGTATATCTTCTCCCAGGCTTCAGAACTCTTGGAAACAGCTTCTTTCTACATGCAACCTACAGAATGCCTGGAAACTGCATCTCTCTACACCCAGGTAACAGAACTCCCGTAAGCCGCTTCTGCTATACTCAGCATACAGAAAACCCGCATATAGCGAATGCCTAATTCCAGGCTTCAGAATTCCAGTAAACAGCTCCTCTCTACACGAAAGATAGAGAACTGCTGCAAACTGTGTCTCCCTGCATCTAGTTAACAGAGCTACCCTAAGCTGTGTCTCCTACACTCAGGATACAGAAAACCCGCATATTGCGAATGCGAAATCCATGACACAGAAGTAGGGTAAACTGCTTATCCTTATACCCCGATACAGAACTCCGAAATACTGCGTCTCTCTACCTCCAGTTTACACAGCTCCCTTGAGGTTCGTCTGTTACGCTTAGGCTACTCGAATCCCATATACAGCATATGCCTTCTCCCAGGCTACAGAACTCCTGGAAACGCTTCTCTCTACACCCAGGATACAGAACTCCTGAAAACTGCATCTCGCTACATCCAAGAGACAGAGCTCCCGTAAGCTGCTTATTGTACCCTCATTGTAAAGTAAATGCACATTTAGCGTATGCCTATTTCCAGGATACAGAATTCCCATAAACTGCTTTTCCCCACACCCAGATACAGAACTCCGGTAAACTGTGTTCTCTACATCCAGGTTACAGAACTCCCATATGCTGCGTCTGCTACACTCAAGCTACAGAAATCCCATATAGAGCGTATATCTTCTCCCAGGCTTCAGAACTCTTGGAAACAGCTTCTTTCTACATGCAACCTACAGAATGCCTGGAAACTGCATCTCTCTACACCCAGGTAACAGAACTCCCGTAAGCCGCTTCTGCTATACTCAGCATACAGAAAACCCGCATATAGCGAATGCCTAATTCCAGGCTTCAGAATTCCCGTAAACAGCTCCTCTCTACACGAAAGATAGAGAACTGCTGCAAACTGTGTCTCCCTGCATCTAGTTAACAGAGCTACCCTAAGCTGTGTCTCCTACACTCAGGATACAGAAAACCCGCATATTGCGAATGCGAAATCCATGACACAGAAGTAGGGTAAACTGCTTATCCTTATACCCCGATACAGAACTCCGAAATACTGCGTCTCTCTACCTCCAGTTTACACAGCTCCCTTGAGGTTCGTCTGTTACGCTTAGGCTACTCGAATCCCATATACAGCATATGCCTTCTCCCAGGCTACAGAACTCCTGGAAACGCTTCTCTCTACACCCAGGATACAGAACTCCTGAAAACTGCATCTCGCTACATCCAAGAGACAGAGCTCCCATAAGCTGCTTATTGTACCCTCATTGTAAAGTAAATGCACATTTAGCGTATGCCTATTTCCAGGATACAGAATTCCCATAAACTGCTTTTCCCCACACCCAGATACAGAACTCCGGTAAACTGTGTTCTCTACATCCAGGTTACAGAACTCCCATATGCTGCGTCTGCTACACTCAAGCTACAGAAATCCCATATAGAGCGTATATCTTCTCCCAGGCTTCAGAACTCTTGGAAACAGCTTCTTTCTACATGCAACCTACAGAATGCCTGGAAACTGCATCTCTCTACACCCAGGTAACAGAACTCCCGTAAGCCGCTTCTGCTATACTCAGCATACAGAAAACCCGCATATAGCGAATGCCTAATTCCAGGCTTCAGAATTCCCGTAAACAGCTCCTCTCTACACGAAAGATAGAGAACTGCTGCAAACTGTGTCTCCCTGCATCTAGTTAACAGAGCTACCCTAAGCTGTGTCTTCTACACTCACGATACGGAACACCCACATATTGCGAATGCCAAAGCCATGACACAGAAGTACTGTAAACTGCTTATTCCTATACCCCGATACAGAACTCTGGAATACTGCGTCTCTCTACCTCCAAGTTACAGAGCTCCCTTGAGGTTCGTCTGCTACGCTCAGGCTACAGGAATCCCATATACAGCGTATGCCTTTTCCCATTCAACAGAACTCTTGGGAACTGATTCTCTCTACACCCAGGATACAGAAATCCTGAAAACTGCATCTCGCTACATGCAGGAGACAGAGCTCCCATAAGCTGCTTATTATACCCTCAGGGTACAGTAAACACACATTTAGCGTATGCCAATTTCCAGGATACAGAATTCCCATAAACTGCTTTTCCCCACACCCAGATACAGAACTCCGGTAAACTGTGTTCTCTACATCCAAGTTACAGAACTCCCATATGCTGCGTCTGCTACATTCAAGCTACAGAAATCCCATATACAGCGTATGCCTTCTCCCAGGCTTCAGAACTCTTGGAAACAGCTTCTTTCTACATGCAACCTACAGAATGCCTGGAAACTGCATCTCTCTACACCCAGGTAACAGAACTCCCGTAAGCCGCTTCTGCTATACTCAGCATACAGAAAACCCGCATATAGCGAATGCCTAATTCCAGGCTTCAGAATACCAGTAAACAGCTGCTCTCTACACGAAAGATAGAGAACTGCTGCAAACTGTGTCTCCCTGCATCTAGTTAACAGAGCTACCCTAAGCTGTGTCTCCTACACTCAGGATACAGCAAACCCGCATATTGCGAATGCGAAATCCATGACACAGAAGTAGGGTAAACTGCTTATCCTTATACCCCGATACAGAACTGCAAAATACTGCGTCTCTCTACCTCCAGTTTACACAGCTCCCTTGAGGTTCGTCTGTTACGCTTAGGCTACTCGAATCCCATATACAGCATATGCCTTCTCCCAGGCTACAGAACTCCTGGAAACGCTTCTCTCTACACCCAGGATACAGAACTCCTGAAAACTGCATCTCGCTACATCCAAGAGACAGAGCTCCCGTAAGCTGCTTATTGTACCCTCATTGTAAAGTAAATGCACATTTAGCGTATGCCTATTTCCAGGATACAGAATTCCCATAAACTGCTTTTCCCCACACCCAGATACAGAACTCCGGTAAACTGTGTTCTCTACATCCAGGTTACAGAACTCCCATATGCTGCGTCTGCTACACTCAAGCTACAGAAATCCCATATAGAGCGTATATCTTCTCCCAGGCTTCAGAACTCTTGGAAACAGCTTCTTTCTACATGCAACCTACAGAATGCCTGGAAACTGCATCTCTCTACACCCAGGTAACAGAACTCCCGTAAGCCGCTTCTGCTATACTCAGCATACAGAAAACCCGCATATAGCGAATGCCTAATTCCAGGCTTCAGAATTCCAGTAAACAGCTCCTCTCTACACGAAAGATAGAGAACTGCTGCAAACTGTGTCTCCCTGCATCTAGTTAACAGAGCTACCCTAAGCTGTGTCTCCTACACTCAGGATACAGAAAACCCGCATATTGCGAATGCGAAATCCATGACACAGAAGTAGGGTAAACTGCTTATCCTTATACCCCGATACAGAACTCCGAAATACTGTGTCTCTCTACCTCCAGTTTACACAGCTCCCTTGAGGTTCGTCTGTTACGCTTAGGCTACTCGAATCCCATATACAGCATATGCCTTCTCCCAGGCTACAGAACTCCTGGAAACGCTTCTCTCTACACCCAGGATACAGAACTCCTGAAAACTGCATCTCGCTACATCCAAGAGACAGAGCTCCCGTAAGCTGCTTATTGTACCCTCATTGTAAAGTAAATGCACATTTAGCGTATGCCTATTTCCAGGATACAGAATTCCCATAAACTGCTTTTCCCCACACCCAGATACAGAACTCCGGTAAACTGTGTTCTCTACATCCAGGTTACAGAACTCCCATATGCTGCGTCTGCTACACTCAAGCTACAGAAATCCCATATAGAGCGTATATCTTCTCCCAGGCTTCAGAACTCTTGGAAACAGCTTCTTTCTACATGCAACCTACAGAATGCCTGGAAACTGCATCTCTCTACACCCAGGTAACAGAACTCCCGTAAGCCGCTTCTGCTATACTCAGCATACAGAAAACCCGCATATAGCGAATGCCTAATTCCAGGCTTCAGAATTCCCGTAAACAGCTCCTCTCTACACGAAAGATAGAGAACTGCTGCAAACTGTGTCTCCCTGCATCTAGTTAACAGAGCTACCCTAAGCTGTGTCTCCTACACTCAGGATACAGAAAACCCGCATATTGCGAATGCGAAATCCATGACACAGAAGTAGGGTAAACTGCTTATCCTTATACCCCGATACAGAACTCCGAAATACTGCGTCTCTCTACCTCCAGTTTACACAGCTCCCTTGAGGTTCGTCTGTTACGCTTAGGCTACTCGAATCCCATATACAGCATATGCCTTCTCCCAGGCTACAGAACTCCTGGAAACGCTTCTCTCTACACCCAGGATACAGAACTCCTGAAAACTGCATCTCGCTACATCCAAGAGACAGAGCTCCCATAAGCTGCTTATTGTACCCTCATTGTAAAGTAAATGCACATTTAGCGTATGCCTATTTCCAGGATACAGAATTCCCATAAACTGCTTTTCCCCACACCCAGATACAGAACTCCGGTAAACTGTGTTCTCTACATCCAGGTTACAGAACTCCCATATGCTGCGTCTGCTACACTCAAGCTACAGAAATCCCATATAGAGCGTATATCTTCTCCCAGGCTTCAGAACTCTTGGAAACAGCTTCTTTCTACATGCAACCTACAGAATGCCTGGAAACTGCATCTCTCTACACCCAGGTAACAGAACTCCCGTAAGCCGCTTCTGCTATACTCAGCATACAGAAAACCCGCATATAGCGAATGCCTAATTCCAGGCTTCAGAATTCCCGTAAACAGCTCCTCTCTACACGAAAGATAGAGAACTGCTGCAAACTGTGTCTCCCTGCATCTAGTTAACAGAGCTACCCTAAGCTGTGTCTTCTACACTCACGATACGGAACACCCACATATTGCGAATGCCAAAGCCATGACACAGAAGTACTGTAAACTGCTTATTCCTATACCCCGATACAGAACTCTGGAATACTGCGTCTCTCTACCTCCAAGTTACAGAGCTCCCTTGAGGTTCGTCTGCTACGCTCAGGCTACAGGAATCCCATATACAGCGTATGCCTTTTCCCATTCAACAGAACTCTTGGGAACTGATTCTCTCTACACCCAGGATACAGAAATCCTGAAAACTGCATCTCGCTACATGCAGGAGACAGAGCTCCCATAAGCTGCTTATTATACCCTCAGGGTACAGTAAACACACATTTAGCGTATGCCAATTTCCAGGATACAGAATTCCCATAAACTGCTTTTCCCCACACCCAGATACAGAACTCCGGTAAACTGTGTTCTCTACATCCAAGTTACAGAACTCCCATATGCTGCGTCTGCTACATTCAAGCTACAGAAATCCCATATACAGCGTATGCCTTCTCCCAGGCTTCAGAACTCTTGGAAACAGCTTCTTTCTACATGCAACCTACAGAATGCCTGGAAACTGCATCTCTCTACACCCAGGTAACAGAACTCCCGTAAGCCGCTTCTGCTATACTCAGCATACAGAAAACCCGCATATAGCGAATGCCTAATTCCAGGCTTCAGAATACCAGTAAACAGCTGCTCTCTACACGAAAGATAGAGAACTGCTGCAAACTGTGTCTCCCTGCATCTAGTTAACAGAGCTACCCTAAGCTGTGTCTCCTACACTCAGGATACAGCAAACCCGCATATTGCGAATGCGAAATCCATGACACAGAAGTAGGGTAAACTGCTTATCCTTATACCCCGATACAGAACTGCAAAATACTGCGTCTCTCTACCTCCAGTTTACACAGCTCCCTTGAGGTTCGTCTGTTACGCTTAGGCTACTCGAATCCCATATACAGCATATGCCTTCTCCCAGGCTACAGAACTCCTGGAAACGCTTCTCTCTACACCCAGGATACAGAACTCCTGAAAACTGCATCTCGCTACATCCAAGAGACAGAGCTCCCGTAAGCTGCTTATTGTACCCTCATTGTAAAGTAAATGCACATTTAGCGTATGCCTATTTCCAGGATACAGAATTCCCATAAACTGCTTTTCCCCACACCCAGATACAGAACTCCGGTAAACTGTGTTCTCTACATCCAGGTTACAGAACTCCCATATGCTGCGTCTGCTACACTCAAGCTACAGAAATCCCATATAGAGCGTATATCTTCTCCCAGGCTTCAGAACTCTTGGAAACAGCTTCTTTCTACATGCAACCTACAGAATGCCTGGAAACTGCATCTCTCTACACCCAGGTAACAGAACTCCCGTAAGCCGCTTCTGCTATACTCAGCATACAGAAAACCCGCATATAGCGAATGCCTAATTCCAGGCTTCAGAATTCCAGTAAACAGCTCCTCTCTACACGAAAGATAGAGAACTGCTGCAAACTGTGTCTCCCTGCATCTAGTTAACAGAGCTACCCTAAGCTGTGTCTCCTACACTCAGGATACAGAAAACCCGCATATTGCGAATGCGAAATCCATGACACAGAAGTAGGGTAAACTGCTTATCCTTATACCCCGATACAGAACTCCGAAATACTGCGTCTCTCTACCTCCAGTTTACACAGCTCCCTTGAGGTTCGTCTGTTACGCTTAGGCTACTCGAATCCCATATACAGCATATGCCTTCTCCCAGGCTACAGAACTCCTGGAAACGCTTCTCTCTACACCCAGGATACAGAACTCCTGAAAACTGCATCTCGCTACATCCAAGAGACAGAGCTCCCGTAAGCTGCTTATTGTACCCTCATTGTAAAGTAAATGCACATTTAGCGTATGCCTATTTCCAGGATACAGAATTCCCATAAACTGCTTTTCCCCACACCCAGATACAGAACTCCGGTAAACTGTGTTCTCTACATCCAGGTTACAGAACTCCCATATGCTGCGTCTGCTACACTCAAGCTACAGAAATCCCATATAGAGCGTATATCTTCTCCCAGGCTTCAGAACTCTTGGAAACAGCTTCTTTCTACATGCAACCTACAGAATGCCTGGAAACTGCATCTCTCTACACCCAGGTAACAGAACTCCCGTAAGCCGCTTCTGCTATACTCAGCATACAGAAAACCCGCATATAGCGAATGCCTAATTCCAGGCTTCAGAATTCCCGTAAACAGCTCCTCTCTACACGAAAGATAGAGAACTGCTGCAAACTGTGTCTCCCTGCATCTAGTTAACAGAGCTACCCTAAGCTGTGTCTCCTACACTCAGGATACAGAAAACCCGCATATTGCGAATGCGAAATCCATGACACAGAAGTAGGGTAAACTGCTTATCCTTATACCCCGATACAGAACTCCGAAATACTGCGTCTCTCTACCTCCAGTTTACACAGCTCCCTTGAGGTTCGTCTGTTACGCTTAGGCTACTCGAATCCCATATACAGCATATGCCTTCTCCCAGGCTACAGAACTCCTGGAAACGCTTCTCTCTACACCCAGGATACAGAACTCCTGAAAACTGCATCTCGCTACATCCAAGAGACAGAGCTCCCATAAGCTGCTTATTGTACCCTCATTGTAAAGTAAATGCACATTTAGCGTATGCCTATTTCCAGGATACAGAATTCCCATAAACTGCTTTTCCCCACACCCAGATACAGAACTCCGGTAAACTGTGTTCTCTACATCCAGGTTACAGAACTCCCATATGCTGCGTCTGCTACACTCAAGCTACAGAAATCCCATATAGAGCGTATATCTTCTCCCAGGCTTCAGAACTCTTGGAAACAGCTTCTTTCTACATGCAACCTACAGAATGCCTGGAAACTGCATCTCTCTACACCCAGGTAACAGAACTCCCGTAAGCCGCTTCTGCTATACTCAGCATACAGAAAACCCGCATATAGCGAATGCCTAATTCCAGGCTTCAGAATTCCCGTAAACAGCTCCTCTCTACACGAAAGATAGAGAACTGCTGCAAACTGTGTCTCCCTGCATCTAGTTAACAGAGCTACCCTAAGCTGTGTCTTCTACACTCACGATACGGAACACCCACATATTGCGAATGCCAAAGCCATGACACAGAAGTACTGTAAACTGCTTATTCCTATACCCCGATACAGAACTCTGGAATACTGCGTCTCTCTACCTCCAAGTTACAGAGCTCCCTTGAGGTTCGTCTGCTACGCTCAGGCTACAGGAATCCCATATACAGCGTATGCCTTTTCCCATTCAACAGAACTCTTGGGAACTGATTCTCTCTACACCCAGGATACAGAAATCCTGAAAACTGCATCTCGCTACATGCAGGAGACAGAGCTCCCATAAGCTGCTTATTATACCCTCAGGGTACAGTAAACACACATTTAGCGTATGCCAATTTCCAGGATACAGAATTCCCATAAACTGCTTTTCCCCACACCCAGATACAGAACTCCGGTAAACTGTGTTCTCTACATCCAAGTTACAGAACTCCCATATGCTGCGTCTGCTACATTCAAGCTACAGAAATCCCATATACAGCGTATGCCTTCTCCCAGGCTTCAGAACTCTTGGAAACAGCTTCTTTCTACATGCAACCTACAGAATGCCTGGAAACTGCATCTCTCTACACCCAGGTAACAGAACTCCCGTAAGCCGCTTCTGCTATACTCAGCATACAGAAAACCCGCATATAGCGAATGCCTAATTCCAGGCTTCAGAATACCAGTAAACAGCTGCTCTCTACACGAAAGATAGAGAACTGCTGCAAACTGTGTCTCCCTGCATCTAGTTAACAGAGCTACCCTAAGCTGTGTCTCCTACACTCAGGATACAGCAAACCCGCATATTGCGAATGCGAAATCCATGACACAGAAGTAGGGTAAACTGCTTATCCTTATACCCCGATACAGAACTGCAAAATACTGCGTCTCTCTACCTCCAGTTTACACAGCTCCCTTGAGGTTCGTCTGTTACGCTTAGGCTACTCGAATCCCATATACAGCATATGCCTTCTCCCAGGCTACAGAACTCCTGGAAACGCTTCTCTCTACACCCAGGATACAGAACTCCTGAAAACTGCATCTCGCTACATCCAAGAGACAGAGCTCCCGTAAGCTGCTTATTGTACCCTCATTGTAAAGTAAATGCACATTTAGCGTATGCCTATTTCCAGGATACAGAATTCCCATAAACTGCTTTTCCCCACACCCAGATACAGAACTCCGGTAAACTGTGTTCTCTACATCCAGGTTACAGAACTCCCATATGCTGCGTCTGCTACACTCAAGCTACAGAAATCCCATATAGAGCGTATATCTTCTCCCAGGCTTCAGAACTCTTGGAAACAGCTTCTTTCTACATGCAACCTACAGAATGCCTGGAAACTGCATCTCTCTACACCCAGGTAACAGAACTCCCGTAAGCCGCTTCTGCTATACTCAGCATACAGAAAACCCGCATATAGCGAATGCCTAATTCCAGGCTTCAGAATTCCAGTAAACAGCTCCTCTCTACACGAAAGATAGAGAACTGCTGCAAACTGTGTCTCCCTGCATCTAGTTAACAGAGCTACCCTAAGCTGTGTCTCCTACACTCAGGATACAGAAAACCCGCATATTGCGAATGCGAAATCCATGACACAGAAGTAGGGTAAACTGCTTATCCTTATACCCCGATACAGAACTCCGAAATACTGCGTCTCTCTACCTCCAGTTTACACAGCTCCCTTGAGGTTCGTCTGTTACGCTTAGGCTACTCGAATCCCATATACAGCATATGCCTTCTCCCAGGCTACAGAACTCCTGGAAACGCTTCTCTCTACACCCAGGATACAGAACTCCTGAAAACTGCATCTCGCTACATCCAAGAGACAGAGCTCCCGTAAGCTGCTTATTGTACCCTCATTGTAAAGTAAATGCACATTTAGCGTATGCCTATTTCCAGGATACAGAATTCCCATAAACTGCTTTTCCCCACACCCAGATACAGAACTCCGGTAAACTGTGTTCTCTACATCCAGGTTACAGAACTCCCATATGCTGCGTCTGCTACACTCAAGCTACAGAAATCCCATATAGAGCGTATATCTTCTCCCAGGCTTCAGAACTCTTGGAAACAGCTTCTTTCTACATGCAACCTACAGAATGCCTGGAAACTGCATCTCTCTACACCCAGGTAACAGAACTCCCGTAAGCCGCTTCTGCTATACTCAGCATACAGAAAACCCGCATATAGCGAATGCCTAATTCCAGGCTTCAGAATTCCCGTAAACAGCTCCTCTCTACACGAAAGATAGAGAACTGCTGCAAACTGTGTCTCCCTGCATCTAGTTAACAGAGCTACCCTAAGCTGTGTCTCCTACACTCAGGATACAGAAAACCCGCATATTGCGAATGCGAAATCCATGACACAGAAGTAGGGTAAACTGCTTATCCTTATACCCCGATACAGAACTCCGAAATACTGCGTCTCTCTACCTCCAGTTTACACAGCTCCCTTGAGGTTCGTCTGTTACGCTTAGGCTACTCGAATCCCATATACAGCATATGCCTTCTCCCAGGCTACAGAACTCCTGGAAACGCTTCTCTCTACACCCAGGATACAGAACTCCTGAAAACTGCATCTCGCTACATCCAAGAGACAGAGCTCCCATAAGCTGCTTATTGTACCCTCATTGTAAAGTAAATGCACATTTAGCGTATGCCTATTTCCAGGATACAGAATTCCCATAAACTGCTTTTCCCCACACCCAGATACAGAACTCCGGTAAACTGTGTTCTCTACATCCAGGTTACAGAACTCCCATATGCTGCGTCTGCTACACTCAAGCTACAGAAATCCCATATAGAGCGTATATCTTCTCCCAGGCTTCAGAACTCTTGGAAACAGCTTCTTTCTACATGCAACCTACAGAATGCCTGGAAACTGCATCTCTCTACACCCAGGTAACAGAACTCCCGTAAGCCGCTTCTGCTATACTCAGCATACAGAAAACCCGCATATAGCGAATGCCTAATTCCAGGCTTCAGAATTCCCGTAAACAGCTCCTCTCTACACGAAAGATAGAGAACTGCTGCAAACTGTGTCTCCCTGCATCTAGTTAACAGAGCTACCCTAAGCTGTGTCTTCTACACTCACGATACGGAACACCCACATATTGCGAATGCCAAAGCCATGACACAGAAGTACTGTAAACTGCTTATTCCTATACCCCGATACAGAACTCTGGAATACTGCGTCTCTCTACCTCCAAGTTACAGAGCTCCCTTGAGGTTCGTCTGCTACGCTCAGGCTACAGGAATCCCATATACAGCGTATGCCTTTTCCCATTCAACAGAACTCTTGGGAACTGATTCTCTCTACACCCAGGATACAGAAATCCTGAAAACTGCATCTCGCTACATGCAGGAGACAGAGCTCCCATAAGCTGCTTATTATACCCTCAGGGTACAGTAAACACACATTTAGCGTATGCCAATTTCCAGGATACAGAATTCCCATAAACTGCTTTTCCCCACACCCAGATACAGAACTCCGGTAAACTGTGTTCTCTACATCCAAGTTACAGAACTCCCATATGCTGCGTCTGCTACATTCAAGCTACAGAAATCCCATATACAGCGTATGCCTTCTCCCAGGCTTCAGAACTCTTGGAAACAGCTTCTTTCTACATGCAACCTACAGAATGCCTGGAAACTGCATCTCTCTACACCCAGGTAACAGAACTCCCGTAAGCCGCTTCTGCTATACTCAGCATACAGAAAACCCGCATATAGCGAATGCCTAATTCCAGGCTTCAGAATACCAGTAAACAGCTGCTCTCTACACGAAAGATAGAGAACTGCTGCAAACTGTGTCTCCCTGCATCTAGTTAACAGAGCTACCCTAAGCTGTGTCTCCTACACTCAGGATACAGAAAACCCGCATATTGCGAATGCGAAATCCATGACACAGAAGTAGGGTAAACTGCTTATTCTTATACCCCGATACAGAACTCCGAAATACTGCGTCTCTCTACCTCCAGTTTACACAGCTCCCTTGAGGTTCGTCTGTTACGCTTAGGCTACTCGAATCCCATATACAGCATATGCCTTCTCCCAGGCTACAGAACTCCTGGAAACGCTTCTCTCTACACCCAGGATACAGAACTCCTGAAAACTGCATCTCGCTACATCCAAGAGACAGAGCTCCCGTAAGCTGCTTATTGTACCCTCATTGTAAAGTAAATGCACATTTAGCGTATGCCTATTTCCAGGATACAGAATTCCCATAAACTGCTTTTCCCCACACCCAGATACAGAACTCCGGTAAACTGTGTTCTCTACATCCAGGTTACAGAACTCCCATATGCTGCGTCTGCTACACTCAAGCTACAGAAATCCCATATAGAGCGTATATCTTCTCCCAGGCTTCAGAACTCTTGGAAACAGCTTCTTTCTACATGCAACCTACAGAACGCCTGGAAACTGCATCTCTCTACACCCAGGTAACAGAACTCCCGTAAGCCGCTTCTGCTATACTCAGCATACAGAAAACCCGCATATAGCGAATGCCTAATTCCAGGCTTCAGAATTCCCGTAAACAGCTCCTCTCTACACGAAAGATAGAGAACTGCTGCAAACTGTGTCTCCCTGCATCTAGTTAACAGAGCTACCCTAAGCTGTGTCTTCTACACTCACGATACGGAACACCCACATATTGCGAATGCCAAAGCCATGACACAGAAGTACTGTAAACTGCTTATTCCTATACCCCGATACAGAACTCTGGAATACTGCGTCTCTCTACCTCCAAGTTACAGAGCTCCCTTGAGGTTCGTCTGCTACGCTCAGGCTACAGGAATCCCATATACAGCGTATGCCTTTTCCCATTCAACAGAACTCTTGGGAACTGATTCTCTCTACACCCAGGATACAGAAATCCTGAAAACTGCATCTCGCTACATGCAGGAGACAGAGCTCCCATAAGCTGCTTATTATACCCTCAGGGTACAGTAAACACACATTTAGCGTATGCCAATTTCCAGGATACAGAATTCCCATAAACTGCTTTTCCCCACACCCAGATACAGAACTCCGGTAAACTGTGTTCTCTACATCCAGGTTACAGAACTCCCATATGCTGCGTCTGCTACATTCAAGCTACAGAAATCCCATATACAGTGTATGCCTTCTCCCAGGCTTCAGAACTCTTGGAAACAGCTTCTTTCTACATGCAACCTACAGAATGCCTGGAAACTGCATCTCTCTACACCCAGGTAACAGAACTCCCGTAAGCCGCTTCTGCTATACTCAGCATACAGAAAACCCGCATATAGCGAATGCCTAATTCCAGGCTTCAGAATTCCCGTAAACAGCTCCTCTCTACACGAAAGATAGAGAACTGCTGCAAACTGTGTCTCCCTGCATCTAGTTAACAGAGCTACCCTAAGCTGTGTCTCCTACACTCAGGATACAGCAAACCCGCATATTGCGAATGCGAAATCCATGACACAGAAGTAGGGTAAACTGCTTATCCTTATACCCCGATACAGAACTGCAAAATACTGCGTCTCTCTACCTCCAGGTTACACAGCTCCCTTGAGGTTCGTCTGTTACGCTTAGGCTACTCGAATCCCATATACAGCATATGCCTTCTCCCAGGCTACAGAACTCCTGGAAACGCTTCTCTCTACACCCAGGATACAGAACTCCTGAAAACTGCATCTCGCTACATCCAAGAGACAGAGCTCCCGTAAGCTGCTTATTGTACCCTCATTGTAAAGTAAATGCACATTTAGCGTATGCCTATTTCCAGGATACAGAATTCCCATAAACTGCTTTACCCCACACCCAGATACAGAACTCCGGTAAACTGTGTTCTCTACATCCAGGTTACAGAACTCCCATATGCTGCGTCTGCTACACTCAAGCTACAGAAATCCCATATAGAGCGTATATCTTCTCCCAGGCTTCAGAACTCTTGGAAACAGCTTCTTTCTACATGCAACCTACAGAATGCCTGGAAACTGCATCTCTCTACACCCAGGTAACAGAACTCCCGTAAGCCGCTTCTGCTATACTCAGCATACAGAAAACCCGCATATAGCGAATGCCTAATTCCAGGCTTCAGAATTCCAGTAAACAGCTCCTCTCTACACGAAAGATAGAGAACTGCTGCAAACTGTGTCTCCCTGCATCTAGTTAACAGAGCTACCCTAAGCTGTGTCTCCTACACTCAGGATACAGAAAACCCGCATATTGCGAATGCGAAATCCATGACACAGAAGTAGGGTAAACTGCTTATCCTTATACCCCGATACAGAACTCCGAAATACTGCGTCTCTCTACCTCCAGTTTACACAGCTCCCTTGAGGTTCGTCTGTTACGCTTAGGCTACTCGAATCCCATATACAGCATATGCCTTCTCCCAGGCTACAGAACTCCTGGAAACGCTTCTCTCTACACCCAGGATACAGAACTCCTGAAAACTGCATCTCGCTACATCCAAGAGACAGAGCTCCCGTAAGCTGCTTATTGTACCCTCATTGTAAAGTAAATGCACATTTAGCGTATGCCTATTTCCAGGATACAGAATTCCCATAAACTGCTTTTCCCCACACCCAGATACAGAACTCCGGTAAACTGTGTTCTCTACATCCAGGTTACAGAACTCCCATATGCTGCGTCTGCTACACTCAAGCTACAGAAATCCCATATAGAGCGTATATCTTCTCCCAGGCTTCAGAACTCTTGGAAACAGCTTCTTTCTACATGCAACCTACAGAATGCCTGGAAACTGCATCTCTCTACACCCAGGTAACAGAACTCCCGTAAGCCGCTTCTGCTATACTCAGCATACAGAAAACCCGCATATAGCGAATGCCTAATTCCAGGCTTCAGAATACCAGTAAACAGCTGCTCTCTACACGAAAGATAGAGAACTGCTGCAAACTGTGTCTCCCTGAATCTAGTTAACAGAGCTACCCTAAGCTGTGTCTCCTACACTCAGGATACAGAAAACCCGCATATTGCGAATGCGAAATCCATGACACAGAAGTAGGGTAAACTGCTTATCCTTATACCCCGATACAGAAATCCGAAATACTGCGTCTCTCTACCTCCAGTTTACACAGCTCCCTTGAGGTTCGTCTGTTACGCTTAGGCTACTCGAATCCCATATACAGCATATGCCTTCTCCCAGGCTACAGAACTCCTGGAAACGCTTCTCTCTACACCCAGGATACAGAACTCCTGAAAACTGCATCTCACTACATCCAGGAGACAGAGCTCCCGTAAGCTGCTTATTGTACCCTCATTGTAAAGTAAATGCACATTTAGCGTATGCCTATTTCCAGGATACAGAATTCCCATAAACTGCTTTTCCCCACACCCAGATACAGAACTCCGGTAAACTGTGTTCTCTACATCCAGGTTACAGAACTCCCATATGCTGCGTCTGCTACACTCAAGCTACAGAAATCCCATATAGAGCGTATATCTTCTCCCAGGCTTCAGAACTCTTGGAAACAGCTTCTTTCTACATGCAACCTACAGAATGCCTGGAAACTGCATCTCTCTACACCCAGGTAACAGAACTCCCGTAAGCCGCTTCTGCTATACTCAGCATACAGAAAACCCACATATAGCGAATGCCTAATTCCAGGCTTCAGAATACCAGTAAACAGCTGCTCTCTACACGAATGATAGAGAACTGCTGCAAACTGTGTCTCCCTGCATCTAGTTAACAGAGCTACCCTAAGCTGTGTCTCCTACACTCAGGATACAGCAAACCCGCATATTGCGAATGCGAAATCCATGACACAGAAGTAGGGTAAACTGCTTATCCTTATACCCCGATACAGAACTCCGAAATACTGCGTCTCTCTACCTCCAGTTTACACAGCTCCCTTGAGGTTCGTCTGTTACGCTTAGGCTACTCGAATCCCATATACAGCATATGCCTTCTCCCAGGCTACAGAACTCCTGGAAACGCTTCTCTCTACACCCAGGATACAGAACTCCTGAAAACTGCATCTCGCTACATCCAAGAGACAGAGCTCCCGTAAGCTGCTTATTGTACCCTCATTGTAAAGTAAATGCACATTTAGCGTATGCCTATTTCCAGGATACAGAATTCCCATAAACTGCTTTTCCCCACACCCAGATACAGAACTCCGGTAAACTGTGTTCTCTACATCCAGGTTACAGAACTCCCATATGCTGCGTCTGCTACACTCAAGCTACAGAAATCCCATATAGAGCGTATATCTTCTCCCAGGCTTCAGAACTCTTGGAAACAGCTTCTTTCTACATGCAACCTACAGAATGCCTGGAAACTGCATCTCTCTACACCCAGGTAACAGAACTCCCGTAAGCCGCTTCTGCTATACTCAGCATACAGAAAACCCGCATATAGCGAATGCCTAATTCCAGGCTTCAGAATACCAGTAAACAGCTGCTCTCTACACGAAAGATAGAGAACTGCTGCAAACTGTGTCTCCCTGAATCTAGTTAACAGAGCTACCCTAAGCTGTGTCTCCTACACTCAGGATACAGAAAACCCGCATATTGCGAATGCGAAATCCATGACACAGAAGTAGGGTAAACTGCTTATCCTTATACCCCGATACAGAAATCCGAAATACTGCGTCTCTCTACCTCCAGTTTACACAGCTCCCTTGAGGTTCGTCTGTTACGCTTAGGCTACTCGAATCCCATATACAGCATATGCCTTCTCCCAGGCTACAGAACTCCTGGAAACGCTTCTCTCTACACCCAGGATACAGAACTCCTGAAAACTGCATCTCACTACATCCAGGAGACAGAGCTCCCGTAAGCTGCTTATTGTACCCTCATTGTAAAGTAAATGCACATTTAGCGTATGCCTATTTCCAGGATACAGAATTCCCATAAACTGCTTTTCCCCACACCCAGATACAGAACTCCGGTAAACTGTGTTCTCTACATCCAGGTTACAGAACTCCCATATGCTGCGTCTGCTACACTCAAGCTACAGAAATCCCATATAGAGCGTATATCTTCTCCCAGGCTTCAGAACACTTGGAAACAGCTTCTTTCTACATGCAACCTACAGAATGCCTGGAAACTGCATCTCTCTACACCCAGGTAACAGAACTCCCGTAAGCCGCTTCTGCTATACTCAGCATACAGAAAACCCGCATATAGCGAATGCCTAATTCCAGGCTTCAGAATACCAGTAAACAGCTGCTCTCTACACGAACGATAGAGAACTGCTGCAAACTGTGTCTCCCTGCATCTAGTTAACAGAGCTACCCTAAGCTGTGTCTCCTACACTCAGGATACAGCAAACCCGCATATTGCGAATGCGAAATCCATGACACAGAAGTAGGGTAAACTGCTTATCCTTATACCCCGATACAGAACTCCGAAATACTGCGTCTCTCTACCTCCAGTTTACACAGCTCCCTTGAGGTTCGTCTGTTACGCTTAGGCTACTCGAATCCCATATACAGCATATGCCTTCTCCCAGGCTACAGAACTCCTGGAAACGCTTCTCTCTACACCCAGGATACAGAACTCCTGAAAACTGCATCTCGCTACATCCAAGAGACAGAGCTCCCGTAAGCTGCTTATTGTACCCTCATTGTAAAGTAAATGCACATTTAGCGTATGCCTATTTCCAGGATACAGAATTCCCATAAACTGCTTTTCCCCACACCCAGATACAGAACTCCGGTAAACTGTGTTCTCTACATCCAGGTTACAGAACTCCCATATGCTGCGTCTGCTACACTCAAGCTACAGAAATCCCATATAGAGCGTATATCTTCTCCCAGGCTTCAGAACTCTTGGAAACAGCTTCTTTCTACATGCAACCTACAGAATGCCTGGAAACTGCATCTCTCTACACCCAGGTAACAGAACTCCCGTAAGCCGCTTCTGCTATACTCAGCATACAGAAAACCCGCATATAGCGAATGCCTAATTCCAGGCTTCAGAATTCCCGTAAACAGCTCCTCTCTACACGAAAGATAGAGAACTGCTGCAAACTGTGTCTCCCTGCATCTAGTTAACAGAGCTACCCTAAGCTGTGTCTTCTACACTCACGATACGGAACACCCACATATTGCGAATGCCAAAGCCATGACACAGAAGTACTGTAAACTGCTTATTCCTATACCCCGATACAGAACTCTGGAATACTGCGTCTCTCTACCTCCAAGTTACAGAGCTCCCTTGAGGTTCGTCTGCTACGCTCAGGCTACAGGAATCCCATATACAGCGTATGCCTTTTCCCATTCAACAGAACTCTTGGGAACTGATTCTCTCTACACCCAGGATACAGAAATCCTGAAAACTGCATCTCGCTACATGCAGGAGACAGAGCTCCCATAAGCTGCTTATTATACCCTCAGGGTACAGTAAACACGCATTTAGCGTATGCCAATTTCCAGGATACAGAATTCCCATAAACTGCTTTTCCCCACACCCAGATACAGAACTCCGGTAAACTGTGTTCTCTACATCCAAGTTACAGAACTCCCATATGCTGCGTCTGCTACACTCAAGCTACAGAAATCCCATATACAGCGTATGACTTCTCCCAGGCTGCAGAATTCTTGGAAACAGCTTCTTTCTACATGCAACCTACAGAACTCCTGGAAACTGCATCTCTCTACACGCAGGTAACAGAACTCCCGTAAGCCGCTTCTGCTATACTCAGCATACAGAAAACCCGCATATAGTGAATGCCTAATTCCAGGCTTCAGAATACCAGTAAACAGCTGCTCTCTACACGAAAGATAGAGAACTGCTGCAAACTGTGTCTCCCTGCATCTAGTTAACAGAGCTACCCTAAGCTGTGTCTCCTACACTCAGGATACAGCAAACCCGCATATTGCGAATGCGAAATCCATGACACAGAAGTAGGGTAAACTGCTTATCCTTATACCCCGATACAGAACTCCGAAATACTGCGTCTCTCTACCTCCAGTTTACACAGCTCCCTTGAGGTTCGTCTGTTACGCTTAGGCTACTCGAATCCCATATACAGCATATGCCTTCTCCCAGGCTACAGAACTCCTGGAAACGCTTCTCTCTACACCCAGGATACAGAACTCCTGAAAACTGCATCTCGCTACATCCAGGAGACAGAGCTCCCGTAAGCTGCTTATTGTACCCTCATTGTAAAGTAAATGCACATTTAGCGTATGCCTATTTCCAGGATACAGAATTCCCATAAACTGCTTTACCCCACACCCAGATACAGAACTCCGGTAAACTGTGTTCTCTACATCCAGGTTACAGAACTCCCATATGCTGCGTCTGCTACACTCAAGCTACAGAAATCCCATATAGAGCGTATATCTTCTCCCAGGCTTCAGAACTCTTGGAAACAGCTTCTTTCTACATGCAACCTACAGAATGCCTGGAAACTGCATCTCTCTACACCCAGGTAACAGAACTCCCGTAAGCCGCTTCTGCTATACTCAGCATACAGAAAACCCGCATATAGCGAATGCCTAATTCCAGGCTTCAGAATACCAGTAAACAGCTGCTCTCTACACGAACGATAGAGAACTGCTGCAAACTGTGTCTCCCTGCATCTAGTTAACAGAGCTACCCTAAGCTGTGTCTCCTACACTCAGGATACAGCAAACCCGCATATTGCGAATGCGAAATCCATGACACAGAAGTAGGGTAAACTGCTTATCCTTATACCCCGATACAGAACTCCGAAATACTGCGTCTCTCTACCTCCAGTTTACACAGCTCCCTTGAGGTTCGTCTGTTACGCTTAGGCTACTCGAATCCCATATACAGCATATGCCTTCTCCCAGGCTACAGAACTCCTGGAAACGCTTCTCTCTACACCCAGGATACAGAACTCCTGAAAACTGCATCTCGCTACATCCAAGAGACAGAGCTCCCGTAAGCTGCTTATTGTACCCTCATTGTAAAGTAAATGCACATTTAGCGTATGCCTATTTCCAGGATACAGAATTCCCATAAACTGCTTTTCCCCACACCCAGATACAGAACTCCGGTAAACTGTGTTCTCTACATCCAGGTTACAGAACTCCCATATGCTGCGTCTGCTACACTCAAGCTACAGAAATCCCATATAGAGCGTATATCTTCTCCCAGGCTTCAGAACTCTTGGAAACAGCTTCTTTCTACATGCACCCTACAGAATGCCTGGAAACTGCATCTCTCTACACCCAGGTAACAGAACTCCCGTAAGCCGCTTCTGCTATACTCAGCATACAGAAAACCCGCATATAGCGAATGCCTAATTCCAGGCTTCAGAATTCCCGTAAACAGCTCCTCTCTACACGAAAGATAGAGAACTGCTGCAAACTGTGTCTCCCTGCATCTAGTTAACAGAGCTACCCTAAGCTGTGTCTTCTACACTCACGATACGGAACACCCACATATTGCGAATGCCAAAGCCATGACACAGAAGTACTGTAAACTGCTTATTCCTATACCCCGATACAGAACTCTGGAATACTGCGTCTCTCTACCTCCAAGTTACAGAGCTCCCTTGAGGTTCGTCTGCTACGCTCAGGCTACAGGAATCCCATATACAGCGTATGCCTTTTCCCATTCAACAGAACTCTTGGGAACTGATTCTCTCTACACCCAGGATACAGAAATCCTGAAAACTGCATCTCGCTACATGCAGGAGACAGAGCTCCCATAAGCTGCTTATTATACCCTCAGGGTACAGTAAACACACATTTAGCGTATGCCAATTTCCAGGATACAGAATTCCCATAAACTGCTTTTCCCCACACCCAGATACAGAACTCCGGTAAACTGTGTTCTCTACATCCAAGTTACAGAACTCCCATATGCTGCGTCTGCTACATTCAAGCTACAGAAATCCCATATACAGTGTATGCCTTCTCCCAGGCTGCAGAACTCTTGGAAACAGCTTCTTTCTACATGCAACCTACAGAACTCCTGGAAACTGCATCTCTCTACACGCAGGTAACAGAACTCCCGTAAGCCGCTTCTGCTATACTCAGCATACAGAAAACCCGCATATAGCGAATGCCTAATTCCAGGCTTCAGAATACCAGTAAACAGCTGCTCTCTACACGAAAGATAGAGAACTGCTGCAAACTGTGTCTCCCTGCATCTAGTTAACAGAGCTACCCTAAGCTGTGTCTCCTACACTCAGGATACAGCAAACCCGCATATTGCGAATGCGAAATCCATGACACAGAAGTAGGGTAAACTGCTTATCCTTATACCCCGATACAGAACTGCAAAATACTGCGTCTCTCTACCTCCAGTTTACACAGCTCCCTTGAGGTTCGTCTGTTACGCTTAGGCTACTCGAATCCCATATACAGCATATGCCTTCTCCCAGGCTACAGAACTCCTGGAAACGCTTCTCTCTACACCCAGGATACAGAACTCCTGAAAACTGCATCTCGCTACATCCAGGAGACAGAGCTCCCGTAAGCTGCTTATTGTACCCTCATTGTAAAGTAAATGCACATTTAGCGTATGCCTATTTCCAGGATACAGAATTCCCATAAACTGCTTTACCCCACACCCAGATACAGAACTCCGGTAAACTGTGTTCTCTACATCCAGGTTACAGAACTCCCATATGCTGCGTCTGCTACATTCAAGCTACAGAAATCCCATATACAGCGTATGCCTTCTCCCAGGCTGCAGAACTCTTGGAAACAGCTTCTTTCTACATGCAACCTACAGAACTCCTGGAAACTGCATCTCTCTACACGCAGGTAACAGAACTCCCGTAAGCCGCTTCTGCTATACTCAGCATACAGAAAACCCGCATATAGCGAATGCCTAATTCCAGGCTTCAGAATACCAGTAAACAGCTGCTCTCTACACGAAAGATAGAGAACTGCTGCAAACTGTGTCTCCCTGCATCTAGTTAACAGAGCTACCCTAAGCTGTGTCTCCTACACTCAGGATACAGCAAACCCGCATATTGCGAATGCGAAATCCATGACACAGAAGTAGGGTAAACTGCTTATCCTTATACCCCGATACAGAACTCCGAAATACTGCGTCTCTCTACCTCCAGTTTACACAGCTCCCTTGAGGTTCGTCTGTTACGCTTAGGCTACTCGAATCCCATATACAGCATATGCCTTCTCCCAGGCTACAGAACTCCTGGAAACGCTTCTCTCTACACCCAGGATACAGAACTCCTGAAAACTGCATCTCGCTACATCCAAGAGACAGAGCTCCCGTAAGCTGCTTATTGTACCCTCATTGTAAAGTAAATGCACATTTAGCGTATGCCTATTTCCAGGATACAGAATTCCCATAAACTGCTTTTCCCCACACCCAGATACAGAACTCCGGTAAACTGTGTTCTCTACATCCAGGTTACAGAACTCCCATATGCTGCGTCTGCTACACTCAAGCTACAGAAATCCCATATAGAGCGTATATCTTCTCCCAGGCTTCAGAACTCTTGGAAACAGCTTCTTTCTACATGCAACCTACAGAATGCCTGGAAACTGCATCTCTCTACACCCAGGTAACAGAACTCCCGTAAGCCGCTTCTGCTATACTCAGCATACAGAAAACCCGCATATAGCGAATGCCTAATTCCAGGCTTCAGAATTCCCGTAAACAGCTCCTCTCTACACGAAAGATAGAGAACTGCTGCAAACTGTGTCTCCCTGCATCTAGTTAACAGAGCTACCCTAAGCTGTGTCTTCTACACTCACGATACGGAACACCCACATATTGCGAATGCCAAAGCCATGACACAGAAGTACTGTAAACTGCTTATTCCTATACCCCGATACAGAACTCTGGAATACTGCGTCTCTCTACCTCCAAGTTACAGAGCTCCCTTGAGGTTCGTCTGCTACGCTCAGGCTACAGGAATCCCATATACAGCGTATGCCTTTTCCCATTCAACAGAACTCTTGGGAACTGATTCTCTCTACACCCAGGATACAGAAATCCTGAAAACTGCATCTCGCTACATGCAGGAGACAGAGCTCCCATAAGCTGCTTATTATACCCTCAGGGTACAGTAAACACGCATTTAGCGTATGCCAATTTCCAGGATACAGAATTCCCATAAACTGCTTTTCCCCACACCCAGATACAGAACTCCGGTAAACTGTGTTCTCTACATCCAAGTTACAGAACTCCCATATGCTGCGTCTGCTACACTCAAGCTACAGAAATCCCATATACAGCGTATGCCTTCTCCCAGGCTGCAGAATTCTTGGAAACAGCTTCTTTCTACATGCAACCTACAGAACTCCTGGAAACTGCATCTCTCTACACGCAGGTAACAGAACTCCCGTAAGCCGCTTCTGCTATACTCAGCATACAGAAAACCCGCATATAGTGAATGCCTAATTCCAGGCTTCAGAATACCAGTAAACAGCTGCTCTCTACACGAAAGATAGAGAACTGCTGCAAACTGTGTCTCCCTGCATCTAGTTAACAGAGCTACCCTAAGCTGTGTCTCCTACACTCAGGATACAGCAAACCCGCATATTGCGAATGCGAAATCCATGACACAGAAGTAGGGTAAACTGCTTATCCTTATACCCCGATACAGAACTCCGAAATACTGCGTCTCTCTACCTCCAGTTTACACAGCTCCCTTGAGGTTCGTCTGTTACGCTTAGGCTACTCGAATCCCATATACAGCATATGCCTTCTCCCAGGCTACAGAACTCCTGGAAACGCTTCTCTCTACACCCAGGATACAGAACTCCTGAAAACTGCATCTCGCTACATCCAGGAGACAGAGCTCCCGTAAGCTGCTTATTGTACCCTCATTGTAAAGTAAATGCACATTTAGCGTATGCCTATTTCCAGGATACAGAATTCCCATAAACTGCTTTACCCCACACCCAGATACAGAACTCCGGTAAACTGTGTTCTCTACATCCAGGTTACAGAACTCCCATATGCTGCGTCTGCTACACTCAAGCTACAGAAATCCCATATAGAGCGTATATCTTCTCCCAGGCTTCAGAACTCTTGGAAACAGCTTCTTTCTACATGCAACCTACAGAATGCCTGGAAACTGCATCTCTCTACACCCAGGTAACAGAACTCCCGTAAGCCGCTTCTGCTATACTCAGCATACAGAAAACCCACATATAGCGAATGCCTAATTCCAGGCTTCAGAATTCC
Organism: Lepus europaeus; assembly: GCF_033115175.1. NCBI lineage: Eukaryota > Metazoa > Chordata > Mammalia > Lagomorpha > Leporidae > Lepus > Lepus europaeus. The sequence continues at coordinate 398,743 of NW_026909498.1, forward strand.
AGTAAACAGCTCCTCTCTACACGAAAGATAGAGAACTGCTGCAAACTGTGTCTCCCTGCATCTAGTTAACAGAGCTACCCTAAGCTGTGTCTCCTACACTCAGGATACAGAAAACCCGCATATTGCGAATGCGAAATCCATGACACAGAAGTAGGGTAAACTGCTTATCCTTATACCCCGATACAGAACTCCGAAATACTGCGTCTCTCTACCTCCAGTTTACACAGCTCCCTTGAGGTTCGTCTGTTACGCTTAGGCTACTCGAATCCCATATACAGCATATGCCTTCTCCCAGGCTACAGAACTCCTGGAAACGCTTCTCTCTACACCCAGGATACAGAACTCCTGAAAACTGCATCTCGCTACATCCAAGAGACAGAGCTCCCGTAAGCTGCTTATTGTACCCTCATTGTAAAGTAAATGCACATTTAGCGTATGCCTATTTCCAGGATACAGAATTCCCATAAACTGCTTTTCCCCACACCCAGATACAGAACTCCGGTAAACTGTGTTCTCTACATCCAGGTTACAGAACTCCCATATGCTGCGTCTGCTACACTCAAGCTACAGAAATCCCATATAGAGCGTATATCTTCTCCCAGGCTTCAGAACTCTTGGAAACAGCTTCTTTCTACATGCAACCTACAGAATGCCTGGAAACTGCATCTCTCTACACCCAGGTAACAGAACTCCCGTAAGCCGCTTCTGCTATACTCAGCATACAGAAAACCCGCATATAGCGAATGCCTAATTCCAGGCTTCAGAATTCCCGTAAACAGCTCCTCTCTACACGAAAGATAGAGAACTGCTGCAAACTGTGTCTCCCTGCATCTAGTTAACAGAGCTACCCTAAGCTGTGTCTTCTACACTCACGATACGGAACACCCACATATTGCGAATGCCAAAGCCATGACACAGAAGTACTGTAAACTGCTTATTCCTATACCCCGATACAGAACTCTGGAATACTGCGTCTCTCTACCTCCAAGTTACAGAGCTCCCTTGAGGTTCGTCTGCTACGCTCAGGCTACAGGAATCCCATATACAGCGTATGCCTTTTCCCATTCAACAGAACTCTTGGGAACTGATTCTCTCTACACCCAGGATACAGAAATCCTGAAAACTGCATCTCGCTACATGCAGGAGACAGAGCTCCCATAAGCTGCTTATTATACCCTCAGGGTACAGTAAACACACATTTAGCGTATGCCAATTTCCAGGATACAGAATTCCCATAAACTGCTTTTCCCCACACCCAGATACAGAACTCCGGTAAACTGTGTTCTCTACATCCAAGTTACAGAACTCCCATATGCTGCGTCTGCTACATTCAAGCTACAGAAATCCCATATACAGTGTATGCCTTCTCCCAGGCTGCAGAACTCTTGGAAACAGCTTCTTTCTACATGCAACCTACAGAATGCCTGGAAACTGCATCTCTCTACACCCAGGTAACAGAACTCCCGTAAGCCGCTTCTGCTATACTCAGCATACAGAAAACCCACATATAGCGAATGCCTAATTCCAGGCTTCAGAATTCCCGTAAACAGCTCCTCTCTACACGAAAGATAGAGAACTGCTGCAAACTGTGTCTCCCTGCATCTAGTTAACAGAGCTACCCTAAGCTGTGTCTCCTACACTCAGGATACAGAAAACCCGCATATTGCGAATGCGAAATCCATGACACAGAAGTAGGGTAAACTGCTTATCCTTATACCCGATACAGAACTCCGAAATACTGCGTCTCTCTACCTCCAGTTTACACAGCTCCCTTGAGGTTCGTCTGTTACGCTTAGGCTACTCGAATCCCATATACAGCATATGCCTTCTCCCAGGCTACAGAACTCCTGGAAACGCTTCTCTCTACACCCAGGATACAGAACTCCTGAAAACTGCATCTCGCTACATCCAAGAGACAGAGCTCCCGTAAGCTGCTTATTGTACCCTCATTGTAAAGTAAATGCACATTTAGCGTATGCCTATTTCCAGGATACAGAATTCCCATAAACTGCTTTACCCCACACCCAGATACAGAACTCCGGTAAACTGTGTTCTCTACATCCAGGTTACAGAACTCCCATATGCTGCGTCTGCTACACTCAAGCTACAGAAATCCCATATAGAGCGTATATCTTCTCCCAGGCTTCAGAACTCTTGGAAACAGCTTCTTTCTACATGCAACCTACAGAATGCCTGGAAACTGCATCTCTCTACACCCAGGTAACAGAACTCCCGTAAGCCGCTTCTGCTATACTCAGCATACAGAAAACCCGCATATAGCGAATGCCTAATTCCAGGCTTCAGAATTCCCGTAAACAGCTCCTCTCTACACGAAAGATAGAGAACTGCTGCAAACTGTGTCTCCCTGCATCTAGTTAACAGAGCTACCCTAAGCTGTGTCTCCTACACTCAGGATACAGCAAACCCGCATATTGCGAATGCGAAATCCATGACACAGAAGTAGGGTAAACTGCTTATCCTTATACCCCGATACAGAACTCCGAAATACTGCGTCTCTCTACCTCCAGTTTACACAGCTCCCTTGAGGTTCGTCTGTTACGCTTAGGCTACTCGAATCCCATATACAGCATATGCCTTCTCCCAGGCTACAGAACTCCTGGAAACGCTTCTCTCTACACCCAGGATACAGAACTCCTGAAAACTGCATCTCGCTACATCCAAGAGACAGAGCTCCCGTAAGCTGCTTATTGTACCCTCATTGTAAAGTAAATGCACATTTAGCGTATGCCTATTTCCAGGATACAGAATTCCCATAAACTGCTTTTCCCCACACCCAGATACAGAACTCCGGTAAACTGTGTTCTCTACATCCAGGTTACAGAACTCCCATATGCTGCGTCTGCTACACTCAAGCTACAGAAATCCCATATAGAGCGTATATCTTCTCCCAGGCTTCAGAACTCTTGGAAACAGCTTCTTTCTACATGCAACCTACAGAATGCCTGGAAACTGCATCTCTCTACACCCAGGTAACAGAACTCCCGTAAGCCGCTTCTGCTATACTCAGCATACAGAAAACCCGCATATAGCGAATGCCTAATTCCAGGCTTCAGAATTCCCGTAAACAGCTCCTCTCTACACGAAAGATAGAGAACTGCTGCAAACTGTGTCTCCCTGCATCTAGTTAACAGAGCTACCCTAAGCTGTGTCTTCTACACTCACGATACGGAACACCCACATATTGCGAATGCCAAAGCCATGACACAGAAGTACTGTAAACTGCTTATTCCTATACCCCGATACAGAACTCTGGAATACTGCGTCTCTCTACCTCCAAGTTACAGAGCTCCCTTGAGGTTCGTCTGCTACGCTCAGGCTACAGGAATCCCATATACAGCGTATGCCTTTTCCCATTCAACAGAACTCTTGGGAACTGATTCTCTCTACACCCAGGATACAGAAATCCTGAAAACTGCATCTCGCTACATGCAGGAGACAGAGCTCCCATAAGCTGCTTATTATACCCTCAGGGTACAGTAAACACACATTTAGCGTATGCCAATTTCCAGGATACAGAATTCCCATAAACTGCTTTTCCCCACACCCAGATACAGAACTCCGGTAAACTGTGTTCTCTACATCCAAGTTACAGAACTCCCATATGCTGCGTCTGCTACATTCAAGCTACAGAAATCCCATATACAGTGTATGCCTTCTCCCAGGCTGCAGAACTCTTGGAAACAGCTTCTTTCTACATGCAACCTACAGAACTCCTGGAAACTGCATCTCTCTACACGCAGGTAACAGAACTCCCGTAAGCCGCTTCTGCTATACTCAGCATACAGAAAACCCGCATATAGCGAATGCCTAATTCCAGGCTTCAGAATACCAGTAAACAGCTGCTCTCTACACGAAAGATAGAGAACTGCTGCAAACTGTGTCTCCCTGCATCTAGTTAACAGAGCTACCCTAAGCTGTGTCTCCTACACTCAGGATACAGCAAACCCGCATATTGCGAATGCGAAATCCATGACACAGAAGTAGGGTAAACTGCTTATCCTTATACCCCGATACAGAACTGCAAAATACTGCGTCTCTCTACCTCCAGTTTACACAGCTCCCTTGAGGTTCGTCTGTTACGCTTAGGCTACTCGAATCCCATATACAGCATATGCCTTCTCCCAGGCTACAGAACTCCTGGAAACGCTTCTCTCTACACCCAGGATACAGAACTCCTGAAAACTGCATCTCGCTACATCCAGGAGACAGAGCTCCCGTAAGCTGCTTATTGTACCCTCATTGTAAAGTAAATGCACATTTAGCGTATGCCTATTTCCAGGATACAGAATTCCCATAAACTGCTTTACCCCACACCCAGATACAGAACTCCGGTAAACTGTGTTCTCTACATCCAGGTTACAGAACTCCCATATGCTGCGTCTGCTACATTCAAGCTACAGAAATCCCATATACAGCGTATGCCTTCTCCCAGGCTGCAGAACTCTTGGAAACAGCTTCTTTCTACATGCAACCTACAGAACTCCTGGAAACTGCATCTCTCTACACGCAGGTAACAGAACTCCCGTAAGCCGCTTCTGCTATACTCAGCATACAGAAAACCCGCATATAGCGAATGCCTAATTCCAGGCTTCAGAATACCAGTAAACAGCTGCTCTCTACACGAAAGATAGAGAACTGCTGCAAACTGTGTCTCCCTGCATCTAGTTAACAGAGCTACCCTAAGCTGTGTCTCCTACACTCAGGATACAGCAAACCCGCATATTGCGAATGCGAAATCCATGACACAGAAGTAGGGTAAACTGCTTATCCTTATACCCCGATACAGAACTCCGAAATACTGCGTCTCTCTACCTCCAGTTTACACAGCTCCCTTGAGGTTCGTCTGTTACGCTTAGGCTACTCGAATCCCATATACAGCATATGCCTTCTCCCAGGCTACAGAACTCCTGGAAACGCTTCTCTCTACACCCAGGATACAGAACTCCTGAAAACTGCATCTCGCTACATCCAAGAGACAGAGCTCCCGTAAGCTGCTTATTGTACCCTCATTGTAAAGTAAATGCACATTTAGCGTATGCCTATTTCCAGGATACAGAATTCCCATAAACTGCTTTTCCCCACACCCAGATACAGAACTCCGGTAAACTGTGTTCTCTACATCCAGGTTACAGAACTCCCATATGCTGCGTCTGCTACACTCAAGCTACAGAAATCCCATATAGAGCGTATATCTTCTCCCAGGCTTCAGAACTCTTGGAAACAGCTTCTTTCTACATGCAACCTACAGAATGCCTGGAAACTGCATCTCTCTACACCCAGGTAACAGAACTCCCGTAAGCCGCTTCTGCTATACTCAGCATACAGAAAACCCGCATATAGCGAATGCCTAATTCCAGGCTTCAGAATTCCCGTAAACAGCTCCTCTCTACACGAAAGATAGAGAACTGCTGCAAACTGTGTCTCCCTGCATCTAGTTAACAGAGCTACCCTAAGCTGTGTCTCCTACACTCAGGATACAGCAAACCCGCATATTGCGAATGCGAAATCCATGACACAGAAGTAGGGTAAACTGCTTATCCTTATACCCCGATACAGAAATCCGAAATACTGCGTCTCTCTACCTCCAGTTTACACAGCTCCCTTGAGGTTCGTCTGTTACGCTTAGGCTACTCGAATCCCATATACAGCATATGCCTTCTCCCAGGCTACAGAACTCCTGGAAACGCTTCTCTCTACACCCAGGATACAGAACTCCTGAAAACTGCATCTCGCTACATCCAAGAGACAGAGCTCCCGTAAGCTGCTTATTGTACCCTCATTGTAAAGTAAATGCACATTTAGCGTATGCCTATTTCCAGGATACAGAATTCCCATAAACTGCTTTTCCCCACACCCAGATACAGAACTCCGGTAAACTGTGTTCTCTACATCCAGGTTACAGAACTCCCATATGCTGCGTCTGCTACACTCAAGCTACAGAAATCCCATATAGAGCGTATATCTTCTCCCAGGCTTCAGAACTCTTGGAAACAGCTTCTTTCTACATGCAACCTACAGAATGCCTGGAAACTGCATCTCTCTACACCCAGGTAACAGAACTCCCGTAAGCCGCTTCTGCTATACTCAGCATACAGAAAACCCGCATATAGCGAATGCCTAATTCCAGGCTTCAGAATTCCCGTAAACAGCTCCTCTCTACACGAAAGATAGAGAACTGCTGCAAACTGTGTCTCCCTGCATCTAGTTAACAGAGCTACCCTAAGCTGTGTCTTCTACACTCACGATACGGAACACCCACATATTGCGAATGCCAAAGCCATGACACAGAAGTACTGTAAACTGCTTATTCCTATACCCCGATACAGAACTCTGGAATACTGCGTCTCTCTACCTCCAAGTTACAGAGCTCCCTTGAGGTTCGTCTGCTACGCTCAGGCTACAGGAATCCCATATACAGCGTATGCCTTTTCCCATTCAACAGAACTCTTGGGAACTGATTCTCTCTACACCCAGGATACAGAAATCCTGAAAACTGCATCTCGCTACATGCAGGAGACAGAGCTCCCATAAGCTGCTTATTATACCCTCAGGGTACAGTAAACACACATTTAGCGTATGCCAATTTCCAGGATACAGAATTCCCATAAACTGCTTTTCCCCACACCCAGATACAGAACTCCGGTAAACTGTGTTCTCTACATCCAAGTTACAGAACTCCCATATGCTGCGTCTGCTACATTCAAGCTACAGAAATCCCATATACAGCGTATGCCTTCTCCCAGGCTGCAGAACTCTTGGAAACAGCTTCTTTCTACATGCAACCTACAGAACTCCTGGAAACTGCATCTCTCTACACGCAGGTAACAGAACTCCCGTAAGCCGCTTCTGCTATACTCAGCATACAGAAAACCCGCATATAGCGAATGCCTAATTCCAGGCTTCAGAATACCAGTAAACAGCTGCTCTCTACACGAAAGATAGAGAACTGCTGCAAACTGTGTCTCCCTGCATCTAGTTAACAGAGCTACCCTAAGCTGTGTCTCCTACACTCAGGATACAGCAAACCCGCATATTGCGAATGCGAAATCCATGACACAGAAGTAGGGTAAACTGCTTATCCTTATACCCCGATACAGAACTGCAAAATACTGCGTCTCTCTACCTCCAGTTTACACAGCTCCCTTGAGGTTCGTCTGTTACGCTTAGGCTACTCGAATCCCATATACAGCATATGCCTTCTCCCAGGCTACAGAACTCCTGGAAACGCTTCTCTCTACACCCAGGATACAGAACTCCTGAAAACTGCATCTCGCTACATCCAGGAGACAGAGCTCCCGTAAGCTGCTTATTGTACCCTCATTGTAAAGTAAATGCACATTTAGCGTATGCCTATTTCCAGGATACAGAATTCCCATAAACTGCTTTACCCCACACCCAGATACAGAACTCCGGTAAACTGTGTTCTCTACATCCAGGTTACAGAACTCCCATATGCTGCGTCTGCTACACTCAAGCTACAGAAATCCCATATAGAGCGTATATCTTCTCCCAGGCTTCAGAACTCTTGGAAACAGCTTCTTTCTACATGCAACCTACAGAATGCCTGGAAACTGCATCTCTCTACACCCAGGTAACAGAACTCCCGTAAGCCGCTTCTGCTATACTCAGCATACAGAAAACCCGCATATAGCGAATGCCTAATTCCAGGCTTCAGAATTCCCGTAAACAGCTCCTCTCTACACGAAAGATAGAGAACTGCTGCAAACTGTGTCTCCCTGCATCTAGTTAACAGAGCTACCCTAAGCTGTGTCTTCTACACTCACGATACGGAACACCCACATATTGCGAATGCCAAAGCCATGACACAGAAGTACTGTAAACTGCTTATTCCTATACCCCGATACAGAACTCTGGAATACTGCGTCTCTCTACCTCCAAGTTACAGAGCTCCCTTGAGGTTCGTCTGCTACGCTCAGGCTACAGGAATCCCATATACAGCGTATGCCTTTTCCCATTCAACAGAACTCTTGGGAACTGATTCTCTCTACACCCAGGATACAGAAATCCTGAAAACTGCATCTCGCTACATGCAGGAGACAGAGCTCCCATAAGCTGCTTATTATACCCTCAGGGTACAGTAAACACACATTTAGCGTATGCCAATTTCCAGGATACAGAATTCCCATAAACTGCTTTTCCCCACACCCAGATACAGAACTCCGGTAAACTGTGTTCTCTACATCCAGGTTACAGAACTCCCATATGCTGCGTCTGCTACATTCAAGCTACAGAAATCCCATATACCGCGTATGCCTTCTCCCAGGCTGCAGAACTCTTGGAAACAGCTTCTTTCTACATGCAACCTACAGAACTCCTGGAAACTGCATCTCTCTACACGCAGGTAACAGAACTCCCGTAAGCCGCTTCTGCTATACTCAGCATACAGAAAACCCGCATATAGCGAATGCCTAATTCCAGGCTTCAGAATACCAGTAAACAGCTGCTCTCTACACGAAAGATAGAGAACTGCTGCAAACTGTGTCTCCCTGCATCTAGTTAACAGAGCTACCCTAAGCTGTGTCTCCTACACTCAGGATACAGCAAACCCGCATATTGCGAATGCGAAATCCATGACACAGAAGTAGGGTAAACTGCTTATCCTTATACCCCGATACAGAACTCCGAAATACTGCGTCTCTCTACCTCCAGTTTACACAGCTCCCTTGAGGTTCGTCTGTTACGCTTAGGCTACTCGAATCCCATATACAGCATATGCCTTCTCCCAGGCTACAGAACTCCTGGAAACGCTTCTCTCTACACCCAGGATACAGAACTCCTGAAAACTGCATCTCGCTACATCCAAGAGACAGAGCTCCCGTAAGCTGCTTATTGTACCCTCATTGTAAAGTAAATGCACATTTAGCGTATGCCTATTTCCAGGATACAGAATTCCCATAAACTGCTTTACCCCACACCCAGATACAGAACTCCGGTAAACTGTGTTCTCTACATCCAGGTTACAGAACTCCCATATGCTGCGTCTGCTACACTCAAGCTACAGAAATCCCATATAGAGCGTATATCTTCTCCCAGGCTTCAGAACTCTTGGAAACAGCTTCTTTCTACATGCAACCTACAGAATGCCTGGAAACTGCATCTCTCTACACCCAGGTAACAGAACTCCCGTAAGCCGCTTCTGCTATACTCAGCATACAGAAAACCCGCATATAGCGAATGCCTAATTCCAGGCTTCAGAATTCCCGTAAACAGCTCCTCTCTACACGAAAGATAGAGAACTGCTGCAAACTGTGTCTCCCTGCATCTAGTTAACAGAGCTACCCTAAGCTGTGTCTTCTACACTCACGATACGGAACACCCACATATTGCGAATGCCAAAGCCATGACACAGAAGTACTGTAAACTGCTTATTCCTATACCCCGATACAGAACTCTGGAATACTGCGTCTCTCTACCTCCAAGTTACAGAGCTCCCTTGAGGTTCGTCTGCTACGCTCAGGCTACAGGAATCCCATATACAGCGTATGCCTTTTCCCATTCAACAGAACTCTTGGGAACTGATTCTCTCTACACCCAGGATACAGAAATCCTGAAAACTGCATTTCGCTACATGCAGGAGACAGAGCTCCCATAAGCTGCTTATTATACCCTCAGGGTACAGTAAACACACATTTAGCGTATGCCAATTTCCAGGATACAGAATTCCCATAAACTGCTTTTCCCCACACCCAGATACAGAACTCCGGTAAACTGTGTTCTCTACATCCAAGTTACAGAACTCCCATATGCTGCGTCTGCTACATTCAAGCTACAGAAATCCCATATACAGCGTATGCCTTCTCCCAGGCTGCAGAACTCTTGGAAACAGCTTCTTTCTACATGCAACCTACAGAACTCCTGGAAACTGCATCTCTCTACACGCAGGTAACAGAACTCCCGTAAGCCGCTTCTGCTATACTCAGCATACAGAAAACCCGCATATAGCGAATGCCTAATTCCAGGCTTCAGAATACCAGTAAACAGCTGCTCTCTACACGAAAGATAGAGAACTGCTGCAAACTGTGTCTCCCTGCATCTAGTTAACAGAGCTACCCTAAGCTGTGTCTCCTACACTCAGGATACAGCAAACCCGCATATTGCGAATGCGAAATCCATGACACAGAAGTAGGGTAAACTGCTTATCCTTATACCCCGATACAGAACTGCAAAATACTGCGTCTCTCTACCTCCAGTTTACACAGCTCCCTTGAGGTTCGTCTGTTACGCTTAGGCTACTCGAATCCCATATACAGCATATGCCTTCTCCCAGGCTACAGAACTCCTGGAAACGCTTCTCTCTACACCCAGGATACAGAACTCCTGAAAACTGCATCTCGCTACATCCAGGAGACAGAGCTCCCGTAAGCTGCTTATTGTACCCTCATTGTAAAGTAAATGCACATTTAGCGTATGCCTATTTCCAGGATACAGAATTCCCATAAACTGCTTTACCCCACACCCAGATACAGAACTCCGGTAAACTGTGTTCTCTACATCCAGGTTACAGAACTCCCATATGCTGCGTCTGCTACACTCAAGCTACAGAAATCCCATATAGAGCGTATATCTTCTCCCAGGCTTCAGAACTCTTGGAAACAGCTTCTTTCTACATGCAACCTACAGAATGCCTGGAAACTGCATCTCTCTACACCCAGGTAACAGAACTCCCGTAAGCCGCTTCTGCTATACTCAGCATACAGAAAACCCGCATATAGCGAATGCCTAATTCCAGGCTTCAGAATTCCAGTAAACAGCTGCTCTCTACACGAAAGATAGAGAACTGCTGCAAACTGTGTCTCCCTGCATCTAGTTAACAGAGCTACCCTAAGCTGTGTCTTCTACACTCACGATACGGAACACCCACATATTGCGAATGCCAAAGCCATGACACAGAAGTACTGTAAACTGCTTATTCCTATACCCCGATACAGAACTCCGGAATACTGCGTCTCTCTACCTCCAAGTTACAGAGCTCCCTTGAGGTTCGTCTGCTACGCTCAGGCTACAGGAATCCCATATACAGCGTATGCCTTTTCCCATTCAACAGAACTCTTGGGAACTGATTCTCTCTACACCCAGGATACAGAAATCCTGAAAACTGCATCTCGCTACATGCAGGAGACAGAGCTCCCATAAGCTGCTTATTATACCCTCAGGGTACAGTAAACACACATTTAGCGTATGCCAATTTCCAGGATACAGAATTCCCATAAACTGCTTTTCCCCACACCCAGATACAGAACTCCGGTAAACTGTGTTCTCTACATCCAAGTTACAGAACTCCCATATGCTGCGTCTGCTACATTCAAGCTACAGAAATCCCATATACAGTGTATGCCTTCTCCCAGGCTGCAGAACTCTTGGAAACAGCTTCTTTCTACATGCAACCTACAGAACTACTGGAAACTGCATCTCTCTACACGCAGGTAACAGAACTCCCGTAAGCCGCTTCTGCTATACTCAGCATACAGAAAACCCGCATATAGCGAATGCCTAATTCCAGGCTTCAGAATACCAGTAAACAGCTGCTCTCTACACGAAAGATAGAGAACTGCTGCAAACTGTGTCTCCCTGCATCTAGTTAACAGAGCTACCCTAAGCTGTGTCTCCTACACTCAGGATACAGCAAACCCGCATATTGCGAATGCGAAATCCATGACACAGAAGTAGGGTAAACTGCTTATCCTTATACCCCGATACAGAACTGCAAAATACTGCGTCTCTCTACCTCCAGTTTACACAGCTCCCTTGAGGTTCGTCTGTTACGCTTAGGCTACTCGAATCCCATATACAGCATATGCCTTCTCCCAGGCTACAGAACTCCTGGAAACGCTTCTCTCTACACCCAGGATACAGAACTCCTGAAAACTGCATCTCGCTACATCCAGGAGACAGAGCTCCCGTAAGCTGCTTATTGTACCCTCATTGTAAAGTAAATGCACATTTAGCGTATGCCTATTTCCAGGATACAGAATTCCCATAAACTGCTTTACCCCACACCCAGATACAGAACTCCGGTAAACTGTGTTCTCTACATCCAGGTTACAGAACTCCCATATGCTGCGTCTGCTACACTCAAGCTACAGAAATCCCATATAGAGCGTATATCTTCTCCCAGGCTTCAGAACTCTTGGAAACAGCTTCTTTCTACATGCAACCTACAGAATGCCTGGAAACTGCATCTCTCTACACCCAGGTAACAGAACTCCCGTAAGCCGCTTCTGCTATACTCAGCATACAGAAAACCCGCATATAGCGAATGCCTAATTCCAGGCTTCAGAATTCCCGTAAACAGCTCCTCTCTACACGAAAGATAGAGAACTGCTGCAAACTGTGTCTCCCTGCATCTAGTTAACAGAGCTACCCTAAGCTGTGTCTTCTACACTCACGATACGGAACACCCACATATTGCGAATGCCAAAGCCATGACACAGAAGTACTGTAAACTGCTTATTCCTATACCCCGATACAGAACTCTGGAATACTGCGTCTCTCTACCTCCAAGTTACAGAGCTCCCTTGAGGTTCGTCTGCTACGCTCAGGCTACAGGAATCCCATATACAGCGTATGCCTTTTCCCATTCAACAGAACTCTTGGGAACTGATTCTCTCTACACCCAGGATACAGAAATCCTGAAAACTGCATCTCGCTACATGCAGGAGACAGAGCTCCCATAAGCTGCTTATTATACCCTCAGGGTACAGTAAACACACATTTAGCGTATGCCAATTTCCAGGATACAGAATTCCCATAAACTGCTTTTCCCCACACCCAGATACAGAACTCCGGTAAACTGTGTTCTCTACATCCAGGTTACAGAACTCCCATATGCTGCGTCTGCTACATTCAAGCTACAGAAATCCCATATACAGCGTATGCCTTCTCCCAGGCTGCAGAACTCTTGGAAACAGCTTCTTTCTACATGCAACCTACAGAACTCCTGGAAACTGCATCTCTCTACACGCAGGTAACAGAACTCCCGTAAGCCGCTTCTGCTATACTCAGCATACAGAAAACCCGCATATAGCGAATGCCTAATTCCAGGCTTCAGAATTCCCGTAAACAGCTCCTCTCTACACGAAAGATAGAGAACTGCTGCAAACTGTGTCTCCCTGCATCTAGTTAACAGAGCTACCCTAAGCTGTGTCTCCTACACTCAGGATACAGAAAACCCGCATATTGCGAATGCGAAATCCATGACACAGAAGTAGGGTAAACTGCTTATCCTTATACCCCGATACAGAACTCCGAAATACTGCGTCTCTCTACCTCCAGTTTACACAGCTCCCTTGAGGTTCGTCTGTTACGCTTAGGCTACTCGAATCCCATATACAGCATATGCCTTCTCCCAGGCTACAGAACTCCTGGAAACGCTTCTCTCTACACCCAGGATACAGAACTCCTGAAAACTGCATCTCGCTACATCCAAGAGACAGAGCTCCCGTAAGCTGCTTATTGTACCCTCATTGTAAAGTAAATGCACATTTAGCGTATGCCTATTTCCAGGATACAGAATTCCCATAAACTGCTTTTCCCCACACCCAGATACAGAAATCCGGTAAACTGTGTTCTCTACATCCAGGTTACAGAACTCCCATATGCTGCGTCTGCTACACTCAAGCTACAGAAATCCCATATAGAGCGTATATCTTCTCCCAGGCTTCAGAACTCTTGGAAACAGCTTCTTTCTACATGCAACCTACAGAATGCCTGGAAACTGCATCTCTCTACACCCAGGTAACAGAACTCCCGTAAGCCGCTTCTGCTATACTCAGCATACAGAAAACCCGCATATAGCGAATGCCTAATTCCAGGCTTCAGAATTCCCGTAAACAGCTCCTCTCTACACGAAAGATAGAGAACTGCTGCAAACTGTGTCTCCCTGCATCTAGTTAACAGAGCTACCCTAAGCTGTGTCTTCTACACTCACGATACGGAACACCCACATATTGCGAATGCCAAAGCCATGACACAGAAGTACTGTAAACTGCTTATTCCTATACCCCGATACAGAACTCTGGAATACTGCGTCTCTCTACCTCCAAGTTACAGAGCTCCCTTGAGGTTCGTCTGCTACGCTCAGGCTACAGGAATCCCATATACAGCGTATGCCTTTTCCCATTCAACAGAACTCTTGGGAACTGATTCTCTCTACACCCAGGATACAGAAATCCTGAAAACTGCATCTCGCTACATGCAGGAGACAGAGCTCCCATAAGCTGCTTATTATACCCTCAGGGTACAGTAAACACACATTTAGCGTATGCCAATTTCCAGGATACAGAATTCCCATAAACTGCTTTTCCCCACACCCAGATACAGAACTCCGGTAAACTGTGTTCTCTACATCCAAGTTACAGAACTCCCATATGCTGCGTCTGCTACATTCAAGCTACAGAAATCCCATATACAGCGTATGCCTTCTCCCAGGCTTCAGAACTCTTGGAAACAGCTTCTTTCTACATGCAACCTACAGAATGCCTGGAAACTGCATCTCTCTACACCCAGGTAACAGAACTCCCGTAAGCCGCTTCTGCTATACTCAGCATACAGAAAACCCGCATATAGCGAATGCCTAATTCCAGGCTTCAGAATACCAGTAAACAGCTGCTCTCTACACGAAAGATAGAGAACTGCTGCAAACTGTGTCTCCCTGCATCTAGTTAACAGAGCTACCCTAAGCTGTGTCTCCTACACTCAGGATACAGCAAACCCGCATATTGCGAATGCGAAATCCATGACACAGAAGTAGGGTAAACTGCTTATCCTTATACCCCGATACAGAACTGCAAAATACTGCGTCTCTCTACCTCCAGTTTACACAGCTCCCTTGAGGTTCGTCTGTTACGCTTAGGCTACTCGAATCCCATATACAGCATATGCCTTCTCCCAGGCTACAGAACTCCTGGAAACGCTTCTCTCTACACCCAGGATACAGAACTCCTGAAAACTGCATCTCGCTACATCCAAGAGACAGAGCTCCCGTAAGCTGCTTATTGTACCCTCATTGTAAAGTAAATGCACATTTAGCGTATGCCTATTTCCAGGATACAGAATTCCCATAAACTGCTTTACCCCACACCCAGATACAGAACTCCGGTAAACTGTGTTCTCTACATCCAGGTTACAGAACTCCCATATGCTGCGTCTGCTACACTCAAGCTACAGAAATCCCATATAGAGCGTATATCTTCTCCCAGGCTTCAGAACTCTTGGAAACAGCTTCTTTCTACATGCAACCTACAGAATGCCTGGAAACTGCATCTCTCTACACCCAGGTAACAGAACTCCCGTAAGCCGCTTCTGCTATACTCAGCATACAGAAAACCCGCATATAGCGAATGCCTAATTCCAGGCTTCAGAATTCCAGTAAACAGCTCCTCTCTACACGAAAGATAGAGAACTGCTGCAAACTGTGTCTCCCTGCATCTAGTTAACAGAGCTACCCTAAGCTGTGTCTCCTACACTCAGGATACAGAAAACCCGCATATTGCGAATGCGAAATCCATGACACAGAAGTAGGGTAAACTGCTTATCCTTATACCCCGATACAGAACTCCGAAATACTGCGTCTCTCTACCTCCAGTTTACACAGCTCCCTTGAGGTTCGTCTGTTACGCTTAGGCTACTCGAATCCCATATACAGCATATGCCTTCTCCCAGGCTACAGAACTCCTGGAAACGCTTCTCTCTACACCCAGGATACAGAACTCCTGAAAACTGCATCTCGCTACATCCAGGAGACAGAGCTCCCGTAAGCTGCTTATTGTACCCTCATTGTAAAGTAAATGCACATTTAGCGTATGCCTATTTCCAGGATACAGAATTCCCATAAACTGCTTTTCCCCACACCCAGATACAGAACTCCGGTAAACTGTGTTCTCTACATCCAGGTTACAGAACTCCCATATGCTGCGTCTGCTACACTCAAGCTACAGAAATCCCATATAGAGCGTATATCTTCTCCCAGGCTTCAGAACTCTTGGAAACAGCTTCTTTCTACATGCAACCTACAGAATGCCTGGAAACTGCATCTCTCTACACCCAGGTAACAGAACTCCCGTAAGCCGCTTCTGCTATACTCAGCATACAGAAAACCCGCATATAGCGAATGCCTAATTCCAGGCTTCAGAATACCAGTAAACAGCTGCTCTCTACACGAAAGATAGAGAACTGCTGCAAACTGTGTCTCCCTGAATCTAGTTAACAGAGCTACCCTAAGCTGTGTCTCCTACACTCAGGATACAGAAAACCCGCATATTGCGAATGCGAAATCCATGACACAGAAGTAGGGTAAACTGCTTATCCTTATACCCCGATACAGAAATCCGAAATACTGCGTCTCTCTACCTCCAGTTTACACAGCTCCCTTGAGGTTCGTCTGTTACGCTTAGGCTACTCGAATCCCATATACAGCATATGCCTTCTCCCAGGCTACAGAACTCCTGGAAACGCTTCTCTCTACACCCAGGATACAGAACTCCTGAAAACTGCATCTCACTACATCCAGGAGACAGAGCTCCCGTAAGCTGCTTATTGTACCCTCATTGTAAAGTAAATGCACATTTAGCGTATGCCTATTTCCAGGATACAGAATTCCCATAAACTGCTTTTCCCCACACCCAGATACAGAACTCCGGTAAACTGTGTTCTCTACATCCAGGTTACAGAACTCCCATATGCTGCGTCTGCTACACTCAAGCTACAGAAATCCCATATAGAGCGTATATCTTCTCCCAGGCTTCAGAACTCTTGGAAACAGCTTCTTTCTACATGCAACCTACAGAATGCCTGGAAACTGCATCTCTCTACACCCAGGTAACAGAACTCCCGTAAGCCGCTTCTGCTATACTCAGCATACAGAAAACCCGCATATAGCGAATGCCTAATTCCAGGCTTCAGAATACCAGTAAACAGCTGCTCTCTACACGAACGATAGAGAACTGCTGCAAACTGTGTCTCCCTGCATCTAGTTAACAGAGCTACCCTAAGCTGTGTCTCCTACACTCAGGATACAGCAAACCCGCATATTGCGAATGCGAAATCCATGACACAGAAGTAGGGTAAACTGCTTATCCTTATACCCCGATACAGAACTCCGAAATACTGCGTCTCTCTACCTCCAGTTTACACAGCTCCCTTGAGGTTCGTCTGTTACGCTTAGGCTACTCGAATCCCATATACAGCATATGCCTTCTCCCAGGCTACAGAACTCCTGGAAACGCTTCTCTCTACACCCAGGATACAGAACTCCTGAAAACTGCATCTCGCTACATCCAAGAGACAGAGCTCCCGTAAGCTGCTTATTGTACCCTCATTGTAAAGTAAATGCACATTTAGCGTATGCCTATTTCCAGGATACAGAATTCCCATAAACTGTTTTCCCCACACCCAGATACAGAACTCCGGTAAACTGTGTTCTCTACATCCAGGTTACAGAACTCCCATATGCTGCGTCTGCTACACTCAAGCTACAGAAATCCCATATAGAGCGTATATCTTCTCCCAGGCTTCAGAACTCTTGGAAACAGCTTCTTTCTACATGCAACCTACAGAATGCCTGGAAACTGCATCTCTCTACACCCAGGTAACAGAACTCCCGTAAGCCGCTTCTGCTATACTCAGCATACAGAAAACCCGCATATAGCGAATGCCTAATTCCAGGCTTCAGAATTCCCGTAAACAGCTGCTCTCTACACGAAAGATAGAGAACTGCTGCAAACTGTGTCTCCCTGCATCTAGTTAACAGAGCTACCCTAAGCTGTGTCTTCTACACTCACGATACGGAACACCCACATATTGCGAATGCCAAAGCCATGACACAGAAGTACTGTAAACTGCTTATTCCTATACCCCGATACAGAACTCTGGAATACTGCGTCTCTCTACCTCCAAGTTACAGAGCTCCCTTGAGGTTCGTCTGCTACGCTCAGGCTACAGGAATCCCATATACAGCGTATGCCTTTTCCCATTCAACAGAACTCTTGGGAACTGATTCTCTCTACACCCAGGATACAGAAATCCTGAAAACTGCATCTCGCTACATGCAGGAGACAGAGCTCCCATAAGCTGCTTATTATACCCTCAGGGTACAGTAAACACGCATTTAGCGTATGCCAATTTCCAGGATACAGAATTCCCATAAACTGCTTTTCCCCACACCCAGATACAGAACTCCGGTAAACTGTGTTCTCTACATCCAAGTTACAGAACTCCCATATGCTGCGTCTGCTACACTCAAGCTACAGAAATCCCATATACAGCGTATGCCTTCTCCCAGGCTGCAGAATTCTTGGAAACAGCTTCTTTCTACATGCAACCTACAGAACTCCTGGAAACTGCATCTCTCTACACGCAGGTAACAGAACTCCCGTAAGCCGCTTCTGCTATACTCAGCATACAGAAAACCCGCATATAGTGAATGCCTAATTCCAGGCTTCAGAATACCAGTAAACAGCTGCTCTCTACACGAAAGATAGAGAACTGCTGCAAACTGTGTCTCCCTGCATCTAGTTAACAGAGCTACCCTAAGCTGTGTCTCCTACACTCAGGATACAGCAAACCCGCATATTGCGAATGTGAAATCCATGACACAGAAGTAGGGTAAACTGCTTATCCTTATACCCCGATACAGAACTCCGAAATACTGCGTCTCTCTACCTCCAGTTTACACAGCTCCCTTGAGGTTCGTCTGTTACGCTTAGGCTACTCGAATCCCATATACAGCATATGCCTTCTCCCAGGCTACAGAACTCCTGGAAACGCTTCTCTCTACACCCAGGATACAGAACTCCTGAAAACTGCATCTCGCTACATCCAGGAGACAGAGCTCCCGTAAGCTGCTTATTGTACCCTCGTTGTAAAGTAAATGCACATTTAGCGTATGCCTATTTCCAGGATACAGAATTCCCATAAACTGCTTTACCCCACACCCAGATACAGAACTCCGGTAAACTGTGTTCTCTACATCCAGGTTACAGAACTCCCATATGCTGCGTCTGCTACACTCAAGCTACAGAAATCCCATATAGAGCGTATATCTTCTCCCAGGCTTCAGAACTCTTGGAAACAGCTTCTTTCTACATGCAACCTACAGAATGCCTGGAAAATGCATCTCTCTACACGCAGGTAACAGAACTCCCGTAAGCCGCTTCTGCTATACTCAGCATACAGAAAACCCACATATAGCGAATGCCTAATTCCAGGCTTCAGAATTCCAGTAAACAGCTCCTCTCTACACGAAAGATAGAGAACTGCTGCAAACTGTGTCTCCCTGCATCTAGTTAACAGAGCTACCCTAAGCTGTGTCTCCTACACTCAGGATACAGAAAACCCGCATATTGCGAATGCGAAATCCATGACACGGAAGTAGGGTAAACTGCTTATCCTTATACCCCGATACAGAACTCCGAAATACTGCGTCTCTCTACCTCCAGTTTACACAGCTCCCTTGAGGTTCGTCTGTTACGCTTAGGCTACTCGAATCCCATATACAGCATATGCCTTCTCCCAGGCTACAGAACTCCTGGAAACGCTTCTCTCTACACCCAGGATACAGAACTCCTGAAAACTGCATCTCGCTACATCCAAGAGACAGAGCTCCCGTAAGCTGCTTATTGTACCCTCATTGTAAAGTAAATGCACATTTAGCGTATGCCTATTTCCAGGATACAGAATTCCCATAAACTGCTTTTCCCCACACCCAGATACAGAACTCCGGTAAACTGTGTTCTCTACATCCAGGTTACAGAACTCCCATATGCTGCGTCTGCTACACTCAAGCTACAGAAATCCCATATAGAGCGTATATCTTCTCCCAGGCTTCAGAACTCTTGGAAACAGCTTCTTTCTACATGCAACCTACAGAATGCCTGGAAACTGCATCTCTCTACACCCAGGTAACAGAACTCCCGTAAGCCGCTTCTGCTATACTCAGCATACAGAAAACCCGCATATAGCGAATGCCTAATTCCAGGCTTCAGAATTCCCGTAAACAGCTCCTCTCTACACGAAAGATAGAGAACTGCTGCAAACTGTGTCTCCCTGCATCTAGT
Source organism: Lepus europaeus (assembly GCF_033115175.1). Classification (NCBI taxonomy): domain Eukaryota; kingdom Metazoa; phylum Chordata; class Mammalia; order Lagomorpha; family Leporidae; genus Lepus; species Lepus europaeus. Next base: position 418,836 of record NW_026909498.1, read on the forward strand.
TAACAGAGCTACCCTAAGCTGTGTCTTCTACACTCACGATACGGAACACCCACATATTGCGAATGCCAAAGCCATGACACAGAAGTACTGTAAACTGCTTATTCCTATACCCCGATACAGAACTCTGGAATACTGCGTCTCTCTACCTCCAAGTTACAGAGCTCCCTTGAGGTTCGTCTGCTACGCTCAGGCTACAGGAATCCCATATACAGCGTATGCCTTTTCCCATTCAACAGAACTCTTGGGAACTGATTCTCTCTACACCCAGGATACAGAAATCCTGAAAACTGCATCTCGCTACATGCAGGAGACAGAGCTCCCATAAGCTGCTTATTATACCCTCAGGGTACAGTAAACACACATTTAGCGTATGCCAATTTCCAGGATACAGAATTCCCATAAACTGCTTTTCCCCACACCCAGATACAGAACTCCGGTAAACTGTGTTCTCTACATCCAAGTTACAGAACTCCCATATGCTGCGTCTGCTACATTCAAGCTACAGAAATCCCATATACAGTGTATGCCTTCTCCCAGGCTGCAGAACTCTTGGAAACAGCTTCTTTCTACATGCAACCTACAGAACTCCTGGAAACTGCATCTCTCTACACGCAGGTAACAGAACTCCCGTAAGCCACTTCTGCTATACTCAGCATACAGAAAACCCGCATATAGCGAATGCCTAATTCCAGGCTTCAGAATTCCCGTAAACAGCTCCTCTCTACACGAAAGATAGAGAACTGCTGCAAACTGTGTCTCCCTGCATCTAGTTAACAGAGCTACCCTAAGCTGTGTCTCCTACACTCAGGATACAGAAAACCCGCATATTGCGAATGCGAAATCCATGACACGGAAGTAGGGTAAACTGCTTATCCTTATACCCCGATACAGAACTCCGAAATACTGCGTCTCTCTACCTCCAGTTTACACAGCTCCCTTGAGGTTCGTCTGTTACGCTTAGGCTACTCGAATCCCATATACAGCATATGCCTTCTCCCAGGCTACAGAACTCCTGGAAACGCTTCTCTCTACACCCAGGATACAGAACTCCTGAAAACTGCATCTCGCTACATCCAGGAGACAGAGCTCCCGTAAGCTGCTTATTGTACCCTCATTGTAAAGTAAATGCACATTTAGTGTATGCCTATTTCCAGGATACAGAATTCCCATAAACTGCTTTACCCCACACCCAGATACAGAACTCCGGTAAACTGTGTTCTCTACATCCAGGTTACAGAACTCCCATATGCTGCGTCTGCTACACTCAAGCTACAGAAATCCCATATAGAGCGTATATCTTCTCCCAGGCTTCAGAACTCTTGGAAACAGCTTCTTTCTACATGCAACCTACAGAATGCCTGGAAACTGCATCTCTCTACACCCAGGTAACAGAACTCCCGTAAGCCGCTTCTGCTATACTCAGCATACAGAAAACCCGCATATAGCGAATGCCTAATTCCAGGCTTCAGAATTCCAGTAAACAGCTCCTCTCTACACGAAAGATAGAGAACTGCTGCAAACTGTGTCTCCCTGCATCTAGTTAACAGAGCTACCCTAAGCTGTGTCTCCTACACTCAGGATACAGAAAACCCGCATATTGCGAATGCCAAGTCCATGACACAGAAGTAGGGTAAACTGCTTATCCTTATACCCCGATACAGAACTCCGAAATACTGCGTCTCTCTACCTCCAGTTTACACAGCTCCCTTGAGGTTCGTCTGTTACGCTTAGGCTACTCGAATCCCATATACAGCATATGCCTTCTCCCAGGCTACAGAACTCCTGGAAACGCTTCTCTCTACACCCAGGATACAGAACTCCTGAAAACTGCATCTCGCTACATCCAAGAGACAGAGCTCCCGTAAGCTGCTTATTGTACCCTCATTGTAAAGTAAATGCACATTTAGCGTATGCCTATTTCCAGGATACAGAATTCCCATAAACTGCTTTTCCCCACACCCAGATACAGAACTCCGGTAAACTGTGTTCTCTACATCCAGGTTACAGAACTCCCATATGCTGCGTCTGCTACACTCAAGCTACAGAAATCCCATATAGAGCGTATATCTTCTCCCAGGCTTCAGAACTCTTGGAAACAGCTTCTTTCTACATGCAACCTACAGAATGCCTGGAAACTGCATCTCTCTACACCCAGGTAACAGAACTCCCGTAAGCCGCTTCTGCTATACTCAGCATACAGAAAACCCGCATATAGCGAATGCCTAATTCCAGGCTTCAGAATTCCCGTAAACAGCTCCTCTCTACACGAAAGATAGAGAACTGCTGCAAACTGTGTCTCCCTGCATCTAGTTAACAGAGCTACCCTAAGCTGTGTCTTCTACACTCACGATACGGAACACCCACATATTGCGAATGCCAAAGCCATGACACAGAAGTACTGTAAACTGCTTATTCCTATACCCCGATACAGAACTCTGGAATACTGCGTCTCTCTACCTCCAAGTTACAGAGCTCTCTTGAGGTTCGTCTGCTACGCTCAGGCTACAGGAATCCCATATACAGCGTATGCCTTTTCCCATTCAACAGAACTCTTGGGAACTGATTCTCTCTACACCCAGGATACAGAAATCCTGAAAACTGCATCTCGCTACATGCAGGAGACAGAGCTCCCATAAGCTGCTTATTATACCCTCAGGGTACAGTAAACACACATTTAGCGTATGCCAATTTCCAGGATACAGAATTCCCATAAACTGCTTTTCCCCACACCCAGATACAGAACTCCGGTAAACTGTGTTCTCTACATCCAAGTTACAGAACTCCCATATGCTGCGTCTGCTACATTCAAGCTACAGAAATCCCATATACAGTGTATGCCTTCTCCCAGGCTGCAGAACTCTTGGAAACAGCTTCTTTCTACATGCAACCTACAGAACTCCTGGAAACTGCATCTCTCTACACGCAGGTAACAGAACTCCCGTAAGCCGCTTCTGCTATACTCAGCATACAGAAAACCCGCATATAGCGAATGCCTAATTCCAGGCTTCAGAATACCAGTAAACAGCTGCTCTCTACACGAAAGATAGAGAACTGCTGCAAACTGTGTCTCCCTGCATCTAGTTAACAGAGCTACCCTAAGCTGTGTCTCCTACACTCAGGATACAGCAAACCCGCATATTGCGAATGCGAAATCCATGACACAGAAGTAGGGTAAACTGCTTATCCTTATACCCCGATACAGAACTGCAAAATACTGCGTCTCTCTACCTCCAGTTTACACAGCTCCCTTGAGGTTCGTCTGTTACGCTTAGGCTACTCGAATCCCATATACAGCATATGCCTTCTCCCAGGCTACAGAACTCCTGGAAACGCTTCTCTCTACACCCAGGATACAGAACTCCTGAAAACTGCATCTCGCTACATCCAGGAGACAGAGCTCCCGTAAGCTGCTTATTGTACCCTCATTGTAAAGTAAATGCACATTTAGCGTATGCCTATTTCCAGGATACAGAATTCCCATAAACTGCTTTACCCCACACCCAGATACAGAACTCCGGTAAACTGTGTTCTCTACATCCAGGTTACAGAACTCCCATATGCTGCGTCTGCTACACTCAAGCTACAGAAATCCCATATAGAGCGTATATCTTCTCCCAGGCTTCAGAACTCTTGGAAACAGCTTCTTTCTACATGCAACCTACAGAATGCCTGGAAACTGCATCTCTCTACACCCAGGTAACAGAACTCCCGTAAGCCGCTTCTGCTATACTCAGCATACAGAAAACCCGCATATAGCGAATGCCTAATTCCAGGCTTCAGAATTCCCGTAAACAGCTCCTCTCTACACGAAAGATAGAGAACTGCTGCAAACTGTGTCTCCCTGCATCTAGTTAACAGAGCTACCCTAAGCTGTGTCTTCTACACTCACGATACGGAACACCCACATATTGCGAATGCCAAAGCCATGACACAGAAGTACTGTAAACTGCTTATTCCTATACCCCGATACAGAACTCTGGAATACTGCGTCTCTCTACCTCCAAGTTACAGAGCTCCCTTGAGGTTCGTCTGCTACGCTCAGGCTACAGGAATCCCATATACAGCGTATGCCTTTTCCCATTCAACAGAACTCTTGGGAACTGATTCTCTCTACACCCAGGATACAGAAATCCTGAAAACTGCATCTCGCTACATGCAGGAGACAGAGCTCCCATAAGCTGCTTATTATACCCTCAGGGTACAGTAAACACACATTTAGCGTATGCCAATTTCCAGGATACAGAATTCCCATAAACTGCTTTTCCCCACACCCAGATACAGAACTCCGGTAAACTGTGTTCTCTACATCCAGGTTACAGAACTCCCATATGCTGCGTCTGCTACATTCAAGCTACAGAAATCCCATATACAGCGTATGCCTTCTCCCAGGCTGCAGAACTCTTGGAAACAGCTTCTTTCTACATGCAACCTACAGAATGCCTGGAAACTGCATCTCTCTACACGCAGGTAACAGAACTCCCGTAAGCCGCTTCTGCTATACTCAGCATACAGAAAACCCGCATATAGCGAATGCCTAATTCCAGGCTTCAGAATTCCCGTAAACAGCTCCTCTCTACACGAAAGATAGAGAACTGCTGCAAACTGTGTCTCCCTGCATCTAGTTAACAGAGCTACCCTAAGCTGTGTCTCCTACACTCAGGATACAGAAAACCCGCATATTGCGAATGCGAAATCCATGACACGGAAGTAGGGTAAACTGCTTATCCTTATACCCCGATACAGAACTCCGAAATACTGCGTCTCTCTACCTCCAGTTTACACAGCTCCCTTGAGGTTCGTCTGTTACGCTTAGGCTACTCGAATCCCATATACAGCATATGCCTTCTCCCAGGCTACAGAACTCCTGGAAACGCTTCTCTCTACACCCAGGATACAGAACTCCTGAAAACTGCATCTCGCTACATCCAGGAGACAGAGCTCCCGTAAGCTGCTTATTGTACCCTCATTGTAAAGTAAATGCACATTTAGCGTATGCCTATTTCCAGGATACAGAATTCCCATAAACTGCTTTACCCCACACCCAGATACAGAACTCCGGTAAACTGTGTTCTCTACATCCAGGTTACAGAACTCCCATATGCTGCGTCTGCTACACTCAAGCTACAGAAATCCCATATAGAGCGTATATCTTCTCCCAGGCTTCAGAACTCTTGGAAACAGCTTCTTTCTACATGCAACCTACAGAATGCCTGGAAACTGCATCTCTCTACACCCAGGTAACAGAACTCCCGTAAGCCGCTTCTGCTATACTCAGCATACAGAAAACCCACATATAGCGAATGCCTAATTCCAGGCTTCAGAATTCCCGTAAACAGCTCCTCTCTACACGAAAGATAGAGAACTGCTGCAAACTGTGTCTCCCTGCATCTAGTTAACAGAGCTACCCTAAGCTGTGTCTCCTACACTCAGGATACAGAAAACCCGCATATTGCGAATGCGAAATCCATGACACAGAAGTAGGGTAAACTGCTTATCCTTATACCCCGATACAGAACTCCGAAATACTGCGTCTCTCTACCTCCAGTTTACACAGCTCCCTTGAGGTTCGTCTGTTACGCTTAGGCTACTCGAATCCCATATACAGCATATGCCTTCTCCCAGGCTACAGAACTCCTGGAAACGCTTCTCTCTACACCCAGGATACAGAACTCCTGAAAACTGCATCTCGCTACATCCAAGAGACAGAGCTCCCGTAAGCTGCTTATTGTACCCTCATTGTAAAGTAAATGCACATTTAGCGTATGCCTATTTCCAGGATACAGAATTCCCATAAACTGCTTTACCCCACACCCAGATACAGAACTCCGGTAAACTGTGTTCTCTACATCCAGGTTACAGAACTCCCATATGCTGCGTCTGCTACACTCAAGCTACAGAAATCCCATATAGAGCGTATATCTTCTCCCAGGCTTCAGAACTCTTGGAAACAGCTTCTTTCTACATGCAACCTACAGAATGCCTGGAAACTGCATCTCTCTACACGCAGGTAACAGAACTCCCGTAAGCCGCTTCTGCTATACTCAGCATACAGAAAACCCGCATATAGCGAATGCCTAATTCCAGGCTTCAGAATTTCCGTAAACAGCTCCTCTCTACACGAAAGATAGAGAACTGCTGCAAACTGTGTCTCCCTGCATCTAGTTAACAGAGCTACCCTAAGCTGTGTCTCCTACACTCAGGATACAGAAAACCCGCATATTGCGAATGCGAAATCCATGACACAGAAGTAGGGTAAACTGCTTATCCTTATACCCCGATACAGAACTCCGAAATACTGCGTCTCTCTACCTCCAGTTTACACAGCTCCCTTGAGGTTCGTCTGTTACGCTTAGGCTACTCGAATCCCATATACAGCATATGCCTTCTCCCAGGCTACAGAACTCCTGGAAACGCTTCTCTCTACACCCAGGATACAGAACTCCTGAAAACTGCATCTCGCTACATCCAAGAGACAGAGCTCCCGTAAGCTGCTTATTGTACCCTCATTGTAAAGTAAATGCACATTTAGCGTATGCCTATTTCCAGGATACAGAATTCCCATAAACTGCTTTTCCCCACACCCAGATACAGAACTCCGGTAAACTGTGTTCTCTACATCCAGGTTACAGAACTCCCATATGCTGCGTCTGCTACACTCAAGCTACAGAAATCCCATATAGAGCGTATATCTTCTCCCAGGCTTCAGAACTCTTGGAAACAGCTTCTTTCTACATGCAACCTACAGAATGCCTGGAAACTGCATCTCTCTACACCCAGGTAACAGAACTCCCGTAAGCCGCTTCTGCTATACTCAGCATACAGAAAACCCGCATATAGCGAATGCCTAATTCCAGGCTTCAGAATACCCGTAAACAGCTGCTCTCTACACGAAAGATAGAGAACTGCTGCAAACTGTGTCTCCCTGCATCTAGTTAACAGAGCTACCCTAAGCTGTGTCTTCTACACTCACGATACGGAACACCCACATATTGCGAATGCCAAAGCCATGACACAGAAGTACTGTAAACTGCTTATTCCTATACCCCGATACAGAACTCTGGAATACTGCGTCTCTCTACCTCCAAGTTACAGAGCTCCCTTGAGGTTCGTCTGCTACGCTCAGGCTACAGGAATCCCATATACAGCGTATGCCTTTTCCCATTCAACAGAACTCTTGGGAACTGATTCTCTCTACACCCAGGATACAGAAATCCTGAAAACTGCATCTCGCTACATGCAGGAGACAGAGCTCCCATAAGCTGCTTATTATACCCTCAGGGTACAGTAAACACACATTTAGCGTATGCCAATTTCCAGGATACAGAATTCCCATAAACTGCTTTTCCCCACACCCAGATACAGAACTCCGGTAAACTGTGTTCTCTACATCCAAGTTACAGAACTCCCATATGCTGCGTCTGCTACATTCAAGCTACAGAAATCCCATATACAGTGTATGCCTTCTCCCAGGCTTCAGAACTCTTGGAAACAGCTTCTTTCTACATGCAACCTACAGAACTCCTGGAAACTGCATCTCTCTACACGCAGGTAACAGAACTCCCGTAAGCCGCTTCTGCTATACTCAGCATACAGAAAACCCGCATATAGCGAATGCCTAATTCCAGGCTTCAGAATACCAGTAAACAGCTGCTCTCTACACGAAAGATAGAGAACTGCTGCAAACTGTGTCTCCCTGCATCTAGTTAACAGAGCTACCCTAAGCTGTGTCTCCTACACTCAGGATACAGCAAACCCGCATATTGCGAATGCGAAATCCATGACACAGAAGTAGGGTAAACTGCTTATCCTTATACCCCGATACAGAACTGCAAAATACTGCGTCTCTCTACCTCCAGTTTACACAGCTCCCTTGAGGTTCGTCTGTTACGCTTAGGCTACTCGAATCCCATATACAGCATATGCCTTCTCCCAGGCTACAGAACTCCTGGAAACGCTTCTCTCTACACCCAGGATACAGAACTCCTGAAAACTGCATCTCGCTACATCCAGGAGACAGAGCTCCCGTAAGCTGCTTATTGTACCCTCATTGTAAAGTAAATGCACATTTAGCGTATGCCTATTTCCAGGATACAGAATTCCCATAAACTGCTTTACCCCACACCCAGATACAGAACTCCGGTAAACTGTGTTCTCTACATCCAGGTTACAGAACTCCCATATGCTGCGTCTGCTACACTCAAGCTACAGAAATCCCATATAGAGCGTATATCTTCTCCCAGGCTTCAGAACTCTTGGAAACAGCTTCTTTCTACATGCAACCTACAGAATGCCTGGAAACTGCATCTCTCTACACCCAGGTAACAGAACTCCCGTAAGCCGCTTCTGCTATACTCAGCATACAGAAAACCCACATATAGCGAATGCCTAATTCCAGGCTTCAGAATTCCCGTAAACAGCTCCTCTCTACACGAAAGATAGAGAACTGCTGCAAACTGTGTCTCCCTGCATCTAGTTAACAGAGCTACCCTAAGCTGTGTCTTCTACACTCACGATACGGAACACCCACATATTGCGAATGCCAAAGCCATGACACAGAAGTACTGTAAACTGCTTATTCCTATACCCCGATACAGAACTCTGGAATACTGCGTCTCTCTACCTCCAAGTTACAGAGCTCCCTTGAGGTTCGTCTGCTACGCTCAGGCTACAGGAATCCCATATACAGCGTATGCCTTTTCCCATTCAACAGAACTCTTGGGAACTGATTCTCTCTACACCCAGGATACAGAAATCCTGAAAACTGCATCTCGCTACATGCAGGAGACAGAGCTCCCATAAGCTGCTTATTATACCCTCAGGGTACAGTAAACACACATTTAGCGTATGCCAATTTCCAGGATACAGAATTCCCATAAACTGCTTTTCCCCACACCCAGATACAGAACTCCGGTAAACTGTGTTCTCTACATCCAGGTTACAGAACTCCCATATGCTGCGTCTGCTACATTCAAGCTACAGAAATCCCATATACAGCGTATGCCTTCTCCCAGGCTGCAGAACTCTTGGAAACAGCTTCTTTCTACATGCAACCTACAGAACTCCTGGAAACTGCATCTCTCTACACGCAGGTAACAGAACTCCCGTAAGCCGCTTCTGCTATACTCAGCATACAGAAAACCCGCATATAGCGAATGCCTAATTCCAGGCTTCAGAATACCAGTAAACAGCTGCTCTCTACACGAAAGATAGAGAACTGCTGCAAACTGTGTCTCCCTGCATCTAGTTAACAGAGCTACCCTAAGCTGTGTCTCCTACACTCAGGATACAGCAAACCCGCATATTGCGAATGCGAAATCCATGACACAGAAGTAGGGTAAACTGCTTATCCTTATACCCCGATACAGAACTCCGAAATACTGCGTCTCTCTACCTCCAGTTTACACAGCTCCCTTGAGGTTCGTCTGTTACGCTTAGGCTACTCGAATCCCATATACAGCATATGCCTTCTCCCAGGCTACAGAACTCCTGGAAACGCTTCTCTCTACACCCAGGATACAGAACTCCTGAAAACTGCATCTCGCTACATCCAAGAGACAGAGCTCCCGTAAGCTGCTTATTGTACCCTCATTGTAAAGTAAATGCACATTTAGCGTATGCCTATTTCCAGGATACAGAATTCCCATAAACTGCTTTTCCCCACACCCAGATACAGAACTCCGGTAAACTGTGTTCTCTACATCCAGGTTACAGAACTCCCATATGCTGCGTCTGCTACACTCAAGCTACAGAAATCCCATATAGAGCGTATATCTTCTCCCAGGCTTCAGAACTCTTGGAAACAGCTTCTTTCTACATGCAACCTACAGAATGCCTGGAAACTGCATCTCTCTACACCCAGGTAACAGAACTCCCGTAAGCCGCTTCTGCTATACTCAGCATACAGAAAACCCGCATATAGCGAATGCCTAATTCCAGGCTTCAGAATTCCCGTAAACAGCTCCTCTCTACACGAAAGATAGAGAACTGCTGCAAACTGTGTCTCCCTGCATCTAGTTAACAGAGCTACCCTAAGCTGTGTCTCCTACACTCAGGATACAGCAAACCCGCATATTGCGAATGCGAAATCCATGACACAGAAGTAGGGTAAACTGCTTATCCTTATACCCCGATACAGAACTCCGAAATACTGCGTCTCTCTACCTCCAGTTTACACAGCTCCCTTGAGGTTCGTCTGCTACGCTTAGGCTACTCGAATCCCATATACAGCATATGCCTTCTCCCAGGCTACAGAACTCCTGGAAACGCTTCTCTCTACACCCAGGATACAGAACTCCTGAAAACTGCATCTCGCTACATCCAAGAGACAGAGCTCCCGTAAGCTGCTTATTGTACCCTCATTGTAAAGTAAATGCACATTTAGCGTATGCCTATTTCCAGGATACAGAATTCCCATAAACTGCTTTTCCCCACACCCAGATACAGAACTCCGGTAAACTGTGTTCTCTACATCCAGGTTACAGAACTCCCATATGCTGCGTCTGCTACACTCAAGCTACAGAAATCCCATATAGAGCGTATATCTTCTCCCAGGCTTCAGAACTCTTGGAAACAGCTTCTTTCTACATGCAACCTACAGAATGCCTGGAAACTGCATCTCTCTACACCCAGGTAACAGAACTCCCGTAAGCCGCTTCTGCTATACTCAGCATACAGAAAACCCGCATATAGCGAATGCCTAATTCCAGGCTTCAGAATTCCCGTAAACAGCTCCTCTCTACACGAAAGATAGAGAACTGCTGCAAACTGTGTCTCCCTGCATCTAGTTAACAGAGCTACCCTAAGCTGTGTCTTCTACACTCACGATACGGAACACCCACATATTGCGAATGCCAAAGCCATGACACAGAAGTACTGTAAACTGCTTATTCCTATACCCCGATACAGAACTCTGGAATACTGCGTCTCTCTACCTCCAAGTTACAGAGCTCCCTTGAGGTTCGTCTGCTACGCTCAGGCTACAGGAATCCCATATACAGCGTATGCCTTTTCCCATTCAACAGAACTCTTGGGAACTGATTCTCTCTACACCCAGGATACAGAAATCCTGAAAACTGCATCTCGCTACATGCAGGAGACAGAGCTCCCATAAGCTGCTTATTATACCCTCAGGGTACAGTAAACACACATTTAGCGTATGCCAATTTCCAGGATACAGAATTCCCATAAACTGCTTTTCCCCACACCCAGATACAGAACTCCGGTAAACTGTGTTCTCTACATCCAGGTTACAGAACTCCCATATGCTGCGTCTGCTACATTCAAGCTACAGAAATCCCATATACAGCGTATGCCTTCTCCCAGGCTGCAGAACTCTTGGAAACAGCTTCTTTCTACATGCAACCTACAGAACGCCTGGAAACTGCATCTCTCTACACGCAGGTAACAGAACTCCCGTAAGCCGCTTCTGCTATACTCAGCATACAGAAAACCCGCATATAGCGAATGCCTAATTCCAGGCTTCAGAATACCAGTAAACAGCTGCTCTCTACACGAAAGATAGAGAACTGCTGCAAACTGTGTCTCCCTGCATCTAGTTAACAGAGCTACCCTAAGCTGTGTCTCCTACACTCAGGATACAGCAAACCCGCATATTGCGAATGCGAAATCCATGACACAGAAGTAGGGTAAACTGCTTATCCTTATACCCCGATACAGAACTGCAAAATACTGCGTCTCTCTACCTCCAGTTTACACAGCTCCCTTGAGGTTCGTCTGTTACGCTTAGGCTACTCGAATCCCATATACAGCATATGCCTTCTCCCAGGCTACAGAACTCCTGGAAACGCTTCTCTCTACACCCAGGATACAGAACTCCTGAAAACTGCATCTCGCTACATCCAGGAGACAGAGCTCCCGTAAGCTGCTTATTGTACCCTCATTGTAAAGTAAATGCACATTTAGCGTATGCCTATTTCCAGGATACAGAATTCCCATAAACTGCTTTACCCCACACCCAGATACAGAACTCCGGTAAACTGTGTTCTCTACATCCAGGTTACAGAACTCCCATATGCTGCGTCTGCTACACTCAAGCTACAGAAATCCCATATAGAGCGTATATCTTCTCCCAGGCTTCAGAACTCTTGGAAACAGCTTCTTTCTACATGCAACCTACAGAATGCCTGGAAACTGCATCTCTCTACACCCAGGTAACAGAACTCCCGTAAGCCGCTTCTGCTATACTCAGCATACAGAAAACCCGCATATAGCGAATGCCTAATTCCAGGCTTCAGAATTCCCGTAAACAGCTCCTCTCTACACGAAAGATAGAGAACTGCTGCAAACTGTGTCTCCCTGCATCTAGTTAACAGAGCTACCCTAAGCTGTGTCTTCTACACTCACGATACGGAACACCCACATATTGCGAATGCCAAAGCCATGACACAGAAGTACTGTAAACTGCTTATTCCTATACCCCGATACAGAACTCTGGAATACTGCGTCTCTCTACCTCCAAGTTACAGAGCTCCCTTGAGGTTCGTCTGCTACGCTCAGGCTACAGGAATCCCATATACAGCGTATGCCTTTTCCCATTCAACAGAACTCTTGGGAACTGATTCTCTCTACACCCAGGATACAGAAATCCTGAAAACTGCATCTCGCTACATGCAGGAGACAGAGCTCCCATAAGCTGCTTATTATACCCTCAGGGTACAGTAAACACACATTTAGCGTATGCCAATTTCCAGGATACAGAATTCCCATAAACTGCTTTTCCCCACACCCAGATACAGAACTCCGGTAAACTGTGTTCTCTACATCCAGGTTACAGAACTCCCATATGCTGCGTCTGCTACATTCAAGCTACAGAAATCCCATATACAGCGTATGCCTTCTCCCAGGCTGCAGAACTCTTGGAAACAGCTTCTTTCTACATGCAACCTACAGAACTCCTGGAAACTGCATCTCTCTACACGCAGGTAACAGAACTCCCGTAAGCCGCTTCTGCTATACTCAGCATACAGAAAACCCGCATATAGCGAATGCCTAATTCCAGGCTTCAGAATACCAGTAAACAGCTGCTCTCTACACGAAAGATAGAGAACTGCTGCAAACTGTGTCTCCCTGCATCTAGTTAACAGAGCTACCCTAAGCTGTGTCTCCTACACTCAGGATACAGCAAACCCGCATATTGCGAATGCGAAATCCATGACACAGAAGTAGGGTAAACTGCTTATCCTTATACCCCGATACAGAACTGCAAAATACTGCGTCTCTCTACCTCCAGTTTACACAGCTCCCTTGAGGTTCGTCTGTTACGCTTAGGCTACTCGAATCCCATATACAGCATATGCCTTCTCCCAGGCTACAGAACTCCTGGAAACGCTTCTCTCTACACCCAGGATACAGAACTCCTGAAAACTGCATCTCGCTACATCCAGGAGACAGAGCTCCCGTAAGCTGCTTATTGTACCCTCATTGTAAAGTAAATGCACATTTAGCGTATGCCTATTTCCAGGATACAGAATTCCCATAAACTGCTTTACCCCACACCCAGATACAGAACTCCGGTAAACTGTGTTCTCTACATCCAGGTTACAGAACTCCCATATGCTGCGTCTGCTACACTCAAGCTACAGAAATCCCATATAGAGCGTATATCTTCTCCCAGGCTTCAGAACTCTTGGAAACAGCTTCTTTCTACATGCAACCTACAGAATGCCTGGAAACTGCATCTCTCTACACCCAGGTAACAGAACTCCCGTAAGCCGCTTCTGCTATACTCAGCATACAGAAAACCCGCATATAGCGAATGCCTAATTCCAGGCTTCAGAATTCCCGTAAACAGCTCCTCTCTACACGAAAGATAGAGAACTGCTGCAAACTGTGTCTCCCTGCATCTAGTTAACAGAGCTACCCTAAGCTGTGCCTTCTACACTCACGATACGGAACACCCACATATTGCGAATGCCAAAGCCATGACACAGAAGTACTGTAAACTGCTTATTCCTATACCCCGATACAGAACTCTGGAATACTGCGTCTCTCTACCTCCAAGTTACAGAGCTCCCTTGAGGTTCGTCTGCTACGCTCAGGCTACAGGAATCCCATATACAGCGTATGCCTTTTCCCATTCAACAGAACTCTTGGGAACTGATTCTCTCTACACCCAGGATACAGAAATCCTGAAAACTGCATCTCGCTACATGCAGGAGACAGAGCTCCCATAAGCTGCTTATTATACCCTCAGGGTACAGTAAACACACATTTAGCGTATGCCAATTTCCAGGATACAGAATTCCCATAAACTGCTTTTCCCCACACCCAGATACAGAACTCCGGTAAACTGTGTTCTCTACATCCAAGTTACAGAACTCCCATATGCTGCGTCTGCTACATTCAAGCTACAGAAATCCCATATACAGCGTATGCCTTCTCCCAGGCTGCAGAACTCTTGGAAACAGCTTCTTTCTACATGCAACCTACAGAACTCCTGGAAACTGCATCTCTCTACACGCAGGTAACAGAACTCCCGTAAGCCGCTTCTGCTATACTCAGCATACAGAAAACCCGCATATAGCGAATGCCTAATTCCAGGCTTCAGAATACCAGTAAACAGCTGCTCTCTACACGAAAGATAGAGAACTGCTGCAAACTGTGTCTCCCTGCATCTAGTTAACAGAGCTACCCTAAGCTGTGTCTCCTACACTCAGGATACAGCAAACCCGCATATTGCGAATGCGAAATCCATGACACAGAAGTAGGGTAAACTGCTTATCCTTATACCCCGATACAGAACTGCAAAATACTGCGTCTCTCTACCTCCAGTTTACACAGCTCCCTTGAGGTTCGTCTGTTACGCTTAGGCTACTCGAATCCCATATACAGCATATGCCTTCTCCCAGGCTACAGAACTCCTGGAAACGCTTCTCTCTACACCCAGGATACAGAACTCCTGAAAACTGCATCTCGCTACATCCAGGAGACAGAGCTCCCGTAAGCTGCTTATTGTACCCTCATTGTAAAGTAAATGCACATTTAGCGTATGCCTATTTCCAGGATACAGAATTCCCATAAACTGCTTTACCCCACACCCAGATACAGAACTCCGGTAAACTGTGTTCTCTACATCCAGGTTACAGAACTCCCATATGCTGCGTCTGCTACACTCAAGCTACAGAAATCCCATATAGAGCGTATATCTTCTCCCAGGCTTCAGAACTCTTGGAAACAGCTTCTTTCTACATGCAACCTACAGAATGCCTGGAAACTGCATCTCTCTACACCCAGGTAACAGAACTCCCGTAAGCCGCTTCTGCTATACTCAGCATACAGAAAACCCGCATATAGCGAATGCCTAATTCCAGGCTTCAGAATTCCCGTAAACAGCTCCTCTCTACACGAAAGATAGAGAACTGCTGCAAACTGTGTCTCCCTGCATCTAGTTAACAGAGCTACCCTAAGCTGTGTCTTCTACACTCACGATACGGAACACCCACATATTGCGAATGCCAAAGCCATGACACAGAAGTACTGTAAACTGCTTATTCCTATACCCCGATACAGAACTCTGGAATACTGCGTCTCTCTACCTCCAAGTTACAGAGCTCCCTTGAGGTTCGTCTGCTACGCTCAGGCTACAGGAATCCCATATACAGCGTATGCCTTTTCCCATTCAACAGAACTCTTGGGAACTGATTCTCTCTACACCCAGGATACAGAAATCCTGAAAACTGCATCTCGCTACATGCAGGAGACAGAGCTCCCATAAGCTGCTTATTATACCCTCAGGGTACAGTAAACACACATTTAGCGTATGCCAATTTCCAGGATACAGAATTCCCATAAACTGCTTTTCCCCACACCCAGATACAGAACTCCGGTAAACTGTGTTCTCTACATCCAGGTTACAGAACTCCCATATGCTGCGTCTGCTACATTCAAGCTACAGAAATCCCATATACAGCGTATGCCTTCTCCCAGGCTGCAGAACTCTTGGAAACAGCTTCTTTCTACATGCAACCTACAGAACTCCTGGAAACTGCATCTCTCTACACGCAGGTAACAGAACACCCGTAAGCCGCTTCTGCTATACTCAGCATACAGAAAACCCGCATATAGCGAATGCCTAATTCCAGGCTTCAGAATACCAGTAAACAGCTGCTCTCTACACGAAAGATAGAGAACTGCTGCAAACTGTGTCTCCCTGCATCTAGTTAACAGAGCTACCCTAAGCTGTGTCTCCTACACTCAGGATACAGCAAACCCGCATATTGCGAATGCGAAATCCATGACACAGAAGTAGGGTAAACTGCTTATCCTTATACCCCGATACAGAACTGCAAAATACTGCGTCTCTCTACCTCCAGTTTACACAGCTCCCTTGAGGTTCGTCTGTTACGCTTAGGCTACTCGAATCCCATATACAGCATATGCCTTCTCCCAGGCTACAGAACTCCTGGAAACGCTTCTCTCTACACCCAGGATACAGAACTCCTGAAAACTGCATCTCGCTACATCCAAGAGACAGAGCTCCCGTAAGCTGCTTATTGTACCCTCATTGTAAAGTAAATGCACATTTAGCGTATGCCTATTTCCAGGATACAGAATTCCCATAAACTGCTTTACCCCACACCCAGATACAGAACTCCGGTAAACTGTGTTCTCTACATCCAGGTTACAGAACTCCCATATGCTGCGTCTGCTACACTCAAGCTACAGAAATCCCATATAGAGCGTATATCTTCTCCCAGGCTTCAGAACTCTTGGAAACAGCTTCTTTCTACATGCAACCTACAGAATGCCTGGAAACTGCATCTCTCTACACCCAGGTAACAGAACTCCCGTAAGCCGCTTCTGCTATACTCAGCATACAGAAAACCCGCATATAGCGAATGCCTAATTCCAGGCTTCAGAATTCCCGTAAACAGCTCCTCTCTACACGAAAGATAGAGAACTGCTGCAAACTGTGTCTCCCTGCATCTAGTTAACAGAGCTACCCTAAGCTGTGTCTTCTACACTCACGATACGGAACACCCACATATTGCGAATGCCAAAGCCATGACACAGAAGTACTGTAAACTGCTTATTCCTATACCCCGATACAGAACTCTGGAATACTGCGTCTCTCTACCTCCAAGTTACAGAGCTCCCTTGAGGTTCGTCTGCTACGCTCAGGCTACAGGAATCCCATATACAGCGTATGCCTTTTCCCATTCAACAGAACTCTTGGGAACTGATTCTCTCTACACCCAGGATACAGAAATCCTGAAAACTGCATCTCGCTACATGCAGGAGACAGAGCTCCCATAAGCTGCTTATTATACCCTCAGGGTACAGTAAACACACATTTAGCGTATGCCAATTTCCAGGATACAGAATTCCCATAAACTGCTTTTCCCCACACCCAGATACAGAACTCCGGTAAACTGTGTTCTCTACATCCAAGTTACAGAACTCCCATATGCTGCGTCTGCTACATTCAAGCTACAGAAATCCCATATACAGCGTATGCCTTCTCCCAGGCTGCAGAACTCTTGGAAACAGCTTCTTTCTACATGCAACCTACAGAACTCCTGGAAACTGCATCTCTCTACACGCAGGTAACAGAACTCCCGTAAGCCGCTTCTGCTATACTCAGCATACAGAAAACCCGCATATAGCGAATGCCTAATTCCAGGCTTCAGAATACCAGTAAACAGCTGCTCTCTACACGAAAGATAGAGAACTGCTGCAAACTGTGTCTCCCTGCATCTAGTTAACAGAGCTACCCTAAGCTGTGTCTCCTACACTCAGGATACAGCAAACCCGCATATTGCGAATGCGAAATCCATGACACAGAAGTAGGGTAAACTGCTTATCCTTATACCCCGATACAGAACTGCAAAATACTGCGTCTCTCTACCTCCAGTTTACACAGCTCCCTTGAGGTTCGTCTGTTACGCTTAGGCTACTCGAATCCCATATACAGCATATGCCTTCTCCCAGGCTACAGAACTCCTGGAAACGCTTCTCTCTACACCCAGGATACAGAACTCCTGAAAACTGCATCTCGCTACATCCAGGAGACAGAGCTCCCGTAAGCTGCTTATTGTACCCTCATTGTAAAGTAAATGCACATTTAGCGTATGCCTATTTCCAGGATACAGAATTCCCATAAACTGCTTTACCCCACACCCAGATACAGAACTCCGGTAAACTGTGTTCTCTACATCCAGGTTACAGAACTCCCATATGCTGCGTCTGCTACACTCAAGCTACAGAAATCCCATATAGAGCGTATATCTTCTCCCAGGCTTCAGAACTCTTGGAAACAGCTTCTTTCTACATGCAACCTACAGAATGCCTGGAAACTGCATCTCTCTACACCCAGGTAACAGAACTCCCGTAAGCCGCTTCTGCTATACTCAGCATACAGAAAACCCGCATATAGCGAATGCCTAATTCCAGGCTTCAGAATTCCCGTAAACAGCTCCTCTCTACACGAAAGATAGAGAACTGCTGCAAACTGTGTCTCCCTGCATCTAGTTAACAGAGCTACCCTAAGCTGTGTCTTCTACACTCACGATACGGAACACCCACATATTGCGAATGCCAAAGCCATGACACAGAAGTACTGTAAACTGCTTATTCCTATACCCCGATACAGAACTCTGGAATACTGCGTCTCTCTACCTCCAAGTTACAGAGCTCCCTTGAGGTTCGTCTGCTACGCTCAGGCTACAGGAATCCCATATACAGCGTATGCCTTTTCCCATTCAACAGAACTCTTGGGAACTGATTCTCTCTACACCCAGGATACAGAAATCCTGAAAACTGCATCTCGCTACATGCAGGAGACAGAGCTCCCATAAGCTGCTTATTATACCCTCAGGGTACAGTAAACACACATTTAGCGTATGCCAATTTCCAGGATACAGAATTCCCATAAACTGCTTTTCCCCACACCCAGATACAGAACTCCGGTAAACTGTGTTCTCTACATCCAAGTTACAGAACTCCCATATGCTGCGTCTGCTACATTCAAGCTACAGAAATCCCATATACAGTGTATGCCTTCTCCCAGGCTGCAGAACTCTTGGAAACAGCTTCTTTCTACATGCAACCTACAGAACTCCTGGAAACTGCATCTCTCTACACGCAGGTAACAGAACTCCCGTAAGCCGCTTCTGCTATACTCAGCATACAGAAAACCCGCATATAGCGAATGCCTAATTCCAGGCTTCAGAATACCAGTAAACAGCTGCTCTCTACACGAAAGATAGAGAACTGCTGCAAACTGTGTCTCCCTGCATCTAGTTAACAGAGCTACCCTAAGCTGTGTCTCCTACACTCAGGATACAGCAAACCCGCATATTGCGAATGCGAAATCCATGACACAGAAGTAGGGTAAACTGCTTATCCTTATACCCCGATACAGAACTGCAAAATACTGCGTCTCTCTACCTCCAGTTTACACAGCTCCCTTGAGGTTCGTCTGTTACGCTTAGGCTACTCGAATCCCATATACAGCATATGCCTTCTCCCAGGCTACAGAACTCCTGGAAACGCTTCTCTCTACACCCAGGATACAGAACTCCTGAAAACTGCATCTCGCTACATCCAGGAGACAGAGCTCCCGTAAGCTGCTTATTGTACCCTCATTGTAAAGTAAATGCACATTTAGCGTATGCCTATTTCCAGGATACAGAATTCCCATAAACTGCTTTACCCCACACCCAGATACAGAACTCCGGTAAACTGTGTTCTCTACATCCAGGTTACAGAACTCCCATATGCTGCGTCTGCTACACTCAAGCTACAGAAATCCCATATAGAGCGTATATCTTCTCCCAGGCTTCAGAACTCTTGGAAACAGCTTCTTTCTACATGCAACCTACAGAATGCCTGGAAACTGCATCTCTCTACACCCAGGTAACAGAACTCCCGTAAGCCGCTTCTGCTATACTCAGCATACAGAAAACCCGCATATAGCGAATGCCTAATTCCAGGCTTCAGAATTCCCGTAAACAGCTCCTCTCTACACGAAAGATAGAGAACTGCTGCAAACTGTGTCTCCCTGCATCTAGTTAACAGAGCTACCCTAAGCTGTGTCTTCTACACTCACGATACGGAACACCCACATATTGCGAATGCCAAAGCCATGACACAGAAGTACTGTAAACTGCTTATTCCTATACCCCGATACAGAACTCTGGAATACTGCGTCTCTCTACCTCCAAGTTACAGAGCTCCCTTGAGGTTCGTCTGCTACGCTCAGGCTACAGGAATCCCATATACAGCGTATGCCTTTTCCCATTCAACAGAACTCTTGGGAACTGATTCTCTCTACACCCAGGATACAGAAATCCTGAAAACTGCATCTCGCTACATGCAGGAGACAGAGCTCCCATAAGCTGCTTATTATACCCTCAGGGTACAGTAAACACACATTTAGCGTATGCCAATTTCCAGGATACAGAATTCCCATAAACTGCTTTTCCCCACACCCAGATACAGAACTCCGGTAAACTGTGTTCTCTACATCCAGGTTACAGAACTCCCATATGCTGCGTCTGCTACATTCAAGCTACAGAAATCCCATATACAGCGTATACCTTCTCCCAGGCTGCAGAACTCTTGGAAACAGCTTCTTTCTACATGCAACCTACAGAACTCCTGGAAACTGCATCTCTCTACACGCAGGTAACAGAACTCCCGTAAGCCGCTTCTGCTATACTCAGCATACAGAAAACCCGCATATAGCGAATGCCTAATTCCAGGCTTCAGAATACCAGTAAACAGCTGCTCTCTACACGAAAGATAGAGAACTGCTGCAAACTGTGTCTCCCTGCATCTAGTTAACAGAGCTACCCTAAGCTGTGTCTCCTACACTCAGGATACAGCAAACCCGCATATTGCGAATGCGAAATCCATGACACAGAAGTAGGGTAAACTGCTTATCCTTATACCCCGATACAGAACTGCAAAATACTGCGTCTCTCTACCTCCAGTTTACACAGCTCCCTTGAGGTTCGTCTGTTACGCTTAGGCTACTCGAATCCCATATACAGCATATGCCTTCTCCCAGGCTACAGAACTCCTGGAAACGCTTCTCTCTACACCCAGGATACAGAACTCCTGAAAACTGCATCTCGCTACATCCAAGAGACAGAGCTCCCGTAAGCTGCTTATTGTACCCTCATTGTAAAGTAAATGCACATTTAGCGTATGCCTATTTCCAGGATACAGAATTCCCATAAACTGCTTTACCCCACACCCAGATACAGAACTCCGGTAAACTGTGTTCTCTACATCCAGGTTACAGAACTCCCATATGCTGCGTCTGCTACACTCAAGCTACAGAAATCCCATATAGAGCGTATATCTTCTCCCAGGCTTCAGAACTCTTGGAAACAGCTTCTTTCTACATGCAACCTACAGAACTCCTGGAAACTGCATCTCTCTACACCCAGGTAACAGAACTCCCGTAAGCCGCTTCTGCTATACTCAGCATACAGAAAACCCGCATATAGCGAATGCCTAATTCCAGGCTTCAGAATTCCCGTAAACAGCTCCTCTCTACACGAAAGATAGAGAACTGCTGCAAACTGTGTCTCCCTGCATCTAGTTAACAGAGCTACCCTAAGCTGTGTCTTCTACACTCACGATACGGAACACCCACATATTGCGAATGCCAAAGCCATGACACAGAAGTACTGTAAACTGCTTATTCCTATACCCCGATACAGAACTCTGGAATACTGCGTCTCTCTACCTCCAAGTTACAGAGCTCCCTTGAGGTTCGTCTGCTACGCTTAGGCTACAGGAATCCCATATACAGCGTATGCCTTTTCCCATTCAACAGAACTCTTGGGAACTGATTCTCTCTACACCCAGGATACAGAAATCCTGAAAACTGCATCTCGCTACATGCAGGAGACAGAGCTCCCATAAGCTGCTTATTATACCCTCAGGGTACAGTAAACACACATTTAGCGTATGCCAATTTCCAGGATACAGAATTCCCATAAACTGCTTTTCCCCACACCCAGATACAGAACTCCGGTAAACTGTGTTCTCTACATCCAGGTTACAGAACTCCCATATGCTGCGTCTGCTACATTCAAGCTACAGAAATCCCATATACAGCGTATGCCTTCTCCCAGGCTGCAGAACTCTTGGAAACAGCTTCTTTCTACATGCAACCTACAGAACTCCTGGAAACTGCATCTCTCTACACGCAGGTAACAGAACTCCCGTAAGCCGCTTCTGCTATACTCAGCATACAGAAAACCCGCATATAGCGAATGCCTAATTCCAGGCTTCAGAATACCAGTAAACAGCTGCTCTCTACACGAAAGATAGAGAACTGCTGCAAACTGTGTCTCCCTGCATCTAGTTAACAGAGCTACCCTAAGCTGTGTCTCCTACACTCAGGATACAGCAAACCCGCATATTGCGAATGCGAAATCCATGACACAGAAGTAGGGTAAACTGCTTATCCTTATACCCCGATACAGAACTGCAAAATACTGCGTTTCTCTACCTCCAGTTTACACAGCTCCCTTGAGGTTCGTCTGTTACGCTTAGGCTACTCGAATCCCATATACAGCATATGCCTTCTCCCAGGCTACAGAACTCCTGGAAACGCTTCTCTCTACACCCAGGATACAGAACTCCTGAAAACTGCATCTCGCTACATCCAGGAGACAGAGCTCCCGTAAGCTGCTTATTGTACCCTCATTGTAAAGTAAATGCACATTTAGCGTATGCCTATTTCCAGGATACAGAATTCCCATAAACTGCTTTACCCCACACCCAGATACAGAACTCCGGTAAACTGTGTTCTCTACATCCAGGTTACAGAACTCCCATATGCTGCGTCTGCTACACTCAAGCTACAGAAATCCCATATAGAGCGTATATCTTCTCCCAGGCTTCAGAACTCTTGGAAACAGCTTCTTTCTACATGCAACCTACAGAATGCCTGGAAACTGCATCTCTCTACACCCAGGTAACAGAACTCCCGTAAGCCGCTTCTGCTATACTCAGCATACAGAAAACCCGCATATAGCGAATGCCTAATTCCAGGCTTCAGAATTCCCGTAAACAGCTCCTCTCTACACGAAAGATAGAGAACTGCTGCAAACTGTGTCTCCCTGCATCTAGTTAACAGAGCTACCCTAAGCTGTGTCTTCTACACTCACGATACGGAACACCCACATATTGCGAATGCCAAAGCCATGACACAGAAGTACTGTAAACTGCTTATTCCTATACCCCGATACAGAACTCTGGAATACTGCGTCTCTCTACCTCCAAGTTACAGAGCTCCCTTGAGGTTCGTCTGCTACGCTCAGGCTACAGGAATCCCATATACAGCGTATGCCTTTTCCCATTCAACAGAACTCTTGGGAACTGATTCTCTCTACACCCAGGATACAGAAATCCTGAAAACTGCATCTCGCTACATGCAGGAGACAGAGCTCCCATAAGCTGCTTATTATACCCTCAGGGTACAGTAAACACACATTTAGCGTATGCCAATTTCCAGGATACAGAATTCCCATAAACTGCTTTTCCCCACACCCAGATACAGAACTCCGGTAAACTGTGTTCTCTACATCCAGGTTACAGAACTCCCATATGCTGCGTCTGCTACATTCAAGCTACAGAAATCCCATATACAGCGTATACCTTCTCCCAGGCTGCAGAACTCTTGGAAACAGCTTCTTTCTACATGCAACCTACAGAACTCCTGGAAACTGCATCTCTCTACACGCAGGTAACAGAACTCCCGTAAGCCGCTTCTGCTATACTCAGCATACAGAAAACCCGCATATAGCGAATGCCTAATTCCAGGCTTCAGAATACCAGTAAACAGCTGCTCTCTACACGAAAGATAGAGAACTGCTGCAAACTGTGTCTCCCTGCATCTAGTTAACAGAGCTACCCTAAGCTGTGTCTCCTACACTCAGGATACAGCAAACCCGCATATTGCGAATGCGAAATCCATGACACAGAAGTAGGGTAAACTGCTTATCCTTATACCCCGATACAGAACTGCAAAATACTGCGTCTCTCTACCTCCAGTTTACACAGCTCCCTTGAGGTTCGTCTGTTACGCTTAGGCTACTCGAATCCCATATACAGCATATGCCTTCTCCCAGGCTACAGAACTCCTGGAAACGCTTCTCTCTACACCCAGGATACAGAACTCCTGAAAACTGCATCTCGCTACATCCAAGAGACAGAGCTCCCGTAAGCTGCTTATTGTACCCTCATTGTAAAGTAAATGCACATTTAGCGTATGCCTATTTCCAGGATACAGAATTCCCATAAACTGCTTTACCCCACACCCAGATACAGAACTCCGGTAAACTGTGTTCTCTACATCCAGGTTACAGAACTCCCATATGCTGCGTCTGCTACACTCAAGCTACAGAAATCCCATATAGAGCGTATATCTTCTCCCAGGCTTCAGAACTCTTGGAAACAGCTTCTTTCTACATGCAACCTACAGAACTCCTGGAAACTGCATCTCTCTACACCCAGGTAACAGAACTCCCGTAAGCCGCTTCTGCTATACTCAGCATACAGAAAACCCGCATATAGCGAATGCCTAATTCCAGGCTTCAGAATTCCCGTAAACAGCTCCTCTCTACACGAAAGATAGAGAACTGCTGCAAACTGTGTCTCCCTGCATCTAGTTAACAGAGCTACCCTAAGCTGTGTCTTCTACACTCACGATACGGAACACCCACATATTGCGAATGCCAAAGCCATGACACAGAAGTACTGTAAACTGCTTATTCCTATACCCCGATACAGAACTCTGGAATACTGCGTCTCTCTACCTCCAAGTTACAGAGCTCCCTTGAGGTTCGTCTGCTACGCTTAGGCTACAGGAATCCCATATACAGCGTATGCCTTTTCCCATTCAACAGAACTCTTGGGAACTGATTCTCTCTACACCCAGGATACAGAAATCCTGAAAACTGCATCTCGCTACATGCAGGAGACAGAGCTCCCATAAGCTGCTTATTATACCCTCAGGGTACAGTAAACACACATTTAGCGTATGCCAATTTCCAGGATACAGAATTCCCATAAACTGCTTTTCCCCACACCCAGATACAGAACTCCGGTAAACTGTGTTCTCTACATCCAGGTTACAGAACTCCCATATGCTGCGTCTGCTACATTCAAGCTACAGAAATCCCATATACAGCGTATGCCTTCTCCCAGGCTGCAGAACTCTTGGAAACAGCTTCTTTCTACATGCAACCTACAGAACTCCTGGAAACTGCATCTCTCTACACGCAGGTAACAGAACTCCCGTAAGCCGCTTCTGCTATACTCAGCATACAGAAAACCCGCATATAGCGAATGCCTAATTCCAGGCTTCAGAATACCAGTAAACAGCTGCTCTCTACACGAAAGATAGAGAACTGCTGCAAACTGTGTCTCCCTGCATCTAGTTAACAGAGCTACCCTAAGCTGTGTCTCCTACACTCAGGATACAGCAAACCCGCATATTGCGAATGCGAAATCCATGACACAGAAGTAGGGTAAACTGCTTATCCTTATACCCCGATACAGAACTGCAAAATACTGCGTTTCTCTACCTCCAGTTTACACAGCTCCCTTGAGGTTCGTCTGTTACGCTTAGGCTACTCGAATCCCATATACAGCATATGCCTTCTCCCAGGCTACAGAACTCCTGGAAACGCTTCTCTCTACACCCAGGATACAGAACTCCTGAAAACTGCATCTCGCTACATCCAGGAGACAGAGCTCCCGTAAGCTGCTTATTGTACCCTCATTGTAAAGTAAATGCACATTTAGCGTATGCCTATTTCCAGGATACAGAATTCCCATAAACTGCTTTACCCCACACCCAGATACAGAACTCCGGTAAACTGTGTTCTCTACATCCAGGTTACAGAACTCCCATATGCTGCGTCTGCTACACTCAAGCTACAGAAATCCCATATAGAGCGTATATCTTCTCCCAGGCTTCAGAACTCTTGGAAACAGCTTCTTTCTACATGCAACCTACAGAATGCCTGGAAACTGCATCTCTCTACACCCAGGTAACAGAACTCCCGTAAGCCGCTTCTGCTATACTCAGCATACAGAAAACCCGCATATAGCGAATGCCTAATTCCAGGCTTCAGAATTCCCGTAAACAGCTCCTCTCTACACGAAAGATAGAGAACTGCTGCAAACTGTGTCTCCCTGCATCTAGTTAACAGAGCTACCCTAAGCTGTGTCTTCTACACTCACGATACGGAACACCCACATATTGCGAATGCCAAAGCCATGACACAGAAGTACTGTAAACTGCTTATTCCTATACCCCGATACAGAACTCTGGAATACTGCGTCTCTCTACCTCCAAGTTACAGAGCTCCCTTGAGGTTCGTCTGCTACGCTTAGGCTACAGGAATCCCATATACAGCGTATGCCTTTTCCCATTCAACAGAACTCTTGGGAACTGATTCTCTCTACACCCAGGATACAGAAATCCTGAAAACTGCATCTCGCTACATGCAGGAGACAGAGCTCCCATAAGCTGCTTATTATACCCTCAGGGTACAGTAAACACACATTTAGCGTATGCCAATTTCCAGGATACAGAATTCCCATAAACTGCTTTTCCCCACACCCAGATACAGAACTCCGGTAAACTGTGTTCTCTACATCCAGGTTACAGAACTCCCATATGCTGCGTCTGCTACATTCAAGCTACAGAAATCCCATATACAGCGTATGCCTTCTCCCAGGCTGCAGAACTCTTGGAAACAGCTTCTTTCTACATGCAACCTACAGAACTCCTGGAAACTGCATCTCTCTACACGCAGGTAACAGAACTCCCGTAAGCCGCTTCTGCTATACTCAGCATACAGAAAACCCGCATATAGCGAATGCCTAATTCCAGGCTTCAGAATACCAGTAAACAGCTGCTCTCTACACGAAAGATAGAGAACTGCTGCAAACTGTGTCTCCCTGCATCTAGTTAACAGAGCTACCCTAAGCTGTGTCTCCTACACTCAGGATACAGCAAACCCGCATATTGCGAATGCGAAATCCATGACACAGAAGTAGGGTAAACTGCTTATCCTTATACCCCGATACAGAACTGCAAAATACTGCGTCTCTCTACCTCCAGTTTACACAGCTCCCTTGAGGTTCGTCTGTTACGCTTAGGCTACTCGAATCCCATATACAGCATATGCCTTCTCCCAGGCTACAGAACTCCTGGAAACGCTTCTCTCTACACCCAGGATACAGAACTCCTGAAAACTGCATCTCGCTACATCCAAGAGACAGAGCTCCCGTAAGCTGCTTATTGTACCCTCATTGTAAAGTAAATGCACATTTAGCGTATGCCTATTTCCAGGATACAGAATTCCCATAAACTGCTTTACCCCACACCCAGATACAGAACTCCGGTAAACTGTGTTCTCTACATCCAGGTTACAGAACTCCCATATGCTGCGTCTGCTACACTCAAGCTACAGAAATCCCATATAGAGCATATATCTTCTCCCAGGCTTCAGAACTCTTGGAAACAGCTTCTTTCTACATGCAACCTACAGAATGCCTGGAAACTGCATCTCTCTACACCCAGGTAACAGAACTCCCGTAAGCCGCTTCTGCTATACTCAGCATACAGAAAACCCGCATATAGCGAATGCCTAATTCCAGGCTTCAGAATTCCCGTAAACAGCTCCTCTCTACACGAAAGATAGAGAACTGCTGCAAACTGTGTCTCCCTGCATCTAGTTAACAGAGCTACCCTAAGCTGTGTCTTCTACACTCACGATACGGAACACCCACATATTGCGAATGCCAAAGCCATGACACAGAAGTACTGTAAACTGCTTATTCCTATACCCCGATACAGAACTCTGGAATACTGCGTCTCTCTACCTCCAAGTTACAGAGCTCCCTTGAGGTTCGTCTGCTACGCTCAGGCTACAGGAATCCCATATACAGCGTATGCCTTTTCCCATTCAACAGAACTCTTGGGAACTGATTCTCTCTACACCCAGGATACAGAAATCCTGAAAACTGCATCTCGCTACATGCAGGAGACAGAGCTCCCATAAGCTGCTTATTATACCCTCAGGGTACAGTAAACACACATTTAGCGTATGCCAATTTCCAGGATACAGAATTCCCATAAACTGCTTTTCCCCACACCCAGATACAGAACTCCGGTAAACTGTGTTCTCTACATCCAGGTTACAGAACTCCCATATGCTGCGTCTGCTACATTCAAGCTACAGAAATCCCATATACAGCGTATGCCTTCTCCCAGGCTGCAGAACTCTTGGAAACAGCTTCTTTCTACATGCAACCTACAGAACTCCTGGAAACTGCATCTCTCTACACGCAGGTAACAGAACTCCCGTAAGCCGCTTCTGCTATACTCAGCATACAGAAAACCCGCATATAGCGAATGCCTAATTCCAGGCTTCAGAATACCAGTAAACAGCTGCTCTCTACACGAAAGATAGAGAACTGCTGCAAACTGTGTCTCCCTGCATCTAGTTAACAGAGCTACCCTAAGCTGTGTCTCCTACACTCAGGATACAGCAAACCCGCATATTGCGAATGCGAAATCCATGACACAGAAGTAGGGTAAACTGCTTATCCTTATACCCCGATACAGAACTGCAAAATACTGCGTCTCTCTACCTCCAGTTTACACAGCTCCCTTGAGGTTCGTCTGTTACGCTTAGGCTACTCGAATCCCATATACAGCATATGCCTTCTCCCAGGCTACAGAACTCCTGGAAACGCTTCTCTCTACACCCAGGATACAGAACTCCTGAAAACTGCATCTCGCTACATCCAAGAGACAGAGCTCCCGTAAGCTGCTTATTGTACCCTCATTGTAAAGTAAATGCACATTTAGCGTATGCCTATTTCCAGGATACAGAATTCCCATAAACTGCTTTACCCCACACCCAGATACAGAACTCCGGTAAACTGTGTTCTCTACATCCAGGTTACAGAACTCCCATATGCTGCGTCTGCTACACTCAAGCTACAGAAATCCCATATAGATCATATATCTTCTCCCAGGCTTCAGAACTCTTGGAAACAGCTTCTTTCTACATGCAACCTACAGAATGCCTGGAAACTGCATCTCTCTACACCCAGGTAACAGAACTCCCGTAAGCCGCTTCTGCTATACTCAGCATACAGAAAACCCGCATATAGCGAATGCCTAATTCCAGGCTTCAGAATTCCCGTAAACAGCTCCTCTCTACACGAAAGATAGAGAACTGCTGCAAACTGTGTCTCCCTGCATCTAGTTAACAGAGCTACCCTAAGCTGTGTCTTCTACACTCACGATACGGAACACCCACATATTGCGAATGCCAAAGCCATGACACAGAAGTACTGTAAACTGCTTATTCCTATACCCCGATACAGAACTCTGGAATACTGCGTCTCTCTACCTCCAAGTTACAGAGCTCCCTTGAGGTTCGTCTGCTACGCTCAGGCTACAGGAATCCCATATACAGCGTATGCCTTTTCCCATTCAACAGAACTCTTGGGAACTGATTCTCTCTACACCCAGGATACAGAAATCCTGAAAACTGCATCTCGCTACATGCAGGAGACAGAGCTCCCATAAGCTGCTTATTATACCCTCAGGGTACAGTAAACACACATTTAGCGTATGCCAATTTCCAGGATACAGAATTCCCATAAACTGCTTTTCCCCACACCCAGATACAGAACTCCGGTAAACTGTGTTCTCTACATCCAAGTTACAGAACTCCCATATGCTGCGTCTGCTACATTCAAGCTACAGAAATCCCATATACAGTGTATGCCATCTCCCAGGCTGCAGAACTCTTGGAAACAGCTTCTTTCTACATGCAACCTACAGAACTCCTGGAAACTGCATCTCTCTACACGCAGGTAACAGAACTCCCGTAAGCCGCTTCTGCTATACTCAGCATACAGAAAACCCGCATATAGCGAATGCCTAATTCCAGGCTTCAGAATACCAGTAAACAGCTGCTCTCTACACGAAAGATAGAGAACTGCTGCAAACTGTGTCTCCCTGCATCTAGTTAACAGAGCTACCCTAAGCTGTGTCTCCTACACTCAGGATACAGCAAACCCGCATATTGCGAATGCGAAATCCATGACACAGAAGTAGGGTAAACTGCTTATCCTTATACCCCGATACAGAACTGCAAAATACTGCGTCTCTCTACCTCCAGTTTACACAGCTCCCTTGAGGTTCGTCTGTTACGCTTAGGCTACTCGAATCCCATATACAGCATATGCCTTCTCCCAGGCTACAGAACTCCTGGAAACGCTTCTCTCTACACCCAGGATACAGAACTCCTGAAAACTGCATCTCGCTACATCCAGGAGACAGAGCTCCCGTAAGCTGCTTATTGTACCCTCATTGTAAAGTAAATGCACATTTAGCGTATGCCTATTTCCAGGATACAGAATTCCCATAAACTGCTTTTCCCCACACCCAGATACAGAACTCCGGTAAACTGTGTTCTCTACATCCAGGTTACAGAACTCCCATATGCTGCGTCTGCTACACTCAAGCTACAGAAATCCCATATACAGTGTATGCCTTCTCCCAGGCTGCAGAACTCTTGGAAACAGCTTCTTTCTACATGCAACCTACAGAACTCCTGGAAACTGCATCTCTCTACACGCAGGTAACAGAACTCCCGTAAGCCGCTTCTGCTATACTCAGCATACAGAAAACCCGCATATAGCGAATGCCTAATTCCAGGCTTCAGAATACCAGTAAACAGCTGCTCTCTACACGAAAGAGAGAGAACTGCTGCAAACTGTGTCTCCCTGCATCTAGTTAACAGAGCTACCCTAAGCTGTGTCTCCTACACTCAGGATACAGCAAACCCGCATATTGCGAATGCGAAATCCATGACACAGAAGTAGGGTAAACTGCTTATCCTTATACCACGATACAGAACTGCAAAATACTGCGTCTCTCTACCTCCAGTTTACACAGCTCCCTTGAGGTTCGTCTGTTACGCTTAGGCTACTCGAATCCCATATACAGCATATGCCTTCTCCCAGGCTACAGAACTCCTGGAAACGCTTCTCTCTACACCCAGGATACAGAACTCCTGAAAACTGCATCTCGCTACATCCAGGAGACAGAGCTCCCGTAAGCTGCTTATTGTACCCTCATTGTAAAGTAAATGCACATTTAGCGTATGCCTATTTCCAGGATACAGAATTCCCATAAACTGCTTTACCCCACACCCAGATACAGAACTCCGGTAAACTGTGTTCTCTACATCCAGGTTACAGAACTCCCATATGCTGCGTCTGCTACACTCAAGCTACAGAAATCCCATATAGAGCGTATATCTTCTCCCAGGCTTCAGAACTCTTGGAAACAGCTTCTTTCTACATGCAACCTACAGAATGCCTGGAAACTGCATCTCTCTACACCCAGGTAACAGAACTCCCGTAAGCCGCTTCTGCTATACTCAGCATACAGAAAACCCGCATATAGCGAATGCCTAATTCCAGGCTTCAGAATTCCCGTAAACAGCTCCTCTCTACACGAAAGATAGAGAACTGCTGCAAACTGTGTCTCCCTGCATCTAGTTAACAGAGCTACCCTAAGCTGTGTCTTCTACACTCACGATACGGAACACCCACATATTGCGAATGCCAAAGCCATGACACAGAAGTACTGTAAACTGCTTATTCCTATACCCCGATACAGAACTCTGGAATACTGCGTCTCTCTACCTCCAAGTTACAGAGCTCCCTTGAGGTTCGTCTGCTACGCTCAGGCTACAGGAATCCCATATACAGCGTATGCCTTTTCCCATTCAACAGAACTCTTGGGAACTGATTCTCTCTACACCCAGGATACAGAACTCCTGAAAACTGCATCTCGCTACATGCAGGAGACAGAGCTCCCATAAGCTGCTTATTATACCCTCAGGGTACAGTAAACACACATTTAGCGTATGCCAATTTCCAGGATACAGAATTCCCATAAACTGCTTTTCCCCACACCCAGATACAGAACTCCGGTAAACTGTGTTCTCTACATCCAAGTTACAGAACTCCCATATGCTGCGTCTGCTACATTCAAGCTACAGAAATCCCATATACAGCGTATGCCTTCTCCCAGGCTGCAGAACTCTTGGAAACAGCTTCTTTCTACATGCAACCTACAGAACTCCTGGAAACTGCATCTCTCTACACGCAGGTAACAGAACTCCCGTAAGCCGCTTCTGCTATACTCAGCATACAGAAAACCCGCATATAGCGAATGCCTAATTCCAGGCTTCAGAATACCAGTAAACAGCTGCTCTCTACACGAAAGATAGAGAACTGCTGCAAACTGTGTCTCCCTGCATCTAGTTAACAGAGCTACCCTAAGCTGTGTCTCCTACACTCAGGATACAGCAAACCCGCATATTGCGAATGCGAAATCCATGACACAGAAGTAGGGTAAACTGCTTATCCTTATACCCCGATACAGAACTGCAAAATACTGCGTCTCTCTACCTCCAGTTTACACAGCTCCCTTGAGGTTCGTCTGTTACGCTTAGGCTACTCGAATCCCATATACAGCATATGCCTTCTCCCAGGCTACAGAACTCCTGGAAACTGCATCTCGCTACATCCAGGAGACAGAGCTCCCGTGAGCTGCTTATTGTACCCTCATTGTAAAGTAAATGCACATTTAGCGTATGCCTATTTCCAGGATACAGAATTCCCATAAACTGCTTTTCCCCACACCCAGATACAGAACTCCGGTAAACTGTGTTCTCTACATCCAGGTTACAGAACTCCCATATGCTGCGTCTGCTACACTCAAGCTACAGAAATCCCATATAGAGCGTATATCTTCTCCCAGGCTTCAGAACTCTTGGAAACAGCTTCTTTCTACATGCAACCTACAGAATGCCTGGAAACTGCATCTCTCTACACCCAGGTAACAGAACTCCCGTAAGCCGCTTCTGCTATACTCAGCATACAGAAAACCCGCATATAGCGAATGCCTAATTCCAGGCTTCAGAATTCCCGTAAACAGCTCCTCTCTACACGAAAGATAGAGAACTGCTGCAAACTGTGTCTCCCTGCATCTAGTTAACAGAGCTACCCTAAGCTGTGTCTTCTACACTCACGATACGGAACACCCACATATTGCGAATGCCAAAGCCATGACACAGAAGTACTGTAAACTGCTTATTCCTATACCCCGATACAGAACTCTGGAATACTGCGTCTCTCTACCTCCAAGTTACAGAGCTCCCTTGAGGTTCGTCTGCTACGCTCAGGCTACAGGAATCCCATATACAGCGTATGCCTTTTCCCATTCAACAGAACTCTTGGGAACTGATTCTCTCTACACCCAGGATACAGAAATCCTGAAAACTGCATCTCGCTACATGCAGGAGACAGAGCTCCCATAAGCTGCTTATTATACCCTCAGGGTACAGTAAACACACATTTAGCGTATGCCAATTTCCAGGATACAGAATTCCCATAAACTGCTTTTCCCCACACCCAGATACAGAACTCCGGTAAACTGTGTTCTCTACATCCAGGTTACAGAACTCCCATATGCTGCGTCTGCTACATTCAAGCTACAGAAATCCCATATACAGCGTATGCCTTCTCCCAGGCTGCAGAACTCTTGGAAACAGCTTCTTTCTACATGCAACCTACAGAACTCCTGGAAACTGCATCTCTCTACACGCAGGTAACAGAACTCCCGTAAGCCGCTTCTGCTATACTCAGCATACAGAAAACCCGCATATAGCGAATGCCTAATTCCAGGCTTCAGAATACCAGTAAACAGCTGCTCTCTACACGAAAGATAGAGAACTGCTGCAAACTGTGTCTCCCTGCATCTAGTTAACAGAGCTACCCTAAGCTGTGTCTCCTACACTCAGGATACAGCAAACCCGCATATTGCGAATGCGAAATCCATGACACAGAAGTAGGGTAAACTGCTTATCCTTATACCCCGATACAGAACTGCAAAATACTGCGTCTCTCTACCTCCAGTTTACACAGCTCCCTTGAGGTTCGTCTGTTACGCTTAGGCTACTCGAATCCCATATACAGCATATGCCTTCTCCCAGGCTACAGAACTCCTGGAAACGCTTCTCTCTACACCCAGGATACAGAACTCCTGAAAACTGCATCTCGCTACATCCAGGAGACAGAGCTCCCGTAAGCTGCTTATTGTACCCTCATTGTAAAGTAAATGCACATTTAGCGTATGCCTATTTCCAGGATACAGAATTCCCATAAACTGCTTTTCCCCACACCCAGATACAGAACTCCGGTAAACTGTGTTCTCTACATCCAGGTTACAGAACTCCCATATGCTGCGTCTGCTACACTCAAGCTACAGAAATCCCATATACAGTGTATGCCTTCTCCCAGGCTGCAGAACTCTTGGAAACAGCTTCTTTCTACATGCAACCTACAGAACTCCTGGAAACTGCATCTCTCTACACGCAGGTAACAGAACTCCCGTAAGCCGCTTCTGCTATACTCAGCATACAGAAAACCCGCATATAGCGAATGCCTAATTCCAGGCTTCAGAATACCAGTAAACAGCTGCTCTCTACACGAAAGAGAGAGAACTGCTGCAAACTGTGTCTCCCTGCATCTAGTTAACAGAGCTACCCTAAGCTGTGTCTCCTACACTCAGGATACAGCAAACCCGCATATTGCGAATGCGAAATCCATGACACAGAAGTTGGGTAAACTGCTTATCCTTATACCCCGATACAGAACTGCAAAATACTGCGTCTCTCTACCTCCAGTTTACACAGCTCCCTTGAGGTTCGTCTGTTACGCTTAGGCTACTCGAATCCCATATACAGCATATGCCTTCTCCCAGGCTACAGAACTCCTGGAAACGCTTCTCTCTACACCCAGGATACAGAACTCCTGAAAACTGCATCTCGCTACATCCAGGAGACAGAGCTCCCGTAAGCTGCTTATTGTACCCTCATTGTAAAGTAAATGCACATTTAGCGTATGCCTATTTCCAGGATACAGAATTCCCATAAACTGCTTTACCCCACACCCAGATACAGAACTCCGGTAAACTGTGTTCTCTACATCCAGGTTACAGAACTCCCATATGCTGCGTCTGCTACACTCAAGCTACAGAAATCCCATATAGAGCGTATATCTTCTCCCAGGCTTCAGAACTCTTGGAAACAGCTTCTTTCTACATGCAACCTACAGAATGCCTGGAAACTGCATCTCTCTACACCCAGGTAACAGAACTCCCGTAAGCCGCTTCTGCTATACTCAGCATACAGAAAACCCGCATATAGCGAATGCCTAATTCCAGGCTTCAGAATTCCCGTAAACAGCTCCTCTCTACACGAAAGATAGAGAACTGCTGCAAACTGTGTCTCCCTGCATCTAGTTAACAGAGCTACCCTAAGCTGTGTCTTCTACACTCACGATACGGAACACCCACATATTGCGAATGCCAAAGCCATGACACAGAAGTACTGTAAACTGCTTATTCCTATACCCCGATACAGAACTCTGGAATACTGCGTCTCTCTACCTCCAAGTTACAGAGCTCCCTTGAGGTTCGTCTGCTACGCTCAGGCTACAGGAATCCCATATACAGCGTATGCCTTTTCCCATTCAACAGAACTCTTGGGAACTGATTCTCTCTACACCCAGGATACAGAACTCCTGAAAACTGCATCTCGCTACATGCAGGAGACAGAGCTCCCATAAGCTGCTTATTATACCCTCAGGGTACAGTAAACACACATTTAGCGTATGCCAATTTCCAGGATACAGAATTCCCATAAACTGCTTTTCCCCACACCCAGATACAGAACTCCGGTAAACTGTGTTCTCTACATCCAAGTTACAGAACTCCCATATGCTGCGTCTGCTACATTCAAGCTACAGAAATCCCATATACAGCGTATGCCTTCTCCCAGGCTGCAGAACTCTTGGAAACAGCTTCTTTCTACATGCAACCTACAGAACTCCTGGAAACTGCATCTCTCTACACGCAGGTAACAGAACTCCCGTAAGCCGCTTCTGCTATACTCAGCATACAGAAAACCCGCATATAGCGAATGCCTAATTCCAGGCTTCAGAATACCAGTAAACAGCTGCTCTCTACACGAAAGATAGAGAACTGCTGCAAACTGTGTCTCCCTGCATCTAGTTAACAGAGCTACCCTAAGCTGTGTCTCCTACACTCAGGATACAGCAAACCCGCATATTGCGAATGCGAAATCCATGACACAGAAGTAGGGTAAACTGCTTATCCTTATACCCCGATACAGAACTGCAAAATACTGCGTCTCTCTACCTCCAGTTTACACAGCTCCCTTGAGGTTCGTCTGTTACGCTTAGGCTACTCGAATCCCATATACAGCATATGCCTTCTCCCAGGCTACAGAACTCCTGGAAACTGCATCTCGCTACATCCAGGAGACAGAGCTCCCGTGAGCTGCTTATTGTACCCTCATTGTAAAGTAAATGCACATTTAGCGTATGCCTATTTCCAGGATACAGAATTCCCATAAACTGCTTTTCCCCACACCCAGATACAGAACTCCGGTAAACTGTGTTCTCTACATCCAGGTTACAGAACTCCCATATGCTGCGTCTGCTACACTCAAGCTACAGAAATCCCATATAGAGCGTATATCTTCTCCCAGGCTTCAGAACTCTTGGAAACAGCTTCTTTCTACATGCAACCTACAGAATGCCTGGAAACTGCATCTCTCTACACCCAGGTAACAGAACTCCCGTAAGCCGCTTCTGCTATACTCAGCATACAGAAAACCCGCATATAGCGAATGCCTAATTCCAGGCTTCAGAATTCCCGTAAACAGCTCCTCTCTACACGAAAGATAGAGAACTGCTGCAAACTGTGTCTCCCTGCATCTAGTTAACAGAGCTACCCTAAGCTGTGTCTTCTACACTCACGATACGGAACACCCACATATTGCGAATGCCAAAGCCATGACACAGAAGTACTGTAAACTGCTTATTCCTATACCCCGATACAGAACTCTGGAATACTGCGTCTCTCTACCTCCAAGTTACAGAGCTCCCTTGAGGTTCGTCTGCTACGCTCAGGCTACAGGAATCCCATATACAGCGTATGCCTTTTCCCATTCAACAGAACTCTTGGGAACTGATTCTCTCTACACCCAGGATACAGAAATCCTGAAAACTGCATCTCGCTACATGCAGGAGACAGAGCTCCCATAAGCTGCTTATTATACCCTCAGGGTACAGTAAACACACATTTAGCGTATGCCAATTTCCAGGATACAGAATTCCCATAAACTGCTTTTCCCCACACCCAGATACAGAACTCCGGTAAACTGTGTTCTCTACATCCAGGTTACAGAACTCCCATATGCTGCGTCTGCTACATTCAAGCTACAGAAATCCCATATACAGCGTATGCCTTCTCCCAGGCTGCAGAACTCTTGGAAACAGCTTCTTTCTACATGCAACCTACAGAACTCCTGGAAACTGCATCTCTCTACACGCAGGTAACAGAACTCCCGTAAGCCGCTTCTGCTATACTCAGCATACAGAAAACCCGCATATAGCGAATGCCTAATTCCAGGCTTCAGAATACCAGTAAACAGCTGCTCTCTACACGAAAGATAGAGAACTGCTGCAAACTGTGTCTCCCTGCATCTAGTTAACAGAGCTACCCTAAGCTGTGTCTCCTACACTCAGGATACAGCAAACCCGCATATTGCGAATGCGAAATCCATGACACAGAAGTAGGGTAAACTGCTTATCCTTATACCCCGATACAGAACTCCGAAATACTGCGTCTCTCTACCTCCAGTTTACACAGCTCCCTTGAGGTTCGTCTGTTACGCTTAGGCTACTCGAATCCCATATACAGCATATGCCTTCTCCCAGGCTACAGAACTCCTGGAAACGCTTCTCTCTACACCCAGGATACAGAACTCCTGAAAACTGCATCTCGCTACATCCAAGAGACAGAGCTCCCGTAAGCTGCTTATTGTACCCTCATTGTAAAGTAAATGCACATTTAGCGTATGCCAATTTCCAGGATACAGAATTCCCATAAACTGCTTTTCCCCACACCCAGATACAGAACTCCGGTAAACTGTGATCTCTACATCCAGGTTACAGAACTCCCATATACTGCGTCTGCTACACTCAAGCTACAGAAATCCCATATAGAGCGTATATCTTCTCCCAGGCTTCAGAACTCTTGGAAACAGCTTCTTTCTACATGCAACCTACAGAATGCCTGGAAACTGCATCTCTCTACACCCAGGTAACAGAACTCCCGTAAGCCGCTTCTGCTATACTCAGCATACAGAAAACCCGCATATAGCGAATGCCTAATTCGAGGCTTCAGAATTCCCGTAAACAGCTCCTCTCTACACGAAAGATAGAGAACTGCTGCAAACTGTGTCTCCCTGCATCTAGTTAACAGAGCTACCCTAAGCTGTGTCTCCTACACTCAGGATACAGCAAACCCGCATATTGCGAATGCGAAATCCATGACACAGAAGTAGGGTAAACTGCTTATCCTTATACCCCGATACAGAACTCCGAAATACTGCGTCTCTCTACCTCCAGTTTACACAGCTCCCTTGAGGTTCGTCTGCTACGCTCAGGCTACAGGAATCCCATATACAGCGTATGCCTTTTCCCATTCAACAGAACTCTTGGGAACTGATTCTCTCTACACCCAGGATACAGAAATCCTGAAAACTGCATCTCGCTACATGCAGGAGACAGAGCTCCCATAAGCTGCTTATTATACCCTCAGGGTACAGTAAACACACATTTAGCGTATGCCAATTTCCAGGATACAGAATTCCCATAAACTGCTTTTCCCCACACCCAGATACAGAACTCCGGTAAACTGTGTTCTCTACATCCAAGTTACAGAACTCCCATATGCTGCGTCTGCTACATTCAAGCTACAGAAATCCCATATACAGTGTATGCCTTCTCCCAGGCTGCAGAACTCTTGGAAACAGCTTCTTTCTACATGCAACCTACAGAACTCCTGGAAACTGCATCTCTCTACACGCAGGTAACAGAACTCCCGTAAGCCGCTTCTGCTATACTCAGCATACAGAAAACCCGCATATAGCGAATGCCTAATTCCAGGCTTCAGAATACCAGTAAACAGCTGCTCTCTACACGAAAGATAGAGAACTGCTGCAAACTGTGTCTCCCTGCATCTAGTTAACAGAGCTACCCTAAGCTGTGTCTCCTACACTCAGGATACAGCAAACCCGCATATTGCGAATGCGAAATCCATGACACAGAAGTAGGGTAAACTGCTTATCCTTATACCCCGATACAGAACTCCGAAATACTGCGTCTCTCTACCTCCAGTTTACACAGCTCCCTTGAGGTTCGTCTGTTACGCTTAGGCTACTCGAATCCCATATACAGCATATGCCTTCTCCCAGGCTACAGAACTCCTGGAAACGCTTCTCTCTACACCCAGGATACAGAACTCCTGAAAACTGCATCTCGCTACATCCAAGAGACAGAGCTCCCGTAAGCTGCTTATTGTACCCTCATTGTAAAGTAAATGCACATTTAGCGTATGCCTATTTCCAGGATACAGAATTCCCATAAACTGCTTTTCCCCACACCCAGATACAGAACTCCGGTAAACTGTGTTCTCTACATCCAGGTTACAGAACTCCCATATGCTGCGTCTGCTACACTCAAGCTACAGAAATCCCATATAGAGCGTATATCTTCTCCCAGGCTTCAGAACTCTTGGAAACAGCTTCTTTCTACATGCAACCTACAGAATGCCTGGAAACTGCATCTCTCTACACGCAGGTAACAGAACTCCCGTAAGCCGCTTCTGCTATACTCAGCATACAGAAAACCCGCATATAGCGAATGCCTAATTCCAGGCTTCAGAATTCCCGTAAACAGCTCCTCTCTACACGAAAGATAGAGAACTGCTGCAAACTGTGTCTCCCTGCATCTAGTTAACAGAGCTACCCTAAGCTGTGTCTCCTACACTCAGGATACAGCAAACCCGCATATTGCGAATGCGAAATCCATGACACAGAAGTAGGGTAAACTGCTTATCCTTATACCCCGATACAGAACTCCGAAATACTGCGTCTCTCTACCTCCAGTTTACACAGCTCCCTTGAGGTTCGTCTGTTACGCTTAGGCTACTCGAATCCCATATACAGCATATGCCTTCTCCCAGGCTACAGAACTCCTGGAAACGCTTCTCTCTACACCCAGGATACAGAACTCCTGAAAACTGCATCTCGCTACATCCAAGAGACAGAGCTCCCGTAAGCTGCTTATTGTACCCTCATTGTAAAGTAAATGCACATTTAGCGTATGCCTATTTCCAGGATACAGAATTCCCATAAACTGCTTTTCCCCACACCCAGATACAGAACTCCGGTAAACTGTGTTCTCTACATCCAGGTTACAGAACTCCCATATGCTGCGTCTGCTACACTCAAGCTACAGAAATCCCATATAGAGCGTATATCTTCTCCCAGGCTTCAGAACTCTTGGAAACAGCTTCTTTCTACATGCAACCTACAGAATGCCTGGAAACTGCATCTCTCTACACCCAGGTAACAGAACTCCCGTAAGCCGCTTCTGCTATACTCAGCATACAGAAAACCCGCATATAGCGAATGCCTAATTCCAGGCTTCAGAATACCAGTAAACAGCTGCTCTCTACACGAAAGATAGAGAACTGCTGCAAACTGTGTCTCCCTGCATCTAGTTAACAGAGCTACCCTAAGCTGTGTCTCCTACACTCAGGATACAGAAAACCCGCATATTGCGAATGCGAAATCCATGACACAGAAGTAGGGTAAACTGCTTATCCTTATACCCCGATACAGAACTCCGAAATACTGCGTCTCTCTACCTCCAGTTTACACGGCTCCCTTGAGGTTCGTCTGTTACGCTTAGGCTACTCGAATCCCATATACAGCATATGCCTTCTCCCAGGCTACAGAACTCCTGGAAACGCTTCTCTCTACACCCAGGATACAGAACTCCTGAAAACTGCATCTCGCTACATCCAAGAGACAGAGCTCCCGTAAGCTGCTTATTGTACCCTCATTGTAAAGTAAATGCACATTTAGCGTATGCCTATTTCCAGGATACAGAATTCCCATAAACTGCTTTTCCCCACACCCAGATACAGAACTCCGGTAAACTGTGTTCTCTACATCCAGGTTACAGAACTCCCATATGCTGCGTCTGCTACACTCAAGCTACAGAAATCCCATACAGAGCGTATATCTTCTCCCAGGCTTCAGAACTCTTGGAAACAGCTTCTTTCTACATGCAACCTACAGAATGCCTGGAAACTGCATCTCTCTACACCCAGGTAACAGAACTCCCGTAAGCCGCTTCTGCTATACTCAGCATACAGAAAACCCGCATATAGCGAATGCCTAATTCCAGGCTTCAGAATTCCCGTAAACAGCTCCTCTCTACACGAAAGATAGAGAACTGCTGCAAACTGTGTCTCCCTGCATCTAGTTAACAGAGCTACCCTAAGCTGTGTCTTCTACACTCACGATACGGAACACCCACATATTGCGAATGCCAAAGCCATGACACAGAAGTACTGTAAACTGCTTATTCCTATACCCCGATACAGAACTCTGGAATACTGCGTCTCTCTACCTCCAAGTTACAGAGCTCCCTTGAGGTTCGTCTGCTACGCTCAGGCTACAGGAATCCCATATACAGCGTATGCCTTTTCCCATTCAACAGAACTCTTGGGAACTGATTCTCTCTACACCCAGGATACAGAAATCCTGAAAACTGCATCTCGCTACATGCAGGAGACAGAGCTCCCATAAGCTGCTTATTATACCCTCAGGGTACAGTAAACACACATTTAGCGTATGCCAATTTCCAGGATACAGAATTCCCATAAACTGCTTTTCCCCACACCCAGATACAGAACTCCGGTAAACTGTGTTCTCTACATCCAGGTTACAGAACTCCCATATGCTGCGTCTGCTACATTCAAGCTACAGAAATCCCATATACAGTGTATGCCTTCTCCCAGGCTGCAGAACTCTTGGAAACAGCTTCTTTCTACATGCAACCTACAGAACTCCTGGAAACTGCATCTCTCTACACGCAGGTAACAGAACTCCCGTAAGCCGCTTCTGCTATACTCAGCATACAGAAAACCCGCATATAGCGAATGCCTAATTCCAGGCTTCAGAATACCAGTAAACAGCTGCTCTCTACACGAAAGATAGAGAACTGCTGCAAACTGTGTCTCCCTGCATCTAGTTAACAGAGCTACCCTAAGCTGTGTCTCCTACACTCAGGATACAGAAAACCCGCATATTGCGAATGCGAAATCCATGACACAGAAGTAGGGTAAACTGCTTATCCTTATACCCCGATACAGAACTCCGAAATACTGCGTCTCTCTACCTCCAGTTTACACAGCTCCCTTGAGGTTCGTCTGTTACGCTTAGGCTACTCGAATCCCATATACAGCATATGCCTTCTCCCAGGCTACAGAACTCCTGGAAACGCTTCTCTCTACACCCAGGATACAGAACTCCTGAAAACTGCATCTCGCTACATCCAAGAGACAGAGCTCCCGTAAGCTGCTTATTGTACCCTCATTGTAAAGTAAATGCACATTTAGCGTATGCCTATTTCCAGGATACAGAATTCCCATAAACTGCTTTTCCCCACACCCAGATACAGAACTCCGGTAAACTGTGTTCTCTACATCCAGGTTACAGAACTCCCATATGCTGCGTCTGCTACACTCAAGCTACAGAAATCCCATATAGAACGTATATCTTCTCCCAGGCTTCAGAACTCTTGGAAACAGCTTCTTTCTACATGCAACCTACAGAATGCCTGGAAACTGCATCTCTCTACACGCAGGTAACAGAACTCCCGTAAGCCGCTTCTGCTATACTCAGCATACAGAAAACCCGCATATAGCGAATGCCTAATTCCAGGCTTCAGAATTCCCGTAAACAGCTCCTCTCTACACGAAAGATAGAGAACTGCTGCAAACTGTGTCTCCCTGCATCTAGTTAACAGAGCTACCCTAAGCTGTGTCTCCTACACTCAGGATACAGCAAACCCGCATATTGCGAATGCGAAATCCATGACACAGAAGTAGGGTAAACTGCTTATCCTTATACCCCGATACAGAACTCCGAAATACTGCGTCTCTCTACCTCCAGTTTACACAGCTCCCTTGAGGTTCGTCTGTTACGCTTAGGCTACTCGAATCCCATATACAGCATATGCCTTCTCCCAGGCTACAGAACTCCTGGAAACGCTTCTCTCTACACCCAGGATACAGAACTCCTGAAAACTGCATCTCGCTACATCCAAGAGACAGAGCTCCCGTAAGCTGCTTATTGTACCCTCATTGTAAAGTAAATGCACATTTAGCGTATGCCTATTTCCAGGATACAGAATTCCCATAAACTGCTTTTCCCCACACCCAGATACAGAACTCCGGTAAACTGTGTTCTCTACATCCAGGTTACAGAACTCCCATATGCTGCGTCTGCTACACTCAAGCTACAGAAATCCCATATAGAGCGTATATCTTCTCCCAGGCTTCAGAACTCTTGGAAACAGCTTCTTTCTACATGCAACCTACAGAATGCCTGGAAACTGCATCTCTCTACACCCAGGTAACAGAACTCCCGTAAGCCGCTTCTGCTATACTCAGCATACAGAAAACCCGCATATAGCGAATGCCTAATTCCAGGCTTCAGAATACCAGTAAACAGCTGCTCTCTACACGAAAGATAGAGAACTGCTGCAAACTGTGTCTCCCTGCATCTAGTTAACAGAGCTACCCTAAGCTGTGTCTCCTACACTCAGGATACAGCAAACCCGCATATTGCGAATGCGAAATCCATGACACAGAAGTAGGGTAAACTGCTTATCCTTATACCCCGATACAGAACTCCGAAATACTGCGTCTCTCTACCTCCAGTTTACACGGCTCCCTT
Organism: Lepus europaeus; assembly: GCF_033115175.1. NCBI lineage: Eukaryota > Metazoa > Chordata > Mammalia > Lagomorpha > Leporidae > Lepus > Lepus europaeus. The sequence goes on from NW_026909498.1 coordinate 462,842, forward strand.
GAGGTTCGTCTGTTACGCTTAGGCTACTCGAATCCCATATACAGCATATGCCTTCTCCCAGGCTACAGAACTCCTGGAAACGCTTCTCTCTACACCCAGGATACAGAACTCCTGAAAACTGCATCTCGCTACATCCAAGAGACAGAGCTCCCGTAAGCTGCTTATTGTACCCTCATTGTAAAGTAAATGCACATTTAGCGTATGCCTATTTCCAGGATACAGAATTCCCATAAACTGCTTTTCCCCACACCCAGATACAGAACTCCGGTAAACTGTGTTCTCTACATCCAGGTTACAGAACTCCCATATGCTGCGTCTGCTACACTCAAGCTACAGAAATCCCATATAGAGCGTATATCTTCTCCCAGGCTTCAGAACTCTTGGAAACAGCTTCTTTCTACATGCAACCTACAGAATGCCTGGAAACTGCATCTCTCTACACCCAGGTAACAGAACTCCCGTAAGCCGCTTCTGCTATACTCAGCATACAGAAAACCCGCATATAGCGAATGCCTAATTCCAGGCTTCAGAATTCCCGTAAACAGCTCCTCTCTACACGAAAGATAGAGAACTGCTGCAAACTGTGTCTCCCTGCATCTAGTTAACAGAGCTACCCTAAGCTGTGTCTTCTACACTCACGATACGGAACACCCACATATTGCGAATGCCAAAGCCATGACACAGAAGTACTGTAAACTGCTTATTCCTATACCCCGATACAGAACTCTGGAATACTGCGTCTCTCTACCTCCAAGTTACAGAGCTCCCTTGAGGTTCGTCTGCTACGCTCAGGCTACAGGAATCCCATATACAGCGTATGCCTTTTCCCATTCAACAGAACTCTTGGGAACTGATTCTCTCTACACCCAGGATACAGAAATCCTGAAAACTGCATCTCGCTACATGCAGGAGACAGAGCTCCCATAAGCTGCTTATTATACCCTCAGGGTACAGTAAACACACATTTAGCGTATGCCAATTTCCAGGATACAGAATTCCCATAAACTGCTTTTCCCCACACCCAGATACAGAACTCCGGTAAACTGTGTTCTCTACATCCAGGTTACAGAACTCCCATATGCTGCGTCTGCTACATTCAAGCTACAGAAATCCCATATACAGTGTATGCCTTCTCCCAGGCTGCAGAACTCTTGGAAACAGCTTCTTTCTACATGCAACCTACAGAACTCCTGGAAACTGCATCTCTCTACACGCAGGTAACAGAACTCCCGTAAGCCGCTTCTGCTATACTCAGCATACAGAAAACCCGCATATAGCGAATGCCTAATTCCAGGCTTCAGAATACCAGTAAACAGCTGCTCTCTACACGAAAGATAGAGAACTGCTGCAAACTGTGTCTCCCTGCATCTAGTTAACAGAGCTACCCTAAGCTGTGTCTCCTACACTCAGGATACAGCAAACCCGCATATTGCGAATGCGAAATCCATGACACAGAAGTAGGGTAAACTGCTTATCCTTATACCCCGATACAGAACTCCGAAATACTGCGTCTCTCTACCTCCAGTTTACACAGCTCCCTTGAGGTTCGTCTGTTACGCTTAGGCTACTCGAATCCCATATACAGCATATGCCTTCTCCCAGGCTACAGAACTCCTGGAAACGCTTCTCTCTACACCCAGGATACAGAACTCCTGAAAACTGCATCTCGCTACATCCAAGAGACAGAGCTCCCGTAAGCTGCTTATTGTACCCTCATTGTAAAGTAAATGCACATTTAGCGTATGCCTATTTCCAGGATACAGAATTCCCATAAACTGCTTTTCCCCACACCCAGATACAGAACTCCGGTAAACTGTGTTCTCTACATCCAGGTTACAGAACTCCCATATGCTGCGTCTGCTACATTCAAGCTACAGAAATCCCATATAGAGCGTATATCTTCTCCCAGGCTTCAGAACTCTTGGAAACAGCTTCTTTCTACATGCAACCTACAGAATGCCTGGAAACTGCATCTCTCTACACCCAGGTAACAGAACTCCCGTAAGCCGCTTCTGCTATACTCAGCATACAGAAAACCCGCATATAGCGAATGCCTAATTCCAGGCTTCAGAATTCCCGTAAACAGCTCCTCTCTACACGAAAGATAGAGAACTGCTGCAAACTGTGTCTCCCTGCATCTAGTTAACAGAGCTACCCTAAGCTGTGTCTTCTACACTCACGATACGGAACACCCACATATTGCGAATGCCAAAGCCATGACACAGAAGTACTGTAAACTGCTTATTCCTATACCCCGATACAGAACTCTGGAATACTGCGTCTCTCTACCTCCAAGTTACAGAGCTCCCTTGAGGTTCGTCTGCTACGCTCAGGCTACAGGAATCCCATATACAGCGTATGCCTTTTCCCATTCAACAGAACTCTTGGGAACTGATTCTCTCTACACCCAGGATACAGAAATCCTGAAAACTGCATCTCGCTACATGCAGGAGACAGAGCTCCCATAAGCTGCTTATTATACCCTCAGGGTACAGTAAACACACATTTAGCGTATGCCAATTTCCAGGATACAGAATTCCCATAAACTGCTTTTCCCCACACCCAGATACAGAACTCCGGTAAACTGTGTTCTCTACATCCAAGTTACAGAACTCCCATATGCTGCGTCTGCTACATTCAAGCTACAGAAATCCCATATACAGTGTATGCCTTCTCCCAGGCTGCAGAACTCTTGGAAACAGCTTCTTTCTACATGCAACCTACAGAACTCCTGGAAACTGCATCTCTCTACACGCAGGTAACAGAACTCCCGTAAGCCGCTTCTGCTATACTCAGCATACAGAAAACCCGCATATAGCGAATGCCTAATTCCAGGCTTCAGAATACCAGTAAACAGCTGCTCTCTACACGAAAGATAGAGAACTGCTGCAAACTGTGTCTCCCTGCATCTAGTTAACAGAGCTACCCTAAGCTGTGTCTCCTACACTCAGGATACAGCAAACCCGCATATTGCGAATGCGAAATCCATGACACAGAAGTAGGGTAAACTGCTTATCCTTATACCCCGATACAGAACTCCGAAATACTGCGTCTCTCTACCTCCAGTTTACACAGCTCCCTTGAGGTTCGTCTGTTACGCTTAGGCTACTCGAATCCCATATACAGCATATGCCTTCTCCCAGGCTACAGAACTCCTGGAAACGCTTCTCTCTACACCCAGGATACAGAACTCCTGAAAACTGCATCTCGCTACATCCAAGAGACAGAGCTCCCGTAAGCTGCTTATTGTACCCTCATTGTAAAGTAAATGCACATTTAGCGTATGCCTATTTCCAGGATACAGAATTCCCATAAACTGCTTTTCCCCACACCCAGATACAGAACTCCGGTAAACTGTGTTCTCTACATCCAGGTTACAGAACTCCCAAATGCTGCGTCTGCTACACTCAAGCTACAGAAATCCCATATAGAGCGTATATCTTCTCCCAGGCTTCAGAACTCTTGGAAACAGCTTCTTTCTACATGCAACCTACAGAATGCCTGGAAACTGCATCTCTCTACACCCAGGTAACAGAACTCCCGTAAGCCGCTTCTGCTATACTCAGCATACAGAAAACCCGCATATAGCGAATGCCTAATTCCAGGCTTCAGAATTCCCGTAAACAGCTCCTCTCTACACGAAAGATAGAGAACTGCTGCAAACTGTGTCTCCCTGCATCTAGTTAACAGAGCTACCCTAAGCTGTGTCTCCTACACTCAGGATACAGCAAACCCGCATATTGCGAATGCGAAATCCATGACACAGAAGTAGGGTAAACTGCTTATCCTTATACCCCGATACAGAACTCCGAAATACTGCGTCTCTCTACCTCCAGTTTACACAGCTCCCTTGAGGTTCGTCTGTTACGCTTAGGCTACTCGAATCCCATATACAGCATATGCCTTCTCCCAGGCTACAGAACTCCTGGAAACGCTTCTCTCTACACCCAGGATACAGAACTCCTGAAAACTGCATCTCGCTACATCCAAGAGACAGAGCTCCCGTAAGCTGCTTATTGTACCCTCATTGTAAAGTAAATGCACATTTAGCGTATGCCTATTTCCAGGATACAGAATTCCCATAAACTGCTTTTCCCCACACCCAGATACAGAACTCCGGTAAACTGTGTTCTCTACATCCAGGTTACAGAACTCCCATATGCTGCGTCTGCTACACTCAAGCTACAGAAATCCCATATAGAGCGTATATCTTCTCCCAGGCTTCAGAACTCTTGGAAACAGCTTCTTTCTACATGCAACCTACAGAATGCCTGGAAACTGCATCTCTCTACACCCAGGTAACAGAACTCCCGTAAGCCGCTTCTGCTATACTCAGCATACAGAAAACCCGCATATAGCGAATGCCTAATTCCAGGCTTCAGAATACCAGTAAACAGCTGCTCTCTACACGAAAGATAGAGAACTGCTGCAAACTGTGTCTCCCTGCATCTAGTTAACAGAGCTACCCTAAGCTGTGTCTCCTACACTCAGGATACAGAAAACCCGCATATTGCGAATGCGAAATCCATGACACAGAAGTAGGGTAAACTGCTTATCCTTATACCCCGATACAGAACTCCGAAATACTGCGTCTCTCTACCTCCAGTTTACACGGCTCCCTTGAGGTTCGTCTGTTACGCTTAGGCTACTCGAATCCCATATACAGCATATGCCTTCTCCCAGGCTACAGAACTCCTGGAAACGCTTCTCTCTACACCCAGGATACAGAACTCCTGAAAACTGCATCTCGCTACATCCAAGAGACAGAGCTCCCGTAAGCTGCTTATTGTACCCTCATTGTAAAGTAAATGCACATTTAGCGTATGCCTATTTCCAGGATACAGAATTCCCATAAACTGCTTTTCCCCACACCCAGATACAGAACTCCGGTAAACTGTGTTCTCTACATCCAGGTTACAGAACTCCCATATGCTGCGTCTGCTACACTCAAGCTACAGAAATCCCATATAGAGCGTATATCTTCTCCCAGGCTTCAGAACTCTTGGAAACAGCTTCTTTCTACATGCAACCTACAGAATGCCTGGAAACTGCATCTCTCTACACCCAGGTAACAGAACTCCCGTAAGCCGCTTCTGCTATACTCAGCATACAGAAAACCCGCATATAGCGAATGCCTAATTCCAGGCTTCAGAATTCCCGTAAACAGCTCCTCTCTACACGAAAGATAGAGAACTGCTGCAAACTGTGTCTCCCTGCATCTAGTTAACAGAGCTACCCTAAGCTGTGTCTTCTACACTCACGATACGGAACACCCACATATTGCGAATGCCAAAGCCATGACACAGAAGTACTGTAAACTGCTTATTCCTATACCCCGATACAGAACTCTGGAATACTGCGTCTCTCTACCTCCAAGTTACAGAGCTCCCTTGAGGTTCGTCTGCTACGCTCAGGCTACAGGAATCCCATATACAGCGTATGCCTTTTCCCATTCAACAGAACTCTTGGGAACTGATTCTCTCTACACCCAGGATACAGAAATCCTGAAAACTGCATCTCGCTACATGCAGGAGACAGAGCTCCCATAAGCTGCTTATTATACCCTCAGGGTACAGTAAACACACATTTAGCGTATGCCAATTTCCAGGATACAGAATTCCCATAAACTGCTTTTCCCCACACCCAGATACAGAACTCCGGTAAACTGTGTTCTCTACATCCAAGTTACAGAACTCCCATATGCTGCGTCTGCTACATTCAAGCTACAGAAATCCCATATACAGTGTATGCCTTCTCCCAGGCTGCAGAACTCTTGGAAACAGCTTCTTTCTACATGCAACCTACAGAACTCCTGGAAACTGCATCTCTCTACACCCAGGTAACAGAACTCCCGTAAGCCGCTTCTGCTATACTCAGCATACAGAAAACCCGCATATAGCGAATGCCTAATTCCAGGTTTCAGAATACCAGTAAACAGCTGCTCTCTACACGAAAGATAGAGAACTGCTGCAAACTGTGTCTCCCTGCATCTAGTTAACAGAGCTACCCTAAGCTGTGTCTCCTACACTCAGGATACAGAAAACCCGCATATTGCGAATGCGAAATCCATGACACAGAAGTAGGGTAAACTGCTTATCCTTATACCCCGATACAGAACTCCGAAATACTGCGTCTCTCTACCTCCAGTTTACACAGCTCCCTTGAGGTTCGTCTGTTACGCTTAGGCTACTCGAATCCCATATACAGCATATGCCTTCTCCCAGGCTACAGAACTCCTGGAAACAGCTTCTTTCTACATGCAACCTACAGAACTCCTGGAAACTGCATCTCTCTACACGCAGGTAACAGAACTCCCGTAAGCCGCTTCTGCTATACTCAGCATACAGAAAACCCGCATATAGCGAATGCCTAATTCCAGGCTTCAGAATACCAGTAAACAGCTGCTCTCTACACGAAAGATAGAGAACTGCTGCAAACTGTGTCTCCCTGCATCTAGTTAACAGAGCTACCCTAAGCTGTGTCTCCTACACTCAGGATACAGCAAACCCGCATATTGCGAATGCGAAATCCATGACACAGAAGTAGGGTAAACTGCTTATCCTTATACCCCGATACAGAACTCCGAAATACTGCGTCTCTCTACCTCCAGTTTACACAGCTCCCTTGAGGTTCGTCTGTTACGCTTAGGCTACTCGAATCCCATATACAGCATATGCCTTCTCCCAGGCTACAGAACTCCTGGAAACGCTTCTCTCTACACCCAGGATACAGAACTCCTGAAAACTGCATCTCGCTACATCCAAGAGACAGAGCTCCCGTAAGCTGCTTATTGTACCCTCATTGTAAAGTAAATGCACATTTAGCGTATGCCTATTTCCAGGATACAGAATTCCCATAAACTGCTTTTCCCCACACCCAGATACAGAACTCCGGTAAACTGTGTTCTCTACATCCAGGTTACAGAACTCCCAAATGCTGCGTCTGCTACACTCAAGCTACAGAAATCCCATATAGAGCGTATATCTTCTCCCAGGCTTCAGAACTCTTGGAAACAGCTTCTTTCTACATGCAACCTACAGAATGCCTGGAAACTGCATCTCTCTACACCCAGGTAACAGAACTCCCGTAAGCCGCTTCTGCTATACTCAGCATACAGAAAACCCGCATATAGCGAATGCCTAATTCCAGGCTTCAGAATTCCCGTAAACAGCTCCTCTCTACACGAAAGATAGAGAACTGCTGCAAACTGTGTCTCCCTGCATCTAGTTAACAGAGCTACCCTAAGCTGTGTCTCCTACACTCAGGATACAGCAAACCCGCATATTGCGAATGCGAAATCCATGACACAGAAGTAGGGTAAACTGCTTATCCTTATACCCCGATACAGAACTCCGAAATACTGCGTCTCTCTACCTCCAGTTTACACAGCTCCCTTGAGGTTCGTCTGTTACGCTTAGGCTACTCGAATCCCATATACAGCATATGCCTTCTCCCAGGCTACAGAACTCCTGGAAACGCTTCTCTCTACACCCAGGATACAGAACTCCTGAAAACTGCATCTCGCTACATCCAAGAGACAGAGCTCCCGTAAGCTGCTTATTGTACCCTCATTGTAAAGTAAATGCACATTTAGCGTATGCCTATTTCCAGGATACAGAATTCCCATAAACTGCTTTTCCCCACACCCAGATACAGAACTCCGGTAAACTGTGTTCTCTACATCCAGGTTACAGAACTCCCATATGCTGCGTCTGCTACACTCAAGCTACAGAAATCCCATATAGAGCGTATATCTTCTCCCAGGCTTCAGAACTCTTGGAAACAGCTTCTTTCTACATGCAACCTACAGAATGCCTGGAAACTGCATCTCTCTACACCCAGGTAACAGAACTCCCGTAAGCCGCTTCTGCTATACTCAGCATACAGAAAACCCGCATATAGCGAATGCCTAATTCCAGGCTTCAGAATACCAGTAAACAGCTGCTCTCTACACGAAAGATAGAGAACTGCTGCAAACTGTGTCTCCCTGCATCTAGTTAACAGAGCTACCCTAAGCTGTGTCTCCTACACTCAGGATACAGAAAACCCGCATATTGCGAATGCGAAATCCATGACACAGAAGTAGGGTAAACTGCTTATCCTTATACCCCGATACAGAACTCCGAAATACTGCGTCTCTCTACCTCCAGTTTACACGGCTCCCTTGAGGTTCGTCTGTTACGCTTAGGCTACTCGAATCCCATATACAGCATATGCCTTCTCCCAGGCTACAGAACTCCTGGAAACGCTTCTCTCTACACCCAGGATACAGAACTCCTGAAAACTGCATCTCGCTACATCCAAGAGACAGAGCTCCCGTAAGCTGCTTATTGTACCCTCATTGTAAAGTAAATGCACATTTAGCGTATGCCTATTTCCAGGATACAGAATTCCCATAAACTGCTTTTCCCCACACCCAGATACAGAACTCCGGTAAACTGTGTTCTCTACATCCAGGTTACAGAACTCCCATATGCTGCGTCTGCTACACTCAAGCTACAGAAATCCCATATAGAGCGTATATCTTCTCCCAGGCTTCAGAACTCTTGGAAACAGCTTCTTTCTACATGCAACCTACAGAATGCCTGGAAACTGCATCTCTCTACACCCAGGTAACAGAACTCCCGTAAGCCGCTTCTGCTATACTCAGCATACAGAAAACCCGCATATAGCGAATGCCTAATTCCAGGCTTCAGAATTCCCGTAAACAGCTCCTCTCTACACGAAAGATAGAGAACTGCTGCAAACTGTGTCTCCCTGCATCTAGTTAACAGAGCTACCCTAAGCTGTGTCTTCTACACTCACAATACGGAACACCCACATATTGCGAATGCCAAAGCCATGACACAGAAGTACTGTAAACTGCTTATTCCTATACCCCGATACAGAACTCTGGAATACTGCGTCTCTCTACCTCCAAGTTACAGAGCTCCCTTGAGGTTCGTCTGCTACGCTCAGGCTACAGGAATCCCATATACAGCGTATGCCTTTTCCCATTCAACAGAACTCTTGGGAACTGATTCTCTCTACACCCAGGATACAGAAATCCTGAAAACTGCATCTCGCTACATGCAGGAGACAGAGCTCCCATAAGCTGCTTATTATACCCTCAGGGTACAGTAAACACACATTTAGCGTATGCCAATTTCCAGGATACAGAATTCCCATAAACTGCTTTTCCCCACACCCAGATACAGAACTCCGGTAAACTGTGTTCTCTACATCCAAGTTACAGAACTCCCATATGCTGCGTCTGCTACATTCAAGCTACAGAAATCCCATATACAGTGTATGCCTTCTCCCAGGCTGCAGAACTCTTGGAAACAGCTTCTTTCTACATGCAACCTACAGAACTCCTGGAAACTGCATCTCTCTACACCCAGGTAACAGAACTCCCGTAAGCCGCTTCTGCTATACTCAGCATACAGAAAACCCGCATATAGCGAATGCCTAATTCCAGGTTTCAGAATACCAGTAAACAGCTGCTCTCTACACGAAAGATAGAGAACTGCTGCAAACTGTGTCTCCCTGCATCTAGTTAACAGAGCTACCCTAAGCTGTGTCTCCTACACTCAGGATACAGAAAACCCGCATATTGCGAATGCGAAATCCATGACACAGAAGTAGGGTAAACTGCTTATCCTTATACCCCGATACAGAACTCCGAAATACTGCGTCTCTCTACCTCCAGTTTACACAGCTCCCTTGAGGTTCGTCTGTTACGCTTAGGCTACTCGAATCCCATATACAGCATATGCCTTCTCCCAGGCTACAGAACTCCTGGAAACGCTTCTCTCTACACCCAGGATACAGAACTCCTGAAAACTGCATCTCGCTACATCCAAGAGACAGAGCTCCCGTAAGCTGCTTATTGTACCCTCATTGTAAAGTAAATGCACATTTAGCGTATGCCTATTTCCAGGATACAGAATTCCCATAAACTGCTTTTCCCCACACCCAGATACAGAACTCCGGTAAACTGTGTTCTCTACATCCAGGTTACAGAACTCCCATATGCTGCGTCTGCTACACTCAAGCTACAGAAATCCCATATAGAGCGTATATCTTCTCCCAGGCTTCAGAACTCTTGGAAACAGCTTCTTTCTACATGCAACCTACAGAATGCCTGGAAACTGCATCTCTCTACACCCAGGTAACAGAACTCCCGTAAGCCGCTTCTGCTATACTCAGCATACAGAAAACCCGCATATAGCGAATGCCTAATTCCAGGCTTCAGAATTCCCGTAAACAGCTCCTCTCTACACGAAAGATAGAGAACTGCTGCAAACTGTGTCTCCCTGCATCTAGTTAACAGAGCTACCCTAAGCTGTGTCTTCTACACTCACGATACGGAACACCCACATATTGCGAATGCCAAAGCCATGACACAGAAGTACTGTAAACTGCTTATTCCTATACCCCGATACAGAACTCTGGAATACTGCGTCTCTCTACCTCCAAGTTACAGAGCTCCCTTGAGGTTCGTCTGCTACGCTCAGGCTACAGGAATCCCATATACAGCGTATGCCTTTTCCCATTCAACAGAACTCTTGGGAACTGATTCTCTCTACACCCAGGATACAGAAATCCTGAAAACTGCATCTCGCTACATGCAGGAGACAGAGCTCCCATAAGCTGCTTATTATACCCTCAGGGTACAGTAAACACACATTTAGCGTATGCCAATTTCCAGGATACAGAATTCCCATAAACTGCTTTTCCCCACACCCAGATACAGAACTCCGGTAAACTGTGTTCTCTACATCCAAGTTACAGAACTCCCATATGCTGCGTCTGCTACATTCAAGCTACAGAAATCCCATATACAGTGTATGCCTTCTCCCAGGCTGCAGAACTCTTGGAAACAGCTTCTTTCTACATGCAACCTACAGAACTCCTGGAAACTGCATCTCTCTACACCCAGGTAACAGAACTCCCGTAAGCCGCTTCTGCTATACTCAGCATACAGAAAACCCGCATATAGCGAATGCCTAATTCCAGGTTTCAGAATACCAGTAAACAGCTGCTCTCTACACGAAAGATAGAGAACTGCTGCAAACTGTGTCTCCCTGCATCTAGTTAACAGAGCTACCCTAAGCTGTGTCTCCTACACTCAGGATACAGCAAACCCGCATATTGCGAATGCGAAATCCATGACACAGAAGTAGGGTAAACTGCTTATCCTTATACCCCGATACAGAACTCCGAAATACTGCGTCTCTCTACCTCCAGTTTACACAGCTCCCTTGAGGTTCGTCTGTTACGCTTAGGCTACTCGAATCCCATATACAGCATATGCCTTCTCCCAGGCTACAGAACTCCTGGAAACGCTTCTCTCTACACCCAGGATACAGAACTCCTGAAAACTGCATCTCGCTACATCCAGGAGACAGAGCTCCCGTAAGCTGCTTATTGTACCCTCATTGTAAAGTAAATGCACATTTAGCGTATGCCTATTTCCAGGATACAGAATTCCCATAAACTGCTTTTCCCCACACCCAGATACAGAACTCCGGTAAACTGTGTTCTCTACATCCAGGTTACAGAACTCCCATATGCTGCGTCTGCTACACTCAAGCTACAGAAATCCCATATAGAGCGTATATCTTCTCCCAGGCTTCAGAACTCTTGGAAACAGCTTCTTTCTACATGCAACCTACAGAATGCCTGGAAACTGCATCTCTCTACACCCAGGTAACAGAACTCCCGTAAGCCGCTTCTGCTATACTCAGCATACAGAAAACCCGCATATAGCGAATGCCTAATTCCAGGCTTCAGAATTCCCGTAAACAGCTCCTCTCTACACGAAAGATAGAGAACTGCTGCAAACTGTGTCTCCCTGCATCTAGTTAACAGAGCTACCCTAAGCTGTGTCTCCTACACTCAGGATACAGAAAACCCGCATATTGCGAATGCGAAATCCATGACACAGAAGTAGGGTAAACTGCTTATCCTTATACCCCGATACAGAACTCCGAAATACTGCGTCTCTCTACCTCCAGTTTACACAGCTCCCTTGAGGTTCGTCTGTTACGCTTAGGCTACTCGAATCCCATATACAGCATATGCCTTCTCCCAGGCTACAGAACTCCTGGAAACGCTTCTCTCTACACCCAGGATACAGAACTCCTGAAAACTGCATCTCGCTACATCCAAGAGACAGAGCTCCCGTAAGCTGCTTATTGTACCCTCATTGTAAAGTAAATGCACATTTAGCGTATGCCTATTTCCAGGATACAGAATTCCCATAAACTGCTTTTCCCCACACCCAGATACAGAACTCCGGTAAACTGTGTTCTCTACATCCAGGTTACAGAACTCCCATATGCTGCGTCTGCTACACTCAAGCTACAGAAATCCCATATAGAGCGTATATCTTCTCCCAGGCTTCAGAACTCTTGGAAACAGCTTCTTTCTACATGCAACCTACAGAATGCCTGGAAACTGCATCTCTCTACACCCAGGTAACAGAACTCCCGTAAGCCGCTTCTGCTATACTCAGCATACAGAAAACCCGCATATAGCGAATGCCTAATTCCAGGCTTCAGAATTCCCGTAAACAGCTCCTCTCTACACGAAAGATAGAGAACTGCTGCAAACTGTGTCTCCCTGCATCTAGTTAACAGAGCTACCCTAAGCTGTGTCTTCTACACTCACGATACGGAACACCCACATATTGCGAATGCCAAAGCCATGACACAGAAGTACTGTAAACTGCTTATTCCTATACCCCGATACAGAACTCTGGAATACTGCGTCTCTCTACCTCCAAGTTACAGAGCTCCCTTGAGGTTCGTCTGCTACGCTCAGGCTACAGGAATCCCATATACAGCGTATGCCTTTTCCCATTCAACAGAACTCTTGGGAACTGATTCTCTCTACACCCAGGATACAGAAATCCTGAAAACTGCATCTCGCTACATGCAGGAGACAGAGCTCCCATAAGCTGCTTATTATACCCTCAGGGTACAGTAAACACACATTTAGCGTATGCCAATTTCCAGGATACAGAATTCCCATAAACTGCTTTTCCCCACACCCAGATACAGAACTCCGGTAAACTGTGTTCTCTACATCCAGGTTACAGAACTCCCATATGCTGCGTCTGCTACATTCAAGCTACAGAAATCCCATATACAGTGTATGCCTTCTCCCAGGCTGCAGAACTCTTGGAAACAGCTTCTTTCTACATGCAACCTACAGAACTCCTGGAAACTGCATCTCTCTACACGCAGGTAACAGAACTCCCGTAAGCCGCTTCTGCTATACTCAGCATACAGAAAACCCGCATATAGCGAATGCCTAATTCCAGGCTTCAGAATACCAGTAAACAGCTGCTCTCTACACGAAAGATAGAGAACTGCTGCAAACTGTGTCTCCCTGCATCTAGTTAACAGAGCTACCCTAAGCTGTGTCTCCTACACTCAGGATACAGCAAACCCGCATATTGCGAATGCGAAATCCATGACACAGAAGTAGGGTAAACTGCTTATCCTTATACCCCGATACAGAACTCCGAAATACTGCGTCTCTCTACCTCCAGTTTACACAGCTCCCTTGAGGTTCGTCTGTTACGCTTAGGCTACTCGAATCCCATATACAGCATATGCCTTCTCCCAGGCTACAGAACTCCTGGAAACGCTTCTCTCTACACCCAGGATACAGAACTCCTGAAAACTGCATCTCGCTACATCCAAGAGACAGAGCTCCCGTAAGCTGCTTATTGTACCCTCATTGTAAAGTAAATGCACATTTAGCGTATGCCTATTTCCAGGATACAGAATTCCCATAAACTGCTTTTCCCCACACCCAGATACAGAACTCCGGTAAACTGTGTTCTCTACATCCAGGTTACAGAACTCCCATATGCTGCGTCTGCTACACTCAAGCTACAGAAATCCCATATAGAGCGTATATCTTCTCCCAGGCTTCAGAACTCTTGGAAACAGCTTCTTTCTACATGCAACCTACAGAATGCCTGGAAACTGCATCTCTCTACACCCAGGTAACAGAACTCCCGTAAGCCGCTTCTGCTATACTCAGCATACAGAAAACCCGCATATAGCGAATGCCTAATTCCAGGCTTCAGAATTCCCGTAAACAGCTCCTCTCTACACGAAAGATAGAGAACTGCTGCAAACTGTGTCTCCCTGCATCTAGTTAACAGAGCTACCCTAAGCTGTGTCTTCTACACTCACGATACGGAACACCCACATATTGCGAATGCCAAAGCCATGACACAGAAGTACTGTAAACTGCTTATTCCTATACCCCGATACAGAACTCTGGAATACTGCGTCTCTCTACCTCCAAGTTACAGAGCTCCCTTGAGGTTCGTCTGCTACGCTCAGGCTACAGGAATCCCATATACAGCGTATGCCTTTTCCCATTCAACAGAACTCTTGGGAACTGATTCTCTCTACACCCAGGATACAGAAATCCTGAAAACTGCATCTCGCTACATGCAGGAGACAGAGCTCCCATAAGCTGCTTATTATACCCTCAGGGTACAGTAAACACACATTTAGCGTATGCCAATTTCCAGGATACAGAATTCCCATAAACTGCTTTTCCCCACACCCAGATACAGAACTCCGGTAAACTGTGTTCTCTACATCCAAGTTACAGAACTCCCATATGCTGCGTCTGCTACATTCAAGCTACAGAAATCCCATATACAGTGTATGCCTTCTCCCAGGCTGCAGAACTCTTGGAAACAGCTTCTTTCTACATGCAACCTACAGAACTCCTGGAAACTGCATCTCTCTACACGCAGGTAACAGAACTCCCGTAAGCCGCTTCTGCTATACTCAGCATACAGAAAACCCGCATATAGCGAATGCCTAATTCCAGGCTTCAGAATACCAGTAAACAGCTGCTCTCTACACGAAAGATAGAGAACTGCTGCAAACTGTGTCTCCCTGCATCTAGTTAACAGAGCTACCCTAAGCTGTGTCTCCTACACTCAGGATACAGCAAACCCGCATATTGCGAATGCGAAATCCATGACACAGAAGTAGGGTAAACTGCTTATCCTTATACCCCGATACAGAACTCCGAAATACTGCGTCTCTCTACCTCCAGTTTACACAGCTCCCTTGAGGTTCGTCTGTTACGCTTAGGCTACTCGAATCCCATATACAGCATATGCCTTCTCCCAGGCTACAGAACTCCTGGAAACGCTTCTCTCTACACCCAGGATACAGAACTCCTGAAAACTGCATCTCGCTACATCCAAGAGACAGAGCTCCCGTAAGCTGCTTATTGTACCCTCATTGTAAAGTAAATGCACATTTAGCGTATGCCTATTTCCAGGATACAGAATTCCCATAAACTGCTTTTCCCCACACCCAGATACAGAACTCCGGTAAACTGTGTTCTCTACATCCAGGTTACAGAACTCCCAAATGCTGCGTCTGCTACACTCAAGCTACAGAAATCCCATATAGAGCGTATATCTTCTCCCAGGCTTCAGAACTCTTGGAAACAGCTTCTTTCTACATGCAACCTACAGAATGCCTGGAAACTGCATCTCTCTACACCCAGGTAACAGAACTCCCGTAAGCCGCTTCTGCTATACTCAGCATACAGAAAACCCGCATATAGCGAATGCCTAATTCCAGGCTTCAGAATTCCCGTAAACAGCTCCTCTCTACACGAAAGATAGAGAACTGCTGCAAACTGTGTCTCCCTGCATCTAGTTAACAGAGCTACCCTAAGCTGTGTCTCCTACACTCAGGATACAGCAAACCCGCATATTGCGAATGCGAAATCCATGACACAGAAGTAGGGTAAACTGCTTATCCTTATACCCCGATACAGAACTCCGAAATACTGCGTCTCTCTACCTCCAGTTTACACAGCTCCCTTGAGGTTCGTCTGTTACGCTTAGGCTACTCGAATCCCATATACAGCATATGCCTTCTCCCAGGCTACAGAACTCCTGGAAACGCTTCTCTCTACACCCAGGATACAGAACTCCTGAAAACTGCATCTCGCTACATCCAAGAGACAGAGCTCCCGTAAGCTGCTTATTGTACCCTCATTGTAAAGTAAATGCACATTTAGCGTATGCCTATTTCCAGGATACAGAATTCCCATAAACTGCTTTTCCCCACACCCAGATACAGAACTCCGGTAAACTGTGTTCTCTACATCCAGGTTACAGAACTCCCATATGCTGCGTCTGCTACACTCAAGCTACAGAAATCCCATATAGAGCGTATATCTTCTCCCAGGCTTCAGAACTCTTGGAAACAGCTTCTTTCTACATGCAACCTACAGAATGCCTGGAAACTGCATCTCTCTACACCCAGGTAACAGAACTCCCGTAAGCCGCTTCTGCTATACTCAGCATACAGAAAACCCGCATATAGCGAATGCCTAATTCCAGGCTTCAGAATACCAGTAAACAGCTGCTCTCTACACGAAAGATAGAGAACTGCTGCAAACTGTGTCTCCCTGCATCTAGTTAACAGAGCTACCCTAAGCTGTGTCTCCTACACTCAGGATACAGAAAACCCGCATATTGCGAATGCGAAATCCATGACACAGAAGTAGGGTAAACTGCTTATCCTTATACCCCGATACAGAACTCCGAAATACTGCGTCTCTCTACCTCCAGTTTACACGGCTCCCTTGAGGTTCGTCTGTTACGCTTAGGCTACTCGAATCCCATATACAGCATATGCCTTCTCCCAGGCTACAGAACTCCTGGAAACGCTTCTCTCTACACCCAGGATACAGAACTCCTGAAAACTGCATCTCGCTACATCCAAGAGACAGAGCTCCCGTAAGCTGCTTATTGTACCCTCATTGTAAAGTAAATGCACATTTAGCGTATGCCTATTTCCAGGATACAGAATTCCCATAAACTGCTTTTCCCCACACCCAGATACAGAACTCCGGTAAACTGTGTTCTCTACATCCAGGTTACAGAACTCCCATATGCTGCGTCTGCTACACTCAAGCTACAGAAATCCCATATAGAGCGTATATCTTCTCCCAGGCTTCAGAACTCTTGGAAACAGCTTCTTTCTACATGCAACCTACAGAATGCCTGGAAACTGCATCTCTCTACACCCAGGTAACAGAACTCCCGTAAGCCGCTTCTGCTATACTCAGCATACAGAAAACCCGCATATAGCGAATGCCTAATTCCAGGCTTCAGAATTCCCGTAAACAGCTCCTCTCTACACGAAAGATAGAGAACTGCTGCAAACTGTGTCTCCCTGCATCTAGTTAACAGAGCTACCCTAAGCTGTGTCTTCTACACTCACGATACGGAACACCCACATATTGCGAATGCCAAAGCCATGACACAGAAGTACTGTAAACTGCTTATTCCTATACCCCGATACAGAACTCTGGAATACTGCGTCTCTCTACCTCCAAGTTACAGAGCTCCCTTGAGGTTCGTCTGCTACGCTCAGGCTACAGGAATCCCATATACAGCGTATGCCTTTTCCCATTCAACAGAACTCTTGGGAACTGATTCTCTCTACACCCAGGATACAGAAATCCTGAAAACTGCATCTCGCTACATGCAGGAGACAGAGCTCCCATAAGCTGCTTATTATACCCTCAGGGTACAGTAAACACACATTTAGCGTATGCCAATTTCCAGGATACAGAATTCCCATAAACTGCTTTTCCCCACACCCAGATACAGAACTCCGGTAAACTGTGTTCTCTACATCCAAGTTACAGAACTCCCATATGCTGCGTCTGCTACATTCAAGCTACAGAAATCCCATATACAGTGTATGCCTTCTCCCAGGCTGCAGAACTCTTGGAAACAGCTTCTTTCTACATGCAACCTACAGAACTCCTGGAAACTGCATCTCTCTACACCCAGGTAACAGAACTCCCGTAAGCCGCTTCTGCTATACTCAGCATACAGAAAACCCGCATATAGCGAATGCCTAATTCCAGGTTTCAGAATACCAGTAAACAGCTGCTCTCTACACGAAAGATAGAGAACTGCTGCAAACTGTGTCTCCCTGCATCTAGTTAACAGAGCTACCCTAAGCTGTGTCTCCTACACTCAGGATACAGCAAACCCGCATATTGCGAATGCGAAATCCATGACACAGAAGTAGGGTAAACTGCTTATCCTTATACCCCGATACAGAACTCCGAAATACTGCGTCTCTCTACCTCCAGTTTACACAGCTCCCTTGAGGTTCGTCTGTTACGCTTAGGCTACTCGAATCCCATATACAGCATATGCCTTCTCCCAGGCTACAGAACTCCTGGAAACGCTTCTCTCTACACCCAGGATACAGAACTCCTGAAAACTGCATCTCGCTACATCCAGGAGACAGAGCTCCCGTAAGCTGCTTATTGTACCCTCATTGTAAAGTAAATGCACATTTAGCGTATGCCTATTTCCAGGATACAGAATTCCCATAAACTGCTTTTCCCCACACCCAGATACAGAACTCCGGTAAACTGTGTTCTCTACATCCAGGTTACAGAACTCCCATATGCTGCGTCTGCTACACTCAAGCTACAGAAATCCCATATAGAGCGTATATCTTCTCCCAGGCTTCAGAACTCTTGGAAACAGCTTCTTTCTACATGCAACCTACAGAATGCCTGGAAACTGCATCTCTCTACACCCAGGTAACAGAACTCCCGTAAGCCGCTTCTGCTATACTCAGCATACAGAAAACCCGCATATAGCGAATGCCTAATTCCAGGCTTCAGAATACCAGTAAACAGCTGCTCTCTACACGAAAGATAGAGAACTGCTGCAAACTGTGTCTCCCTGCATCTAGTTAACAGAGCTACCCTAAGCTGTGTCTCCTACACTCAGGATACAGCAAACCCGCATATTGCGAATGCGAAATCCATGACACAGAAGTAGGGTAAACTGCTTATCCTTATACCCCGATACAGAACTCCGAAATACTGCGTCTCTCTACCTCCAGTTTACACAGCTCCCTTGAGGTTCGTCTGTTACGCTTAGGCTACTCGAATCCCATATACAGCATATGCCTTCTCCCAGGCTACAGAACTCCTGGAAACGCTTCTCTCTACACCCAGGATACAGAACTCCTGAAAACTGCATCTCGCTACATCCAAGAGACAGAGCTCCCGTAAGCTGCTTATTGTACCCTCATTGTAAAGTAAATGCACATTTAGCGTATGCCTATTTCCAGGATACAGAATTCCCATAAACTGCTTTTCCCCACACCCAGATACAGAACTCTGGTAAACTGTGTTCTCTACATCCAGGTTACAGAACTCCCATATGCTGCGTCTGCTACACTCAAGCTACAGAAATCCCATATAGAGCGTATATCTTCTCCCAGGCTTCAGAACTCTTGGAAACAGCTTCTTTCTACATGCAACCTACAGAATGCCTGGAAACTGCATCTCTCTACACCCAGGTAACAGAATTCCCGTAAGCCGCTTCTGCTATACTCAGCATACAGAAAACTCGCATATAGCGAATGCCTAATTCCAGGCTTCAGAATACCAGTAAACAGCTGCTCTCTACACGAAAGATAGAGAACTGCTGCAAACTGTGTCTCCCTGCATCTAGTTAACAGAGCTACCCTAAGCTGTGTCTCCTACACTCAGGATACAGAAAACCCGCATATTGCGAATGCGAAATCCATGACACAGAAGTAGGGTAAACTGCTTATCCTTATACCCCGATACAGAACTCCGAAATACTGCGTCTCTCTACCTCCAGTTTACACGGCTCCCTTGAGGTTCGTCTGTTACGCTTAGGCTACTCGAATCCCATATACAGCATATGCCTTCTCCCAGGCTACAGAACTCCTGGAAACGCTTCTCTCTACACCCAGGATACAGAACTCCTGAAAACTGCATCTCGCTACATCCAAGAGACAGAGCTCCCGTAAGCTGCTTATTGTACCCTCATTGTAAAGTAAATGCACATTTAGCGTATGCCTATTTCCAGGATACAGAATTCCCATAAACTGCTTTTCCCCACACCCAGATACAGAACTCCGGTAAACTGTGTTCTCTACATCCAGGTTACAGAACTCCCATATGCTGCGTCTGCTACACTCAAGCTACAGAAATCCCATATACAGCGTATATCTTCTCCCAGGCTTCAGAACTCTTGGAAACAGCTTCTTTCTACATGCAACCTACAGAATGCCTGGAAACTGCATCTCTCTACACCCAGGTAACAGAACTCCCGTAAGCCGCTTCTGCTATACTCAGCATACAGAAAACCCGCATATAGCGAATGCCTAATTCCAGGCTTCAGAATTCCCGTAAACAGCTCCTCTCTACACGAAAGATAGAGAACTGCTGCAAACTGTGTCTCCCTGCATCTAGTTAACAGAGCTACCCTAAGCTGTGTCTTCTACACTCACGATACGGAACACCCACATATTGCGAATGCCAAAGCCATGACACAGAAGTACTGTAAACTGCTTATTCCTATACCCCGATACAGAACTCTGGAATACTGCGTCTCTCTACCTCCAAGTTACAGAGCTCCCTTGAGGTTCGTCTGCTACGCTCAGGCTACAGGAATCCCATATACAGCGTATGCCTTTTCCCATTCAACAGAACTCTTGGGAACTGATTCTCTCTACACCCAGGATACAGAAATCCTGAAAACTGCATCTCGCTACATGCAGGAGACAGAGCTCCCATAAGCTGCTTATTATACCCTCAGGGTACAGTAAACACACATTTAGCGTATGCCAATTTCCAGGATACAGAATTCCCATAAACTGCTTTTCCCCACACCCAGATACAGAACTCCGGTAAACTGTGTTCTCTACATCCAGGTTACAGAACTCCCATATGCTGCGTCTGCTACATTCAAGCTACAGAAATCCCATATACAGTGTATGCCTTCTCCCAGGCTGCAGAACTCTTGGAAACAGCTTCTTTCTACATGCAACCTACAGAACTCCTGGAAACTGCATCTCTCTACACGCAGGTAACAGAACTCCCGTAAGCCGCTTCTGCTATACTCAGCATACAGAAAACCCGCATATAGCGAATGCCTAATTCCAGGCTTCAGAATACCAGTAAACAGCTGCTCTCTACACGAAAGATAGAGAACTGCTGCAAACTGTGTCTCCCTGCATCTAGTTAACAGAGCTACCCTAAGCTGTGTCTCCTACACTCAGGATACAGCAAACCCGCATATTGCGAATGCGAAATCCATGACACAGAAGTAGGGTAAACTGCTTATCCTTATACCCCGATACAGAACTCCGAAATACTGCGTCTCTCTACCTCCAGTTTACACAGCTCCCTTGAGGTTCGTCTGTTACGCTTAGGCTACTCGAATCCCATATAGAGCATATGCCTTCTCCCAGGCTACAGAACTCCTGGAAACGCTTCTCTCTACACCCAGGATACAGAACTCCTGAAAACTGCATCTCGCTACATCCAAGAGACAGAGCTCCCGTAAGCTGCTTATTGTACCCTCATTGTAAAGTAAATGCACATTTAGCGTATGCCTATTTCCAGGATACAGAATTCCCATAAACTGCTTTACCCCACACCCAGATACAGAACTCCGGTAAACTGTGTTCTCTACATCCAGGTTACAGAACTCCCATATGCTGCGTCTGCTACACTCAAGCTACAGAAATCCCATATAGAGCGTATATCTTCTCCCAGGCTTCAGAACTCTTGGAAACAGCTTCTTTCTACATGCAACCTACAGAATGCCTGGAAACTGCATCTCTCTACACCCAGGTAACAGAACTCCCGTAAGCCGCTTCTGCTATACTCAGCATACAGAAAACCCGCATATAGCGAATGCCTAATTCCAGGCTTCAGAATTCCCGTAAACAGCTCCTCTCTACACGAAAGATAGAGAACTGCTGCAAACTGTGTCTCCCTGCATCTAGTTAACAGAGCTACCCTAAGCTGTGTCTTCTACACTCACGATACGGAACACCCACATATTGCGAATGCCAAAGCCATGACACAGAAGTACTGTAAACTGCTTATTCCTATACCCCGATACAGAACTCTGGAATACTGCGTCTCTCTACCTCCAAGTTACAGAGCTCCCTTGAGGTTCGTCTGCTACGCTCAGGCTACAGGAATCCCATATACAGCGTATGCCTTTTCCCATTCAACAGAACTCTTGGGAACTGATTCTCTCTACACCCAGGATACAGAAATCCTGAAAACTGCATCTCGCTACATGCAGGAGACAGAGCTCCCATAAGCTGCTTATTATACCCTCAGGGTACAGTAAACACACATTTAGCGTATGCCAATTTCCAGGATACAGAATTCCCATAAACTGCTTTTCCCCACACCCAGATACAGAACTCCGGTAAACTGTGTTCTCTACATCCAAGTTACAGAACTCCCATATGCTGCGTCTGCTACATTCAAGCTACAGAAATCCCATATACAGTGTATGCCTTCTCCCAGGCTGCAGAACTCTTGGAAACAGCTTCTTTCTACATGCAACCTACAGAACTCCTGGAAACTGCATCTCTCTACACCCAGGTAACAGAACTCCCGTAAGCCGCTTCTGCTATACTCAGCATACAGAAAACCCGCATATAGCGAATGCCTAATTCCAGGTTTCAGAATACCAGTAAACAGCTGCTCTCTACACGAAAGATAGAGAACTGCTGCAAACTGTGTCTCCCTGCATCTAGTTAACAGAGCTACCCTAAGCTGTGTCTCCTACACTCAGGATACAGCAAACCCGCATATTGCGAATGCGAAATCCATGACACAGAAGTAGGGTAAACTGCTTATCCTTATACCCCGATACAGAACTCCGAAATACTGCGTCTCTCTACCTCCAGTTTACACAGCTCCCTTGAGGTTCGTCTGTTACGCTTAGGCTACTCGAATCCCATATACAGCATATGCCTTCTCCCAGGCTACAGAACTCCTGGAAACGCTTCTCTCTACACCCAGGATACAGAACTCCTGAAAACTGCATCTCGCTACATCCAGGAGACAGAGCTCCCGTAAGCTGCTTATTGTACCC
This sequence comes from Lepus europaeus, assembly GCF_033115175.1. NCBI lineage: Eukaryota > Metazoa > Chordata > Mammalia > Lagomorpha > Leporidae > Lepus > Lepus europaeus. The sequence continues at coordinate 485,817 of NW_026909498.1, forward strand.
TCATTGTAAAGTAAATGCACATTTAGCGTATGCCTATTTCCAGGATACAGAATTCCCATAAACTGCTTTTCCCCACACCCAGATACAGAACTCCGGTAAACTGTGTTCTCTACATCCAGGTTACAGAACTCCCATATGCTGCGTCTGCTACACTCAAGCTACAGAAATCCCATATAGAGCGTATATCTTCTCCCAGGCTTCAGAACTCTTGGAAACAGCTTCTTTCTACATGCAACCTACAGAATGCCTGGAAACTGCATCTCTCTACACCCAGGTAACAGAACTCCCGTAAGCCGCTTCTGCTATACTCAGCATACAGAAAACCCGCATATAGCGAATGCCTAATTCCAGGCTTCAGAATACCAGTAAACAGCTGCTCTCTACACGAAAGATAGAGAACTGCTGCAAACTGTGTCTCCCTGCATCTAGTTAACAGAGCTACCCTAAGCTGTGTCTCCTACACTCAGGATACAGCAAACCCGCATATTGCGAATGCGAAATCCATGACACAGAAGTAGGGTAAACTGCTTATCCTTATACCCCGATACAGAACTCCGAAATACTGCGTCTCTCTACCTCCAGTTTACACAGCTCCCTTGAGGTTCGTCTGTTACGCTTAGGCTACTCGAATCCCATATACAGCATATGCCTTCTCCCAGGCTACAGAACTCCTGGAAACGCTTCTCTCTACACCCAGGATACAGAACTCCTGAAAACTGCATCTCGCTACATCCAAGAGACAGAGCTCCCGTAAGCTGCTTATTGTACCCTCATTGTAAAGTAAATGCACATTTAGCGTATGCCTATTTCCAGGATACAGAATTCCCATAAACTGCTTTTCCCCACACCCAGATACAGAACTCTGGTAAACTGTGTTCTCTACATCCAGGTTACAGAACTCCCATATGCTGCGTCTGCTACACTCAAGCTACAGAAATCCCATATAGAGCGTATATCTTCTCCCAGGCTTCAGAACTCTTGGAAACAGCTTCTTTCTACATGCAACCTACAGAATGCCTGGAAACTGCATCTCTCTACACCCAGGTAACAGAACTCCCGTAAGCCGCTTCTGCTATACTCAGCATACAGAAAACTCGCATATAGCGAATGCCTAATTCCAGGCTTCAGAATACCAGTAAACAGCTGCTCTCTACACGAAAGATAGAGAACTGCTGCAAACTGTGTCTCCCTGCATCTAGTTAACAGAGCTACCCTAAGCTGTGTCTCCTACACTCAGGATACAGAAAACCCGCATATTGCGAATGCGAAATCCATGACACAGAAGTAGGGTAAACTGCTTATCCTTATACCCCGATACAGAACTCCGAAATACTGCGTCTCTCTACCTCCAGTTTACACGGCTCCCTTGAGGTTCGTCTGTTACGCTTAGGCTACTCGAATCCCATATACAGCATATGCCTTCTCCCAGGCTACAGAACTCCTGGAAACGCTTCTCTCTACACCCAGGATACAGAACTCCTGAAAACTGCATCTCGCTACATCCAAGAGACAGAGCTCCCGTAAGCTGCTTATTGTACCCTCATTGTAAAGTAAATGCACATTTAGCGTATGCCTATTTCCAGGATACAGAATTCCCATAAACTGCTTTTCCCCACACCCAGATACAGAACTCCGGTAAACTGTGTTCTCTACATCCAGGTTACAGAACTCCCATATGCTGCGTCTGCTACACTCAAGCTACAGAAATCCCATATAGAGCGTATATCTTCTCCCAGGCTTCAGAACTCTTGGAAACAGCTTCTTTCTACATGCAACCTACAGAATGCCTGGAAACTGCATCTCTCTACACCCAGGTAACAGAACTCCCGTAAGCCGCTTCTGCTATACTCAGCATACAGAAAACCCGCATATAGCGAATGCCTAATTCCAGGCTTCAGAATACCAGTAAACAGCTGCTCTCTACACGAAAGATAGAGAACTGCTGCAAACTGTGTCTCCCTGCATCTAGTTAACAGAGCTACCCTAAGCTGTGTCTCCTACACTCAGGATACAGCAAACCCGCATATTGCGAATGCGAAATCCATGACACAGAAGTAGGGTAAACTGCTTATCCTTATACCCCGATACAGAACTCCGAAATACTGCGTCTCTCTACCTCCAGTTTACACAGCTCCCTTGAGGTTCGTCTGTTACGCTTAGGCTACTCGAATCCCATATACAGCATATGCCTTCTCCCAGGCTACAGAACTCCTGGAAACGCTTCTCTCTACACCCAGGATACAGAACTCCTGAAAACTGCATCTCGCTACATCCAAGAGACAGAGCTCCCGTAAGCTGCTTATTGTACCCTCATTGTAAAGTAAATGCACATTTAGCGTATGCCTATTTCCAGGATACAGAATTCCCATAAACTGCTTTTCCCCACACCCAGATACAGAACTCTGGTAAACTGTGTTCTCTACATCCAGGTTACAGAACTCCCATATGCTGCGTCTGCTACACTCAAGCTACAGAAATCCCATATAGAGCGTATATCTTCTCCCAGGCTTCAGAACTCTTGGAAACAGCTTCTTTCTACATGCAACCTACAGAATGCCTGGAAACTGCATCTCTCTACACCCAGGTAACAGAACTCCCGTAAGCCGCTTCTGCTATACTCAGCATACAGAAAACTCGCATATAGCGAATGCCTAATTCCAGGCTTCAGAATACCAGTAAACAGCTGCTCTCTACACGAAAGATAGAGAACTGCTGCAAACTGTGTCTCCCTGCATCTAGTTAACAGAGCTACCCTAAGCTGTGTCTCCTACACTCAGGATACAGAAAACCCGCATATTGCGAATGCGAAATCCATGACACAGAAGTAGGGTAAACTGCTTATCCTTATACCCCGATACAGAACTCCGAAATACTGCGTCTCTCTACCTCCAGTTTACACGGCTCCCTTGAGGTTCGTCTGTTACGCTTAGGCTACTCGAATCCCATATACAGCATATGCCTTCTCCCAGGCTACAGAACTCCTGGAAACGCTTCTCTCTACACCCAGGATACAGAACTCCTGAAAACTGCATCTCGCTACATCCAAGAGACAGAGCTCCCGTAAGCTGCTTATTGTACCCTCATTGTAAAGTAAATGCACATTTAGCGTATGCCTATTTCCAGGATACAGAATTCCCATAAACTGCTTTTCCCCACACCCAGATACAGAACTCCGGTAAACTGTGTTCTCTACATCCAGGTTACAGAACTCCCATATGCTGCGTCTGCTACACTCAAGCTACAGAAATCCCATATAGAGCGTATATCTTCTCCCAGGCTTCAGAACTCTTGGAAACAGCTTCTTTCTACATGCAACCTACAGAATGCCTGGAAACTGCATCTCTCTACACCCAGGTAACAGAACTCCCGTAAGCCGCTTCTGCTATACTCAGCATACAGAAAACCCGCATATAGCGAATGCCTAATTCCAGGCTTCAGAATTCCCGTAAACAGCTCCTCTCTACACGAAAGATAGAGAACTGCTGCAAACTGTGTCTCCCTGCATCTAGTTAACAGAGCTACCCTAAGCTGTGTCTTCTACACTCACGATACGGAACACCCACATATTGCGAATGCCAAAGCCATGACACAGAAGTACTGTAAACTGCTTATTCCTATACCCCGATACAGAACTCTGGAATACTGCGTCTCTCTACCTCCAAGTTACAGAGCTCCCTTGAGGTTCGTCTGCTACGCTCAGGCTACAGGAATCCCATATACAGCGTATGCCTTTTCCCATTCAACAGAACTCTTGGGAACTGATTCTCTCTACACCCAGGATACAGAAATCCTGAAAACTGCATCTCGCTACATGCAGGAGACAGAGCTCCCATAAGCTGCTTATTATACCCTCAGGGTACAGTAAACACACATTTAGCGTATGCCAATTTCCAGGATACAGAATTCCCATAAACTGCTTTTCCCCACACCCAGATACAGAACTCCGGTAAACTGTGTTCTCTACATCCAGGTTACAGAACTCCCATATGCTGCGTCTGCTACATTCAAGCTACAGAAATCCCATATACAGTGTATGCCTTCTCCCAGGCTGCAGAACTCTTGGAAACAGCTTCTTTCTACATGCAACCTACAGAACTCCTGGAAACTGCATCTCTCTACACGCAGGTAACAGAACTCCCGTAAGCCGCTTCTGCTATACTCAGCATACAGAAAACCCGCATATAGCGAATGCCTAATTCCAGGCTTCAGAATACCAGTAAACAGCTGCTCTCTACACGAAAGATAGAGAACTGCTGCAAACTGTGTCTCCCTGCATCTAGTTAACAGAGCTACCCTAAGCTGTGTCTCCTACACTCAGGATACAGCAAACCCGCATATTGCGAATGCGAAATCCATGACACAGAAGTAGGGTAAACTGCTTATCCTTATACCCCGATACAGAACTCCGAAATACTGCGTCTCTCTACCTCCAGTTTACACAGCTCCCTTGAGGTTCGTCTGTTACGCTTAGGCTACTCGAATCCCATATAGAGCATATGCCTTCTCCCAGGCTACAGAACTCCTGGAAACGCTTCTCTCTACACCCAGGATACAGAACTCCTGAAAACTGCATCTCGCTACATCCAAGAGACAGAGCTCCCGTAAGCTGCTTATTGTACCCTCATTGTAAAGTAAATGCACATTTAGCGTATGCCTATTTCCAGGATACAGAATTCCCATAAACTGCTTTACCCCACACCCAGATACAGAACTCCGGTAAACTGTGTTCTCTACATCCAGGTTACAGAACTCCCATATGCTGCGTCTGCTACACTCAAGCTACAGAAATCCCATATAGAGCGTATATCTTCTCCCAGGCTTCAGAACTCTTGGAAACAGCTTCTTTCTACATGCAACCTACAGAATGCCTGGAAACTGCATCTCTCTACACCCAGGTAACAGAACTCCCGTAAGCCGCTTCTGCTATACTCAGCATACAGAAAACCCGCATATAGCGAATGCCTAATTCCAGGCTTCAGAATTCCCGTAAACAGCTCCTCTCTACACGAAAGATAGAGAACTGCTGCAAACTGTGTCTCCCTGCATCTAGTTAACAGAGCTACCCTAAGCTGTGTCTTCTACACTCACGATACGGAACACCCACATATTGCGAATGCCAAAGCCATGACACAGAAGTACTGTAAACTGCTTATTCCTATACCCCGATACAGAACTCTGGAATACTGCGTCTCTCTACCTCCAAGTTACAGAGCTCCCTTGAGGTTCGTCTGCTACGCTCAGGCTACAGGAATCCCATATACAGCGTATGCCTTTTCCCATTCAACAGAACTCTTGGGAACTGATTCTCTCTACACTCAGGATACAGAAATCCTGAAAACTGCATCTCGCTACATGCAGGAGACAGAGCTCCCATAAGCTGCTTATTATACCCTCAGGGTACAGTAAACACACATTTAGCGTATGCCAATTTCCAGGATACAGAATTCCCATAAACTGCTTTTCCCCACACCCAGATACAGAACTCCGGTAAACTGTGTTCTCTACATCCAAGTTACAGAACTCCCATATGCTGCGTCTGCTACATTCAAGCTACAGAAATCCCATATACAGCGTATGCCTTCTCCCAGGCTGCAGAACTCTTGGAAACAGCTTCTTTCTACATGCAACCTACAGAATGCCTGGAAACTGCATCTCTCTACACGCAGGTAACAGAACTCCCGTAAGCCGCTTCTGCTATACTCAGCATACAGAAAACCCGCATATAGCGAATGCCTAATTCCAGGCTTCAGAATACCAGTAAACAGCTGCTCTCTACACGAAAGATAGAGAACTGCTGCAAACTGTGTCTCCCTGCATCTAGTTAACAGAGCTACCCTAAGCTGTGTCTCCTACACTCAGGATACAGCAAACCCGCATATTGCGAATGCGAAATCCATGACACAGAAGTAGGGTAAACTGCTTATCCTTATACCCCGATACAGAACTCCGAAATACTGCGTCTCTCTACCTCCAGTTTACACAGCTCCCTTGAGGTTCGTCTGTTACGCTTAGGCTACTCGAATCCCATATACAGCATATGCCTTCTCCCAGGCTACAGAACTCCTGGAAACGCTTCTCTCTACACCCAGGATACAGAACTCCTGAAAACTGCATCTCGCTACATCCAAGAGACAGAGCTCCCGTAAGCTGCTTATTGTACCCTCATTGTAAAGTAAATGCACATTTAGCGTATGCCTATTTCCAGGATACAGAATTCCCATAAACTGCTTTACCCCACACCCAGATACAGAACTCCGGTAAACTGTGTTCTCTACATCCAGGTTACAGAACTCCCATATGCTGCGTCTGCTACACTCAAGCTACAGAAATCCCATATAGAGCGTATATCTTCTCCCAGGCTTCAGAACTCTTGGAAACAGCTTCTTTCTACATGCAACCTACAGAATGCCTGGAAACTGCATCTCTCTACACCCAGGTAACAGAACTCCCGTAAGCCGCTTCTGCTATACTCAGCATACAGAAAACCCGCATATAGCGAATGCCTAATTCCAGGCTTCAGAATTCCCGTAAACAGCTCCTCTCTACACGAAAGATAGAGAACTGCTGCAAACTGTGTCTCCCTGCATCTAGTTAACAGAGCTACCCTAAGCTGTGTCTTCTACACTCACGATACGGAACACCCACATATTGCGAATGCCAAAGCCATGACACAGAAGTACTGTAAACTGCTTATTCCTATACCCCGATACAGAACTCTGGAATACTGCGTCTCTCTACCTCCAAGTTACAGAGCTCCCTTGAGGTTCGTCTGCTACGCTCAGGCTACAGGAATCCCATATACAGCGTATGCCTTTTCCCATTCAACAGAACTCTTGGGAACTGATTCTCTCTACACTCAGGATACAGAAATCCTGAAAACTGCATCTCGCTACATGCAGGAGACAGAGCTCCCATAAGCTGCTTATTATACCCTCAGGGTACAGTAAACACACATTTAGCGTATGCCAATTTCCAGGATACAGAATTCCCATAAACTGCTTTTCCCCACACCCAGATACAGAACTCCGGTAAACTGTGTTCTCTACATCCAAGTTACAGAACTCCCATATGCTGCGTCTGCTACATTCAAGCTACAGAAATCCCATATACAGCGTATGCCTTCTCCCAGGCTGCAGAACTCTTGGAAACAGCTTCTTTCTACATGCAACCTACAGAATGCCTGGAAACTGCATCTCTCTACACGCAGGTAACAGAACTCCCGTAAGCCGCTTCTGCTATACTCAGCATACAGAAAACCCGCATATAGCGAATGCCTAATTCCAGGCTTCAGAATACCAGTAAACAGCTGCTCTCTACACGAAAGATAGAGAACTGCTGCAAACTGTGTCTCCCTGCATCTAGTTAACAGAGCTACCCTAAGCTGTGTCTCCTACACTCAGGATACAGCAAACCCGCATATTGCGAATGCGAAATCCATGACACAGAAGTAGGGTAAACTGCTTATCCTTATACCCCGATACAGAACTCCGAAATACTGCGTCTCTCTACCTCCAGTTTACACAGCTCCCTTGAGGTTCGTCTGTTACGCTTAGGCTACTCGAATCCCATATACAGCATATGCCTTCTCCCAGGCTACAGAACTCCTGGAAACGCTTCTCTCTACACCCAGGATACAGAACTCCTGAAAACTGCATCTCGCTACATCCAAGAGACAGAGCTCCCGTAAGCTGCTTATTGTACCCTCATTGTAAAGTAAATGCACATTTAGCGTATGCCTATTTCCAGGATACAGAATTCCCATAAACTGCTTTTCCCCACACCCAGATACAGAACTCCGGTAAACTGTGTTCTCTACATCCAGGTTACAGAACTCCCATATGCTGCGTCTGCTACACTCAAGCTACAGAAATCCCATATAGAGCGTATATCTTCTCCCAGGCTTCAGAACTCTTGGAAACAGCTTCTTTCTACATGCAACCTACAGAATGCCTGGAAACTGCATCTCTCTACACCCAGGTAACAGAACTCCCGTAAGCCGCTTCTGCTATACTCAGCATACAGAAAACCCGCATATAGCGAATGCCTAATTCCAGGCTTCAGAATTCCCGTAAACAGCTGCTCTCTACACGAAAGATAGAGAACTGCTGCAAACTGTGTCTCCCTGCATCTAGTTAACAGAGCTACCCTAAGCTGTGTCTCCTACACTCAGGATACAGAAAACCCGCATATTGCGAATGCGAAATCCATGACACAGAAGTAGGGTAAACTGCTTATCCTTATACCCAGATACAGAACTCCGAAATACTGCGTCTCTCTACCTCCAGTTTACACAGCTCCCTTGAGGTTCGTCTGTTACGCTTAGGCTACTCGAATCCCATATACAGCATATGCCTTCTCCCAGGCTACAGAACTCCTGGAAACGCTTCTCTCTACACCCAGGATACAGAACTCCTGAAAACTGCATCTCGCTACATCCAAGAGACAGAGCTCCCGTAAGCTGCTTATTGTACCCTCATTGTAAAGTAAATGCACATTTAGCGTATGCCTATTTCCAGGATACAGAATTCCCATAAACTGCTTTTCCCCACACCCAGATACAGAACTCCGGTAAACTGTGTTCTCTACATCCAGGTTACAGAACTCCCATATGCTGCGTCTGCTACACTCAAGCTACAGAAATCCCATATAGAGCGTATATCTTCTCCCAGGCTTCAGAACTCTTGGAAACAGCTTCTTTCTACATGCAACCTACAGAATGCCTGGAAACTGCATCTCTCTACACCCAGGTAACAGAACTCCCGTAAGCCGCTTCTGCTATACTCAGCATACAGAAAACCCGCATATAGCGAATGCCTAATTCCAGGCTTCAGAATTCCCGTAAACAGCTGCTCTCTACACGAAAGATAGAGAACTGCTGCAAACTGTGTCTCCCTGCATCTAGTTAACAGAGCTACCCTAAGCTGTGTCTTCTACACTCACGATACGGAACACCCACATATTGCGAATGCCAAAGCCATGACACAGAAGTACTGTAAACTGCTTATTCCTATACCCCGATACAGAACTCTGGAATACTGCGTCTCTCTACCTCCAAGTTACAGAGCTCCCTTGAGGTTCGTCTGCTACGCTCAGGCTACAGGAATCCCATATACAGCGTATGCCTTTTCCCATTCAACAGAACTCTTGGAACTGATTCTCTCTACACCCAGGATACAGAAATCCTGAAAACTGCATCTCGCTACATGCAGGAGACAGAGCTCCCATAAGCTGCTTATTATACCCTCAGGGTACAGTAAACACACATTTAGCGTATGCCAATTTCCAGGATACAGAATTCCCATAAACTGCTTTTCCCCACACCCAGATACAGAACTCCGGTAAACTGTGTTCTCTACATCCAAGTTACAGAACTCCCATATGCTGCGTCTGCTACATTCAAGCTACAGAAATCCCATATACAGTGTATGCCTTCTCCCAGGCTGCAGAACTCTTGGAAACAGCTTCTTTCTACATGCAACCTACAGAACTCCTGGAAACTGCATCTCTCTACACCCAGGTAACAGAACTCCCGTAAGCCGCTTCTGCTATACTCAGCATACAGAAAACCCGCATATAGCGAATGCCTAATTCCAGGCTTCAGAATACCAGTAAACAGCTGCTCTCTACACGAAAGATAGAGAACTGCTGCAAACTGTGTCTCCCTGCATCTAGTTAACAGAGCTACCCTAAGCTGTGTCTCCTACACTCAGGATACAGAAAACCCGCATATTGCGAATGCGAAATCCATGACACAGAAGTAGGGTAAACTGCTTATCCTTATACCCCGATACAGAACTCCGAAATACTGCGTCTCTCTACCTCCAGTTTACACAGCTCCCTTGAGGTTCGTCTGTTACGCTTAGGCTACTCGAATCCCATATACAGCATATGCCTTCTCCCAGGCTACAGAACTCCTGGAAACGCTTCTCTCTACACCCAGGATACAGAACTCCTGAAAACTGCATCTCGCTACATCCAGGAGACAGAGCTCCCGTAAGCTGCTTATTGTACCCTCATTGTAAAGTAAATGCACATTTAGCGTATGCCTATTTCCAGGATACAGAATTCCCATAAACTGCTTTTCCCCACACCCAGATACAGAACTCCGGTAAACTGTGTTCTCTACATCCAGGTTACAGAACTCCCATATGCTGCGTCTGCTACACTCAAGCTACAGAAATCCCATATAGAGCGTATATCTTCTCCCAGGCTTCAGAACTCTTGGAAACAGCTTCTTTCTACATGCAACCTACAGAATGCCTGGAAACTGCATCTCTCTACACCCAGGTAACAGAACTCCCGTAAGCCGCTTCTGCTATACTCAGCATACAGAAAACCCGCATATAGCGAATGCCTAATTCCAGGCTTCAGAATACCAGTGTAAACAGCTGCTCTCTACACGAAAGATAGAGAACTGCTGCAAACTGTGTCTCCCTGCATCTAGTTAACAGAGCTACCCTAAGCTGTGTCTCCTACACTCAGGATACAGCAAACCCGCATATTGCGAATGCGAAATCCATGACACAGAAGTAGGGTAAACTGCTTATCCTTATACCCCGATACAGAACTCCGAAATACTGCGTCTCTCTACCTCCAGTTTACACAGCTCCCTTGAGGTTCGTCTGTTACGCTTAGGCTACTCGAATCCCATATACAGCATATGCCTTCTCCCAGGCTACAGAACTCCTGGAAACGCTTCTCTCTACACCCAGGATACAGAACTCCTGAAAACTGCATCTCGCTACATCCAAGAGACAGAGCTCCCGTAAGCTGCTTATTGTACCCTCATTGTAAAGTAAATGCACATTTAGCGTATGCCTATTTCCAGGATACAGAATTCCCATAAACTGCTTTTCCCCACACCCAGATACAGAACTCTGGTAAACTGTGTTCTCTACATCCAGGTTACAGAACTCCCATATGCTGCGTCTGCTACACTCAAGCTACAGAAATCCCATATAGAGCGTATATCTTCTCCCAGGCTTCAGAACTCTTGGAAACAGCTTCTTTCTACATGCAACCTACAGAATGCCTGGAAACTGCATCTCTCTACACCCAGGTAACAGAACTCCCGTAAGCCGCTTCTGCTATACTCAGCATACAGAAAACTCGCATATAGCGAATGCCTAATTCCAGGCTTCAGAATACCAGTAAACAGCTGCTCTCTACACGAAAGATAGAGAACTGCTGCAAACTGTGTCTCCCTGCATCTAGTTAACAGAGCTACCCTAAGCTGTGTCTCCTACACTCAGGATACAGAAAACCCGCATATTGCGAATGCGAAATCCATGACACAGAAGTAGGGTAAACTGCTTATCCTTATACCCCGATACAGAACTCCGAAATACTGCGTCTCTCTACCTCCAGTTTACACGGCTCCCTTGAGGTTCGTCTGTTACGCTTAGGCTACTCGAATCCCATATACAGCATATGCCTTCTCCCAGGCTACAGAACTCCTGGAAACGCTTCTCTCTACACCCAGGATACAGAACTCCTGAAAACTGCATCTCGCTACATCCAAGAGACAGAGCTCCCGTAAGCTGCTTATTGTACCCTCATTGTAAAGTAAATGCACATTTAGCGTATGCCTATTTCCAGGATACAGAATTCCCATAAACTGCTTTTCCCCACACCCAGATACAGAACTCCGGTAAACTGTGTTCTCTACATCCAGGTTACAGAACTCCCATATGCTGCGTCTGCTACACTCAAGCTACAGAAATCCCATATAGAGCGTATATCTTCTCCCAGGCTTCAGAACTCTTGGAAACAGCTTCTTTCTACATGCAACCTACAGAATGCCTGGAAACTGCATCTCTCTACACCCAGGTAACAGAACTCCCGTAAGCCGCTTCTGCTATACTCAGCATACAGAAAACCCGCATATAGCGAATGCCTAATTCCAGGCTTCAGAATTCCCGTAAACAGCTCCTCTCTACACGAAAGATAGAGAACTGCTGCAAACTGTGTCTCCCTGCATCTAGTTAACAGAGCTACCCTAAGCTGTGTCTTCTACACTCACGATACGGAACACCCACATATTGCGAATGCCAAAGCCATGACACAGAAGTACTGTAAACTGCTTATTCCTATACCCCGATACAGAACTCTGGAATACTGCGTCTCTCTACCTCCAAGTTACAGAGCTCCCTTGAGGTTCGTCTGCTACGCTCAGGCTACAGGAATCCCATATACAGCGTATGCCTTTTCCCATTCAACAGAACTCTTGGGAACTGATTCTCTCTACACCCAGGATACAGAAATCCTGAAAACTGCATCTCGCTACATGCAGGAGACAGAGCTCCCATAAGCTGCTTATTATACCCTCAGGGTACAGTAAACACACATTTAGCGTATGCCAATTTCCAGGATACAGAATTCCCATAAACTGCTTTTCCCCACACCCAGATACAGAACTCCGGTAAACTGTGTTCTCTACATCCAGGTTACAGAACTCCCATATGCTGCGTCTGCTACATTCAAGCTACAGAAATCCCATATACAGTGTATGCCTTCTCCCAGGCTGCAGAACTCTTGGAAACAGCTTCTTTCTACATGCAACCTACAGAACTCCTGGAAACTGCATCTCTCTACACGCAGGTAACAGAACTCCCGTAAGCCGCTTCTGCTATACTCAGCATACAGAAAACCCGCATATAGCGAATGCCTAATTCCAGGCTTCAGAATACCAGTAAACAGCTGCTCTCTACACGAAAGATAGAGAACTGCTGCAAACTGTGTCTCCCTGCATCTAGTTAACAGAGCTACCCTAAGCTGTGTCTCCTACACTCAGGATACAGCAAACCCGCATATTGCGAATGCGAAATCCATGACACAGAAGTAGGGTAAACTGCTTATCCTTATACCCCGATACAGAACTCCGAAATACTGCGTCTCTCTACCTCCAGTTTACACAGCTCCCTTGAGGTTCGTCTGTTACGCTTAGGCTACTCGAATCCCATATAGAGCATATGCCTTCTCCCAGGCTACAGAACTCCTGGAAACGCTTCTCTCTACACCCAGGATACAGAACTCCTGAAAACTGCATCTCGCTACATCCAAGAGACAGAGCTCCCGTAAGCTGCTTATTGTACCCTCATTGTAAAGTAAATGCACATTTAGCGTATGCCTATTTCCAGGATACAGAATTCCCATAAACTGCTTTACCCCACACCCAGATACAGAACTCCGGTAAACTGTGTTCTCTACATCCAGGTTACAGAACTCCCATATGCTGCGTCTGCTACACTCAAGCTACAGAAATCCCATATAGAGCGTATATCTTCTCCCAGGCTTCAGAACTCTTGGAAACAGCTTCTTTCTACATGCAACCTACAGAATGCCTGGAAACTGCATCTCTCTACACCCAGGTAACAGAACTCCCGTAAGCCGCTTCTGCTATACTCAGCATACAGAAAACCCGCATATAGCGAATGCCTAATTCCAGGCTTCAGAATTCCCGTAAACAGCTCCTCTCTACACGAAAGATAGAGAACTGCTGCAAACTGTGTCTCCCTGCATCTAGTTAACAGAGCTACCCTAAGCTGTGTCTTCTACACTCACGATACGGAACACCCACATATTGCGAATGCCAAAGCCATGACACAGAAGTACTGTAAACTGCTTATTCCTATACCCCGATACAGAACTCTGGAATACTGCGTCTCTCTACCTCCAAGTTACAGAGCTCCCTTGAGGTTCGTCTGCTACGCTCAGGCTACAGGAATCCCATATACAGCGTATGCCTTTTCCCATTCAACAGAACTCTTGGGAACTGATTCTCTCTACACTCAGGATACAGAAATCCTGAAAACTGCATCTCGCTACATGCAGGAGACAGAGCTCCCATAAGCTGCTTATTATACCCTCAGGGTACAGTAAACACACATTTAGCGTATGCCAATTTCCAGGATACAGAATTCCCATAAACTGCTTTTCCCCACACCCAGATACAGAACTCCGGTAAACTGTGTTCTCTACATCCAAGTTACAGAACTCCCATATGCTGCGTCTGCTACATTCAAGCTACAGAAATCCCATATACAGCATATGCCTTCTCCCAGGCTGCAGAACTCTTGGAAACAGCTTCTTTCTACATGCAACCTACAGAATGCCTGGAAACTGCATCTCTCTACACGCAGGTAACAGAACTCCCGTAAGCCGCTTCTGCTATACTCAGCATACAGAAAACCCGCATATAGCGAATGCCTAATTCCAGGCTTCAGAATACCAGTAAACAGCTGCTCTCTACACGAAAGATAGAGAACTGCTGCAAACTGTGTCTCCCTGCATCTAGTTAACAGAGCTACCCTAAGCTGTGTCTCCTACACTCAGGATACAGCAAACCCGCATATTGCGAATGCGAAATCCATGACACAGAAGTAGGGTAAACTGCTTATCCTTATACCCCGATACAGAACTCCGAAATACTGCGTCTCTCTACCTCCAGTTTACACAGCTCCCTTGAGGTTCGTCTGTTACGCTTAGGCTACTCGAATCCCATATACAGCATATGCCTTCTCCCAGGCTACAGAACTCCTGGAAACGCTTCTCTCTACACCCAGGATACAGAACTCCTGAAAACTGCATCTCGCTACATCCAAGAGACAGAGCTCCCGTAAGCTGCTTATTGTACCCTCATTGTAAAGTAAATGCACATTTAGCGTATGCCTATTTCCAGGATACAGAATTCCCATAAACTGCTTTTCCCCACACCCAGATACAGAACTCCGGTAAACTGTGTTCTCTACATCCAGGTTACAGAACTCCCATATGCTGCGTCTGCTACACTCAAGCTACAGAAATCCCATATAGAGCGTATATCTTCTCCCAGGCTTCAGAACTCTTGGAAACAGCTTCTTTCTACATGCAACCTACAGAATGCCTGGAAACTGCATCTCTCTACACCCAGGTAACAGAACTCCCGTAAGCCGCTTCTGCTATACTCAGCATACAGAAAACCCGCATATAGCGAATGCCTAATTCCAGGCTTCAGAATTCCCGTAAACAGCTCCTCTCTACACGAAAGATAGAGAACTGCTGCAAACTGTGTCTCCCTGCATCTAGTTAACAGAGCTACCCTAAGCTGTGTCTCCTACACTCAGGATACAGAAAACCCGCATATTGCGAATGCGAAATCCATGACACAGAAGTAGGGTAAACTGCTTATCCTTATACCCAGATACAGAACTCCGAAATACTGCGTCTCTCTACCTCCAGTTTACACAGCTCCCTTGAGGTTCGTCTGTTACGCTTAGGCTACTCGAATCCCATATACAGCATATGCCTTCTCCCAGGCTACAGAACTCCTGGAAACGCTTCTCTCTACACCCAGGATACAGAACTCCTGAAAACTGCATCTCGCTACATCCAAGAGACAGAGCTCCCGTAAGCTGCTTATTGTACCCTCATTGTAAAGTAAATGCACATTTAGCGTATGCCTATTTCCAGGATACAGAATTCCCATAAACTGCTTTTCCCCACACCCAGATACAGAACTCCGGTAAACTGTGTTCTCTACATCCAGGTTACAGAACTCCCATATGCTGCGTCTGCTACACTCAAGCTACAGAAATCCCATATAGAGCGTATATCTTCTCCCAGGCTTCAGAACTCTTGGAAACAGCTTCTTTCTACATGCAACCTACAGAATGCCTGGAAACTGCATCTCTCTACACCCAGGTAACAGAACTCCCGTAAGCCGCTTCTGCTATACTCAGCATACAGAAAACCCGCATATAGCGAATGCCTAATTCCAGGCTTCAGAATTCCCGTAAACAGCTGCTCTCTACACGAAAGATAGAGAACTGCTGCAAACTGTGTCTCCCTGCATCTAGTTAACAGAGCTACCCTAAGCTGTGTCTTCTACACTCACGATACGGAACACCCACATATTGCGAATGCCAAAGCCATGACACAGAAGTACTGTAAACTGCTTATTCCTATACCCCGATACAGAACTCTGGAATACTGCGTCTCTCTACCTCCAAGTTACAGAGCTCCCTTGAGGTTCGTCTGCTACGCTCAGGCTACAGGAATCCCATATACAGCGTATGCCTTTTCCCATTCAACAGAACTCTTGGGAACTGATTCTCTCTACACCCAGGATACAGAAATCCTGAAAACTGCATCTCGCTACATGCAGGAGACAGAGCTCCCATAAGCTGCTTATTATACCCTCAGGGTACAGTAAACACACATTTAGCGTATGCCAATTTCCAGGATACAGAATTCCCATAAACTGCTTTTCCCCACACCCAGATACAGAACTCCGGTAAACTGTGTTCTCTACATCCAAGTTACAGAACTCCCATATGCTGCGTCTGCTACATTCAAGCTACAGAAATCCCATATACAGTGTATGCCTTCTCCCAGGCTGCAGAACTCTTGGAAACAGCTTCTTTCTACATGCAACCTACAGAACTCCTGGAAACTGCATCTCTCTACACCCAGGTAACAGAACTCCCGTAAGCCGCTTCTGCTATACTCAGCATACAGAAAACCCGCATATAGCGAATGCCTAATTCCAGGCTTCAGAATACCAGTAAACAGCTGCTCTCTACACGAAAGATAGAGAACTGCTGCAAACTGTGTCTCCCTGCATCTAGTTAACAGAGCTACCCTAAGCTGTGTCTCCTACACTCAGGATACAGAAAACCCGCATATTGCGAATGCGAAATCCATGACACAGAAGTAGGGTAAACTGCTTATCCTTATACCCCGATACAGAACTCCGAAATACTGCGTCTCTCTACCTCCAGTTTACACAGCTCCCTTGAGGTTCGTCTGTTACGCTTAGGCTACTCGAATCCCATATACAGCATATGCCTTCTCCCAGGCTACAGAACTCCTGGAAACGCTTCTCTCTACACCCAGGATACAGAACTCCTGAAAACTGCATCTCGCTACATCCAAGAGACAGAGCTCCCGTAAGCTGCTTATTGTACCCTCATTGTAAAGTAAATGCACATTTAGCGTATGCCTATTTCCAGGATACAGAATTCCCATAAACTGCTTTTCCCCACACCCAGATACAGAACTCCGGTAAACTGTGTTCTCTACATCCAGGTTACAGAACTCCCATATGCTGCGTCTGCTACACTCAAGCTACAGAAATCCCATATAGAGCGTATATCTTCTCCCAGGCTTCAGAACTCTTGGAAACAGCTTCTTTCTACATGCAACCTACAGAATGCCTGGAAACTGCATCTCTCTACACCCAGGTAACAGAACTCCCGTAAGCCGCTTCTGCTATACTCAGCATACAGAAAACCCGCATATAGCGAATGCCTAATTCCAGGCTTCAGAATTCCCGTAAACAGCTCCTCTCTACACGAAAGATAGAGAACTGCTGCAAACTGTGTCTCCCTGCATCTAGTTAACAGAGCTACCCTAAGCTGTGTCTCCTACACTCAGGATACAGAAAACCCGCATATTGCGAATGCGAAATCCATGACACAGAAGTAGGGTAAACTGCTTATCCTTATACCCCGATACAGAACTCCGAAATACTGCGTCTCTCTACCTCCAGTTTACACAGCTCCCTTGAGGTTCGTCTGTTACGCTTAGGCTACTCGAATCCCATATACAGCATATGCCTTCTCCCAGGCTACAGAACTCCTGGAAACGCTTCTCTCTACACCCAGGATACAGAACTCCTGAAAACTGCATCTCGCTACATCCAAGAGACAGAGCTCCCGTAAGCTGCTTATTGTACCCTCATTGTAAAGTAAATGCACATTTAGCGTATGCCTATTTCCAGGATACAGAATTCCCATAAACTGCTTTTCCCCACACCCAGATACAGAACTCCGGTAAACTGTGTTCTCTACATCCAGGTTACAGAACTCCCATATGCTGCGTCTGCTACATTCAAGCTACAGAAATCCCATATACAGCGTATGCCTTCTCCCAGGCTGCAGAACTCTTGGAAACAGCTTCTTTCTACATGCAACCTACAGAATGCCTGGAAACTGCATCTCTCTACACCCAGGTAACAGAACTCCCGTAAGCCGCTTCTGCTATACTCAGCATACAGAAAACCCGCATATAGCGAATGCCTAATTCCAGGCTTCAGAATACCAGTAAACAGCTGCTCTCTACACGAAAGATAGAGAACTGCTGCAAACTGTGTCTCCCTGCATCTAGTTAACAGAGCTACCCTAAGCTGTGTCTTCTACACTCACGATACGGAACACCCACATATTGCGAATGCCAAAGCCATGACACAGAAGTACTGTAAACTGCTTATTCCTATACCCCGATACAGAACTCTGGAATACTGCGTCTCTCTACCTCCAAGTTACAGAGCTCCCTTGAGGTTCGTCTGCTACGCTCAGGCTACAGGAATCCCATATACAGCGTATGCCTTTTCCCATTCAACAGAACTCTTGGGAACTGATTCTCTCTACACCCAGGATACAGAAATCCTGAAAACTGCATCTCGCTACATGCAGGAGACAGAGCTCCCATAACCTGCTTATTATACCCTCAGGGTACAGTAAACACACATTTAGCGTATGCCAATTTCCAGGATACAGAATTCCCATAAACTGCTTTTCCCCACACCCAGATACAGAACTCCGGTAAACTGTGTTCTCTACATCCAAGTTACAGAACTCCCATATGCTGCGTCTGCTACATTCAAGCTACAGAAATCCCATATACAGTGTATGCCTTCTCCCAGGCTGCAGAACTCTTGGAAACAGCTTCTTTCTACATGCAACCTACAGAACTCCTGGAAACTGCATCTCTCTACACGCAGGTAACAGAACTCCCGTAAGCCGCTTCTGCTATACTCAGCATACAGAAAACCCGCATATAGCGAATGCCTAATTCCAGGCTTCAGAATACCAGTAAACAGCTGCTCTCTACACGAAAGATAGAGAACTGCTGCAAACTGTGTCTCCCTGCATCTAGTTAACAGAGCTACCCTAAGCTGTGTCTCCTACACTCAGGATACAGCAAACCCGCATATTGCGAATGCGAAATCCATGACACAGAAGTAGGGTAAACTGCTTATCCTTATACCCCGATACAGAACTCCGAAATACTGCGTCTCTCTACCTCCAGTTTACACAGCTCCCTTGAGGTTCGTCTGTTACGCTTAGGCTACTCGAATCCCATATACAGCATATGCCTTCTCCCAGGCTACAGAACTCCTGGAAACGCTTCTCTCTACACCCAGGATACAGAACTCCTGAAAACTGCATCTCGCTACATCCAAGAGACAGAGCTCCCGTAAGCTGCTTATTGTACCCTCATTGTAAAGTAAATGCACATTTAGCGTATGCCTATTTCCAGGATACAGAATTCCCATAAACTGCTTTTCCCCACACCCAGATACAGAACTCCGGTAAACTGTGTTCTCTACATCCAGGTTACAGAACTCCCATATGCTGCGTCTGCTACACTCAAGCTACAGAAATCCCATATAGAGCGTATATCTTCTCCCAGGCTTCAGAACTCTTGGAAACAGCTTCTTTCTACATGCAACCTACAGAATGCCTGGAAACTGCATCTCTCTACACCCAGGTAACAGAACTCCCGTAAGCCGCTTCTGCTATACTCAGCATACAGAAAACCCGCATATAGCGAATGCCTAATTCCAGGCTTCAGAATACCAGTAAACAGCTGCTCTCTACACGAAAGATAGAGAACTGCTGCAAACTGTGTCTCCCTGCATCTAGTTAACAGAGCTACCCTAAGCTGTGTCTCCTACACTCAGGATACAGCAAACCCGCATATTGCGAATGCGAAATCCATGACACAGAAGTAGGGTAAACTGCTTATCCTTATACCCCGATACAGAACTCCGAAATACTGCGTCTCTCTACCTCCAGTTTACACAGCTCCCTTGAGGTTCGTCTGTTACGCTTAGGCTACTCGAATCCCATATACAGCATATGCCTTCTCCCAGGCTACAGAACTCCTGGAAACGCTTCTCTCTACACCCAGGATACAGAACTCCTGAAAACTGCATCTCGCTACATCCAAGAGACAGAGCTCCCGTAAGCTGCTTATTGTACCCTCATTGTAAAGTAAATGCACATTTAGCGTATGCCTATTTCCAGGATACAGAATTCCCATAAACTGCTTTTCCCCACACCCAGATACAGAACTCCGGTAAACTGTGTTCTCTACATCCAGGTTACAGAACTCCCATATGCTGCGTCTGCTACACTCAAGCTACAGAAATCCCATATAGAGCGTATATCTTCTCCCAGGCTTCAGAACTCTTGGAAACAGCTTCTTTCTACATGCAACCTACAGAATGCCTGGAAACTGCATCTCTCTACACCCAGGTAACAGAACTCCCGTAAGCCGCTTCTGCTATACTCAGCATACAGAAAACCCGCATATAGCGAATGCCTAATTCCAGGCTTCACAATTCCCGTAAACAGCTCCTCTCTAAACGAAAGATAGAGAACTGCTGCAAACTGTGTCTCCCTGCATCTAGTTAACAGAGCTACCCTAAGCTGTGTCTCCTACACTCAGGATACAGAAAACCCGCATATTGCGAATGCGAAATCCATGACACAGAAGTAGGGTAAACTGCTTATCCTTATACCCCGATACAGAACTCCGAAATACTGCGTCTCTCTACCTCCAGTTTACACAGCTCCCTTGAGGTTCGTCTGTTACGCTTAGGCTACTCGAATCCCATATACAGCATATGCCTTCTCCCAGGCTACAGAACTCCTGGAAACGCTTCTCTCTACACCCAGGATACAGAACTCCTGAAAACTGCATCTCGCTACATCCAAGAGACAGAGCTCCCGTAAGCTGCTTATTGTACCCTCATTGTAAAGTAAATGCACATTTAGCGTATGCCTATTTCCAGGATACAGAATTCCCATAAACTGCTTTTCCCCACACCCAGATACAGAACTCCGGTAAACTGTGTTCTCTACATCCAGGTTACAGAACTCCCATATGCTGCGTCTGCTACACTCAAGCTACAGAAATCCCATATAGAGCGTATATCTTCTCCCAGGCTTCAGAACTCTTGGAAACAGCTTCTTTCTACATGCAACCTACAGAATGCCTGGAAACTGCATCTCTCTACACCCAGGTAACAGAACTCCCGTAAGCCGCTTCTGCTATACTCAGCATACAGAAAACCCGCATATAGCGAATGCCTAATTCCAGGCTTCAGAATTCCCGTAAACAGCTGCTCTCTACACGAAAGATAGAGAACTGCTGCAAACTGTGTCTCCCTGCATCTAGTTAACAGAGCTACCCTAAGCTGTGTCTTCTACACTCACGATACGGAACACCCACATATTGCGAATGCCAAAGCCATGCCACAGAAGTACTGTAAACTGCTTATTCCTATACCCCGATACAGAACTCTGGAATACTGCGTCTCTCTACCTCCAAGTTACAGAGCTCCCTTGAGGTTCGTCTGCTACGCTCAGGCTACAGGAATCCCATATACAGCGTATGCCTTTTCCCATTCAACAGAACTCTTGGGAACTGATTCTCTCTACACCCAGGATACAGAAATCCTGAAAACTGCATCTCGCTACATGCAGGAGACAGAGCTCCCATAAGCTGCTTATTATACCCTCAGGGTACAGTAAACACACATTTAGCGTATGCCAATTTCCAGGATACAGAATTCCCATAAACTGCTTTTCCCCACACCCAGATACAGAACTCCGGTAAACTGTGTTCTCTACATCCAGGTTACAGAACTCCCATATGCTGCGTCTGCTACATTCAAGCTACAGAAATCCCATATACAGTGTATGCCTTCTCCTAGGCTGCAGAACTCTTGGAAACAGCTTCTTTCTACATGCAACCTACAGAACTCCTGGAAACTGCATCTCTCTACACGCAGGTAACAGAACTCCCGTAAGCCGCTTCTGCTATACTCAGCATACAGAAAACCCGCATATAGCGAATGCCTAATTCCAGGCTTCAGAATACCAGTAAACAGCTGCTCTCTACACGAAAGATAGAGAACTGCTGCAAACTGTGTCTCCCTGCATCTAGTTAACAGAGCTACCCTAAGCTGTGTCTCCTACACTCAGGATACAGCAAACCCGCATATTGCGAATGCGAAATCCATGACACAGAAGTAGGGTAAACTGCTTATCCTTATACCCCGATACAGAACTGCAAAATACTGCGTCTCTCTACCTCCAGTTTACACAGCTCCCTTGAGGTTCGTCTGTTACGCTTAGGCTACTCGAATCCCATATACAGCATATGCCTTCTCCCAGGCTACAGAACTCCTGGAAACGCTTCTCTCTACACCCAGGATACAGAACTCCTGAAAACTGCATCTCGCTACATCCAAGAGACAGAGCTCCCGTAAGCTGCTTATTGTACCCTCATTGTAAAGTAAATGCACATTTAGCGTATGCCTATTTCCAGGATACAGAATTCCCATAAACTGCTTTTCCCCACACCCAGATACAGAACTCCGGTAAACTGTGTTCTCTACATCCAGGTTACAGAACTCCCATATGCTGCGTCTGCTACACTCAAGCTACAGAAATCCCATATAGAGCGTATATCTTCTCCCAGGCTTCAGAACTCTTGGAAACAGCTTCTTTCTACATGCAACCTACAGAATGCCTGGAAACTGCATCTCTCTACACCCAGGTAACAGAACTCCCGTAAGCCGCTTCTGCTATACTCAGCATACAGAAAACCCGCATATAGCGAATGCCTAATTCCAGGCTTCAGAATTCCCGTAAACAGCTCCTCTCTACACGAAAGATAGAGAACTGCTGCAAACTGTGTCTCCCTGCATCTAGTTAACAGAGCTACCCTAAGCTGTGTCTTCTACACTCACGATACGGAACACCCACATATTGCGAATGCCAAAGCCATGACACAGAAGTACTGTAAACTGCTTATTCCTATACCCCGATACAGAACTCTGGAATACTGCGTCTCTCTACCTCCAAGTTACAGAGCTCCCTTGAGGTTCGTCTGCTACGCTCAGGCTACAGGAATCCCATATACAGCGTATGCCTTTTCCCATTCAACAGAACTCTTGGGAACTGATTCTCTCTACACCCAGGATACAGAAATCCTGAAAACTGCATCTCGCTACATGCAGGAGACAGAGCTCCCATAAGCTGCTTATTATACCCTCAGGGTACAGTAAACACACATTTAGCGTATGCCAATTTCCAGGATACAGAATTCCCATAAACTGCTTTTCCCCACACCCAGATACAGAACTCCGGTAAACTGTGTTCTCTACATCCAAGTTACAGAACTCCCATATGCTGCGTCTGCTACATTCAAGCTACAGAAATCCCATATACAGTGTATGCCTTCTCCCAGGCTGCAGAACTCTTGGAAACAGCTTCTTTCTACATGCAACCTACAGAACTCCTGGAAACTGCATCTCTCTACACCCAGGTAACAGAACTCCCGTAAGCCGCTTCTGCTATACTCAGCATACAGAAAACCCGCATATAGCGAATGCCTAATTCCAGGCTTCAGAATACCAGTAAACAGCTGCTCTCTACATGAAAGATAGAGAACTGCTGCAAACTGTGTCTCCCTGCATCTAGTTAACAGAGCTACCCTAAGCTGTGTCTCCTACACTCAGGATACAGAAAACCCGCATATTGCGAATGCGAAATCCATGACACAGAAGTAGGGTAAACTGCTTATCCTTATACCCCGATACAGAACTGCAAAATACTGCGTCTCTCTACCTCCAGTTTACACAGCTCCCTTGAGGTTCGTCTGTTACGCTTAGGCTACTCGAATCCCATATACAGCATATGCCTTCTCCCAGGCTACAGAACTCCTGGAAACGCTTCTCTCTACACCCAGGATACAGAACTCCTGAAAACTGCATCTCGCTACATCCAAGAGACAGAGCTCCCGTAAGCTGCTTATTGTACCCTCATTGTAAAGTAAATGCACATTTAGCGTATGCCTATTTCCAGGATACAGAATTCCCATAAACTGCTTTTCCCCACACCCAGATACAGAACTCCGGTAAACTGTGTTCTCTACATCCAGGTTACAGAACTCCCATATGCTGCGTCTGCTACACTCAAGCTACAGAAATCCCATATAGAGCGTATATCTTCTCCCAGGCTTCAGAACTCTTGGAAACAGCTTCTTTCTACATGCAACCTACAGAATGCCTGGAAACTGCATCTCTCTACACCCAGGTAACAGAACTCCCGTAAGCCGCTTCTGCTATACTCAGCATACAGAAAACCCGCATATAGCGAATGCCTAATTCCAGGCTTCAGAATTCCAGTAAACAGCTCCTCTCTACACGAAAGATAGAGAACTGCTGCAAACTGTGTCTCCCTGCATCTAGTTAACAGAGCTACCCTAAGCTGTGTCTCCTACACTCAGGATACAGAAAACCCGCATATTGCGAATGCGAAATCCATGACACAGAAGTACTGTAAACTGCTTATTCCTATACCCCGATACAGAACTCCGAAATACTGCGTCTCTCTACCTCCAGTTTACACAGCTCCCTTGAGGTTCGTCTGTTACGCTTAGGCTACTCGAATCCCATATACAGCATATGCCTTCTCCCAGGCTACAGAACTCCTGGAAACGCTTCTCTCTACACCCAGGATACAGAACTCCTGAAAACTGCATCTCGCTACATCCAAGAGACAGAGCTCCCGTAAGCTGCTTATTGTACCCTCATTGTAAAGTAAATGCACATTTAGCGTATGCCTATTTCCAGGATACAGAATTCCCATAAACTGCTTTTCCCCACACCCAGATACAGAACTCCGGTAAACTGTGTTCTCTACATCCAGGTTACAGAACTCCCATATGCTGCGTCTGCTACACTCAAGCTACAGAAATCCCATATAGAGCGTATATCTTCTCCCAGGCTTCAGAACTCTTGGAAACAGCTTCTTTCTACATGCAACCTACAGAATGCCTGGAAACTGCATCTCTCTACACCCAGGTAACAGAACTCCCGTAAGCCGCTTCTGCTATACTCAGCATACAGAAAACCCGCATATAGCGAATGCCTAATTCCAGGCTTCAGAATTCCCGTAAACAGCTCCTCTCTACACGAAAGATAGAGAACTGCTGCAAACTGTGTCTCCCTGCATCTAGTTAACAGAGCTACCCTAAGCTGTGTCTTCTACACTCACGATACGGAACACCCACATATTGCGAATGCCAAAGCCATGACACAGAAGTACTGTAAACTGCTTATTCCTATACCCCGATACAGAACTCTGGAATACTGCGTCTCTCTACCTCCAAGTTACAGAGCTCCCTTGAGGTTCGTCTGCTACGCTCAGGCTACAGGAATCCCATATACAGCGTATGCCTTTTCCCATTCAACAGAACTCTTGGGAACTGATTCTCTCTACACCCAGGATACAGAAATCCTGAAAACTGCATCTCGCTACATGCAGGAGACAGAGCTCCCATAAGCTGCTTATTATACCCTCAGGGTACAGTAAACACACATTTAGCGTATGCCAATTTCCAGGATACAGAATTCCCATAAACTGCTTTTCCCCACACCCAGATACAGAACTCCGGTAAACTGTGTTCTCTACATCCAGGTTACAGAACTCCCATATGCTGCGTCTGCTACATTCAAGCTACAGAAATCCCATATACAGTGTATGCCTTCTCCCAGGCTGCAGAACTCTTGGAAACAGCTTCTTTCTACATGCAACCTACAGAACTCCTGGAAACTGCATCTCTCTACACCCAGGTAACAGAACTCCCGTAAGCCGCTTCTGCTATACTCAGCATACAGAAAACCCGCATATAGCGAATGCCTAATTCCAGGCTTCAGAATACCAGTAAACAGCTGCTCTCTACACGAAAGATAGAGAACTGCTGCAAACTGTGTCTCCCTGCATCTAGTTAACAGAGCTACCCTAAGCTGTGTCTCCTACACTCAGGATACAGAAAACCCGCATATTGCGAATGCGAAATCCATGACACAGAAGTAGGGTAAACTGCTTATCCTTATACCCCGATACAGAACTGCAAAATACTGCGTCTCTCTACCTCCAGTTTACACAGCTCCCTTGAGGTTCGTCTGTTACGCTTAGGCTACTCGAATCCCATATACAGCATATGCCTTCTCCCAGGCTACAGAACTCCTGGAAACGCTTCTCTCTACACCCAGGATACAGAACTCCTGAAAACTGCATCTCGCTACATCCAAGAGACAGAGCTCCCGTAAGCTGCTTATTGTACCCTCATTGTAAAGTAAATGCACATTTAGCGTATGCCTATTTCCAGGATACAGAATTCCCATAAACTGCTTTTCCCCACACCCAGATACAGAACTCCGGTAAACTGTGTTCTCTACATCCAGGTTACAGAACTCCCATATGCTGCGTCTGCTACACTCAAGCTACAGAAATCCCATATAGAGCGTATATCTTCTCCCAGGCTTCAGAACTCTTGGAAACAGCTTCTTTCTACATGCAACCTACAGAATGCCTGGAAACTGCATCTCTCTACACCCAGGTAACAGAACTCCCGTAAGCCGCTTCTGCTATACTCAGCATACAGAAAACCCGCATATAGCGAATGCCTAATTCCAGGCTTCAGAATTCCCGTAAACAGCTGCTCTCTACACGAAAGATAGAGAACTGCTGCAAACTGTGTCTCCCTGCATCTAGTTAACAGAGCTACCCTAAGCTGTGTCTTCTACACTCACGATACGGAACACCCACATATTGCGAATGCCAAAGCCATGCCACAGAAGTACTGTAAACTGCTTATTCCTATACCCCGATACAGAACTCTGGAATACTGCGTCTCTCTACCTCCAAGTTACAGAGCTCCCTTGAGGTTCGTCTGCTACGCTCAGGCTACAGGAATCCCATATACAGCGTATGCCTTTTCCCATTCAACAGAACTCTTGGGAACTGATTCTCTCTACACCCAGGATACAGAAATCCTGAAAACTGCATCTCGCTACATGCAGGAGACAGAGCTCCCATAAGCTGCTTATTATACCCTCAGGGTACAGTAAACACACATTTAGCGTATGCCAATTTCCAGGATACAGAATTCCCATAAACTGCTTTTCCCCACACCCAGATACAGAACTCCGGTAAACTGTGTTCTCTACATCCAGGTTACAGAACTCCCATATGCTGCGTCTGCTACATTCAAGCTACAGAAATCCCATATACAGTGTATGCCTTCTCCTAGGCTGCAGAACTCTTGGAAACAGCTTCTTTCTACATGCAACCTACAGAACTCCTGGAAACTGCATCTCTCTACACGCAGGTAACAGAACTCCCGTAAGCCGCTTCTGCTATACTCAGCATACAGAAAACCCGCATATAGCGAATGCCTAATTCCAGGCTTCAGAATACCAGTAAACAGCTGCTCTCTACACGAAAGATAGAGAACTGCTGCAAACTGTGTCTCCCTGCATCTAGTTAACAGAGCTACCCTAAGCTGTGTCTCCTACACTCAGGATACAGCAAACCCGCATATTGCGAATGCGAAATCCATGACACAGAAGTAGGGTAAACTGCTTATCCTTATACCCCGATACAGAACTGCAAAATACTGCGTCTCTCTACCTCCAGTTTACACAGCTCCCTTGAGGTTCGTCTGTTACGCTTAGGCTACTCGAATCCCATATACAGCATATGCCTTCTCCCAGGCTACAGAACTCCTGGAAACGCTTCTCTCTACACCCAGGATACAGAACTCCTGAAAACTGCATCTCGCTACATCCAAGAGACAGAGCTCCCGTAAGCTGCTTATTGTACCCTCATTGTAAAGTAAATGCACATTTAGCGTATGCCTATTTCCAGGATACAGAATTCCCATAAACTGCTTTTCCCCACACCCAGATACAGAACTCCGGTAAACTGTGTTCTCTACATCCAGGTTACAGAACTCCCATATGCTGCGTCTGCTACACTCAAGCTACAGAAATCCCATATAGAGCGTATATCTTCTCCCAGGCTTCAGAACTCTTGGAAACAGCTTCTTTCTACATGCAACCTACAGAATGCCTGGAAACTGCATCTCTCTACACCCAGGTAACAGAACTCCCGTAAGCCGCTTCTGCTATACTCAGCATACAGAAAACCCGCATATAGCGAATGCCTAATTCCAGGCTTCAGAATTCCCGTAAACAGCTCCTCTCTACACGAAAGATAGAGAACTGCTGCAAACTGTGTCTCCCTGCATCTAGTTAACAGAGCTACCCTAAGCTGTGTCTTCTACACTCACGATACGGAACACCCACATATTGCGAATGCCAAAGCCATGACACAGAAGTACTGTAAACTGCTTATTCCTATACCCCGATACAGAACTCTGGAATACTGCGTCTCTCTACCTCCAAGTTACAGAGCTCCCTTGAGGTTCGTCTGCTACGCTCAGGCTACAGGAATCCCATATACAGCGTATGCCTTTTCCCATTCAACAGAACTCTTGGGAACTGATTCTCTCTACACCCAGGATACAGAAATCCTGAAAACTGCATCTCGCTACATGCAGGAGACAGAGCTCCCATAAGCTGCTTATTATACCCTCAGGGTACAGTAAACACACATTTAGCGTATGCCAATTTCCAGGATACAGAATTCCCATAAACTGCTTTTCCCCACACCCAGATACAGAACTCCGGTAAACTGTGTTCTCTACATCCAAGTTACAGAACTCCCATATGCTGCGTCTGCTACATTCAAGCTACAGAAATCCCATATACAGTGTATGCCTTCTCCCAGGCTGCAGAACTCTTGGAAACAGCTTCTTTCTACATGCAACCTACAGAACTCCTGGAAACTGCATCTCTCTACACCCAGGTAACAGAACTCCCGTAAGCCGCTTCTGCTATACTCAGCATACAGAAAACCCGCATATAGCGAATGCCTAATTCCAGGCTTCAGAATACCAGTAAACAGCTGCTCTCTACATGAAAGATAGAGAACTGCTGCAAACTGTGTCTCCCTGCATCTAGTTAACAGAGCTACCCTAAGCTGTGTCTCCTACACTCAGGATACAGAAAACCCGCATATTGCGAATGCGAAATCCATGACACAGAAGTAGGGTAAACTGCTTATCCTTATACCCCGATACAGAACTGCAAAATACTGCGTCTCTCTACCTCCAGTTTACACAGCTCCCTTGAGGTTCGTCTGTTACGCTTAGGCTACTCGAATCCCATATACAGCATATGCCTTCTCCCAGGCTACAGAACTCCTGGAAACGCTTCTCTCTACACCCAGGATACAGAACTCCTGAAAACTGCATCTCGCTACATCCAAGAGACAGAGCTCCCGTAAGCTGCTTATTGTACCCTCATTGTAAAGTAAATGCACATTTAGCGTATGCCTATTTCCAGGATACAGAATTCCCATAAACTGCTTTTCCCCACACCCAGATACAGAACTCCGGTAAACTGTGTTCTCTACATCCAGGTTACAGAACTCCCATATGCTGCGTCTGCTACACTCAAGCTACAGAAATCCCATATAGAGCGTATATCTTCTCCCAGGCTTCAGAACTCTTGGAAACAGCTTCTTTCTACATGCAACCTACAGAATGCCTGGAAACTGCATCTCTCTACACCCAGGTAACAGAACTCCCGTAAGCCGCTTCTGCTATACTCAGCATACAGAAAACCCGCATATAGCGAATGCCTAATTCCAGGCTTCAGAATTCCAGTAAACAGCTCCTCTCTACACGAAAGATAGAGAACTGCTGCAAACTGTGTCTCCCTGCATCTAGTTAACAGAGCTACCCTAAGCTGTGTCTCCTACACTCAGGATACAGAAAACCCGCATATTGCGAATGCGAAATCCATGACACAGAAGTACTGTAAACTGCTTATTCCTATACCCCGATACAGAACTCCGAAATACTGCGTCTCTCTACCTCCAGTTTACACAGCTCCCTTGAGGTTCGTCTGTTACGCTTAGGCTACTCGAATCCCATATACAGCATATGCCTTCTCCCAGGCTACAGAACTCCTGGAAACGCTTCTCTCTACACCCAGGATACAGAACTCCTGAAAACTGCATCTCGCTACATCCAAGAGACAGAGCTCCCGTAAGCTGCTTATTGTACCCTCATTGTAAAGTAAATGCACATTTAGCGTATGCCTATTTCCAGGATACAGAATTCCCATAAACTGCTTTTCCCCACACCCAGATACAGAACTCCGGTAAACTGTGTTCTCTACATCCAGGTTACAGAACTCCCATATGCTGCGTCTGCTACACTCAAGCTACAGAAATCCCATATAGAGCGTATATCTTCTCCCAGGCTTCAGAACTCTTGGAAACAGCTTCTTTCTACATGCAACCTACAGAATGCCTGGAAACTGCATCTCTCTACACCCAGGTAACAGAACTCCCGTAAGCCGCTTCTGCTATACTCAGCATACAGAAAACCCGCATATAGCGAATGCCTAATTCCAGGCTTCAGAATTCCCGTAAACAGCTCCTCTCTACACGAAAGATAGAGAACTGCTGCAAACTGTGTCTCCCTGCATCTAGTTAACAGAGCTACCCTAAGCTGTGTCTTCTACACTCACGATACGGAACACCCACATATTGCGAATGCCAAAGCCATGACACAGAAGTACTGTAAACTGCTTATTCCTATACCCCGATACAGAACTCTGGAATACTGCGTCTCTCTACCTCCAAGTTACAGAGCTCCCTTGAGGTTCGTCTGCTACGCTCAGGCTACAGGAATCCCATATACAGCGTATGCCTTTTCCCATTCAACAGAACTCTTGGGAACTGATTCTCTCTACACCCAGGATACAGAAATCCTGAAAACTGCATCTCGCTACATGCAGGAGACAGAGCTCCCATAAGCTGCTTATTATACCCTCAGGGTACAGTAAACACACATTTAGCGTATGCCAATTTCCAGGATACAGAATTCCCATAAACTGCTTTTCCCCACACCCAGATACAGAACTCCGGTAAACTGTGTTCTCTACATCCAGGTTACAGAACTCCCATATGCTGCGTCTGCTACATTCAAGCTACAGAAATCCCATATAGAGTGTATGCCTTCTCCCAGGCTGCAGAACTCTTGGAAACAGCTTCTTTCTACATGCAACCTACAGAACTCCTGGAAACTGCATCTCTCTACACCCAGGTAACAGAACTCCCGTAAGCCGCTTCTGCTATACTCAGCATACAGAAAACCCGCATATAGCGAATGCCTAATTCCAGGCTTCAGAATACCAGTAAACAGCTGCTCTCTACACGAAAGATAGAGAACTGCTGCAAACTGTGTCTCCCTGCATCTAGTTAACAGAGCTACCCTAAGCTGTGTCTCCTACACTCAGGATACAGAAAACCCGCATATTGCGAATGCGAAATCCATGACACAGAAGTAGGGTAAACTGCTTATCCTTATACCCCGATACAGAACTGCAAAATACTGCGTCTCTCTACCTCCAGTTTACACAGCTCCCTTGAGGTTCGTCTGTTACGCTTAGGCTACTCGAATCCCATATACAGCATATGCCTTCTCCCAGGCTACAGAACTCCTGGAAACGCTTCTCTCTACACCCAGGATACAGAACTCCTGAAAACTGCATCTCGCTACATCCAAGAGACAGAGCTCCCGTAAGCTGCTTATTGTACCCTCATTGTAAAGTAAATGCACATTTAGCGTATGCCTATTTCCAGGATACAGAATTCCCATAAACTGCTTTTCCCCACACCCAGATACAGAACTCCGGTAAACTGTGTTCTCTACATCCAGGTTACAGAACTCCCATATGCTGCGTCTGCTACACTCAAGCTACAGAAATCCCATATAGAGCGTATATCTTCTCCCAGGCTTCAGAACTCTTGGAAACAGCTTCTTTCTACATGCAACCTACAGAATGCCTGGAAACTGCATCTCTCTACACCCAGGTAACAGAACTCCCGTAAGCCGCTTCTGCTATACTCAGCATACAGAAAACCCGCATATAGCGAATGCCTAATTCCAGGCTTCAGAATTCCCGTAAACAGCTCCTCT
Organism: Lepus europaeus; assembly: GCF_033115175.1. Lineage (NCBI taxonomy): Eukaryota > Metazoa > Chordata > Mammalia > Lagomorpha > Leporidae > Lepus > Lepus europaeus. The sequence continues at coordinate 517,782 of NW_026909498.1, forward strand.
CTACACGAAAGATAGAGAACTGCTGCAAACTGTGTCTCCCTGCATCTAGTTAACAGAGCTACCCTAAGCTGTGTCTTCTACACTCACGATACGGAACACCCACATATTGCGAATGCCAAAGCCATGACACAGAAGTACTGTAAACTGCTTATTCCTATACCCCGATACAGAACTCTGGAATACTGCGTCTCTCTACCTCCAAGTTACAGAGCTCCCTTGAGGTTCGTCTGCTACGCTCAGGCTACAGGAATCCCATATACAGCGTATGCCTTTTCCCATTCAACAGAACTCTTGGGAACTGATTCTCTCTACACCCAGGATACAGAAATCCTGAAAACTGCATCTCGCTACATGCAGGAGACAGAGCTCCCATAAGCTGCTTATTATACCCTCAGGGTACAGTAAACACACATTTAGCGTATGCCAATTTCCAGGATACAGAATTCCCATAAACTGCTTTTCCCCACACCCAGATACAGAACTCCGGTAAACTGTGTTCTCTACATCCAGGTTACAGAACTCCCATATGCTGCGTCTGCTACATTCAAGCTACAGAAATCCCATATACAGCGTATGCCTTCTCCCAGGCTGCAGAACTCTTGGAAACAGCTTCTTTCTACATGCAACCTACAGAACTCCTGGAAACTGCATCTCTCTACACGCAGGTAACAGAACTCCCGTAAGCCGCTTCTGCTATACTCAGCATACAGAAAACCCGCATATAGCGAATGCCTAATTCCAGGCTTCAGAATACCAGTAAACAGCTGCTCTCTACACGAAAGATAGAGAACTGCTGCAAACTGTGTCTCCCTGCATCTAGTTAACAGAGCTACCCTAAGCTGTGTCTCCTACACTCAGGATACAGCAAACCCGCATATTGCGAATGCGAAATCCATGACACAGAAGTAGGGTAAACTGCTTATCCTTATACCCCGATACAGAACTGCAAAATACTGCGTCTCTCTACCTCCAGTTTACACAGCTCCCTTGAGGTTCGTCTGTTACGCTTAGGCTACTCGAATCCCATATACAGCATATGCCTTCTCCCAGGCTACAGAACTCCTGGAAACGCTTCTCTCTACACCCAGGATACAGAACTCCTGAAAACTGCATCTTGCTACATCCAAGAGACAGAGCTCCCGTAAGCTGCTTATTGTACCCTCATTGAAAAGTAAATGCACATTTAGCGTATGCCTATTTCCAGGATACAGAATTCCCATAAACTGCTTTACCCCACACCCAGATACAGAACTCCGGTAAACTGTGTTCTCTACATCCAGGTTACAGAACTCCCATATGCTGCGTCTGCTACACTCAAGCTACAGAAATCCCATATAGAGCGTATATCTTCTCCCAGGCTTCAGAACTCTTGGAAACAGCTTCTTTCTACATGCAACCTACAGAATGCCTGGAAACTGCATCTCTCTACACCCAGGTAACAGAACTCCCGTAAGCCGCTTCTGCTATACTCAGCATACAGAAAACCCGCATATAGCGAATGCCTAATTCCAGGCTTCAGAATTCCAGTAAACAGCTCCTCTCTACACGAAAGATAGAGAACTGCTGCAAACTGTGTCTCCCTGCATCTAGTTAACAGAGCTACCCTAAGCTGTGTCTCCTACACTCAGGATACAGAAAACCCGCATATTGCGAATGCGAAATCCATGACACAGAAGTACTGTAAACTGCTTATTCCTATACCCCGATACAGAACTCCGAAATACTGCGTCTCTCTACCTCCAGTTTACACAGCTCCCTTGAGGTTCGTCTGTTACGCTTAGGCTACTCGAATCCCATATACAGCATATGCCTTCTCCCAGGCTACAGAACTCCTGGAAACGCTTCTCTCTACACCCAGGATACAGAACTCCTGAAAACTGCATCTCGCTACATCCAAGAGACAGAGCTCCCGTAAGCTGCTTATTGTACCCTCATTGTAAAGTAAATGCACATTTAGCGTATGCCTATTTCCAGGATACAGAATTCCCATAAACTGCTTTTCCCCACACCCAGATACAGAACTCCGGTAAACTGTGTTCTCTACATCCAGGTTACAGAACTCCCATATGCTGCGTCTGCTACACTCAAGCTACAGAAATCCCATATAGAGCGTATATCTTCTCCCAGGCTTCAGAACTCTTGGAAACAGCTTCTTTCTACATGCAACCTACAGAATGCCTGGAAACTGCATCTCTCTACACCCAGGTAACAGAACTCCCGTAAGCCGCTTCTGCTATACTCAGCATACAGAAAACCCGCATATAGCGAATGCCTAATTCCAGGCTTCAGAATTCCCGTAAACAGCTCCTCTCTACACGAAAGATAGAGAACTGCTGCAAACTGTGTCTCCCTGCATCTAGTTAACAGAGCTACCCTAAGCTGTGTCTTCTACACTCACGATACGGAACACCCACATATTGCGAATGCCAAAGCCATGACACAGAAGTACTGTAAACTGCTTATTCCTATACCCCGATACAGAACTCTGGAATACTGCGTCTCTCTACCTCCAAGTTACAGAGCTCCCTTGAGGTTCGTCTGCTACGCTCAGGCTACAGGAATCCCATATACAGCGTATGCCTTTTCCCATTCAACAGAACTCTTGGGAACTGATTCTCTCTACACCCAGGATACAGAAATCCTGAAAACTGCATCTCGCTACATGCAGGAGACAGAGCTCCCATAAGCTGCTTATTATACCCTCAGGGTACAGTAAACACACATTTAGCGTATGCCAATTTCCAGGATACAGAATTCCCATAAACTGCTTTTCCCCACACCCAGATACAGAACTCCGGTAAACTTTGTTCTCTACATCCAAGTTACAGTACTCCCATATGCTGCGTCTGCTACATTCAAGCTACAGAAATCCCATATACAGCGTATGCCTTCTCCCAGGCTGCAGAACTCTTGGAAACAGCTTCTTTCTACATGCAACCTACAGAACTCCTGGAAACTGCATCTCTCTACACCCAGGTAACAGAACTCCCGTAAGCCGCTTCTGCTATACTCAGCATACAGAAAACCCGCATATAGCGAATGCCTAATTCCAGGCTTCAGAATACCAGTAAACAGCTGCTCTCTACACGAAAGATAGAGAACTGCTGCAAACTGTGTCTCCCTGCATCTAGTTAACAGAGCTACCCTAAGCTGTGTCTCCTACACTCAGGATACAGAAAACCCGCATATTGCGAATGCGAAATCCATGACACAGAAGTAGGGTAAACTGCTTATCCTTATACCCCGATACAGAACTGCAAAATACTGCGTCTCTCTACCTCCAGTTTACACAGCTCCCTTGAGGTTCGTCTGTTACGCTTAGGCTACTCGAATCCCATATACAGCATATGCCTTCTCCCAGGCTACAGAACTCCTGGAAACGCTTCTCTCTACACCCAGGATACAGAACTCCTGAAAACTGCATCTCGCTACATCCAAGAGACAGAGCTCCCGTAAGCTGCTTATTGTACCCTCATTGTAAAGTAAATGCACATTTAGCGTATGCCTATTTCCAGGATACAGAATTCCCATAAACTGCTTTTCCCCACACCCAGATACAGAACTCCGGTAAACTGTGTTCTCTACATCCAGGTTACAGAACTCCCATATGCTGCGTCTGCTACACTCAAGCTACAGAAATCCCATATAGAGCGTATATCTTCTCCCAGGCTTCAGAACTCTTGGAAACAGCTTCTTTCTACATGCAACCTACAGAATGCCTGGAAACTGCATCTCTCTACACCCAGGTAACAGAACTCCCGTAAGCCGCTTCTGCTATACTCAGCATACAGAAAACCCGCATATAGCGAATGCCTAATTCCAGGCTTCAGAATTCCAGTAAACAGCTCCTCTCTACACGAAAGATAGAGAACTGCTGCAAACTGTGTCTCCCTGCATCTAGTTAACAGAGCTACCCTAAGCTGTGTCTGCTACACTCACGATACGGAACACCCACATATTGCGAATGCCAAAGCCATGACACAGAAGTACTGTAAACTGCTTATTCCTATACCCCGATACAGAACTCTGGAATACTGCGTCTCTCTACCTCCAAGTTACAGAGCTCCCTTGAGGTTCGTCTGCTACGCTCAGGCTACAGGAATCCCATATACAGCGTATGCCTTTTCCCATTCAACAGAACTCTTGGGAACTGATTCTCTCTACACCCAGGATACAGAAATCCTGAAAACTGCATCTCGCTACATGCAGGAGACAGAGCTCCCATAAGCTGCTTATTATACCCTCAGGGTACAGTAAACACACATTTAGCGTATGCCAATTTCCAGGATACAGAATTCCCATAAACTGCTTTTCCCCACACCCAGATACAGAACTCCGGTAAACTGTGTTCTCTACATCCAAGTTACAGAACTCCCATATGCTGCGTCTGCTACATTCAAGCTACAGAAATCCCATATACAGCGTATGCCTTCTCCCAGGCTACAGAACTCTTGGAAACAGCTTCTTTCTACATGCAACCTACAGAACTCCTGGAAACTGCATCTCTCTACACCCAGGTAACAGAACTCCCGTAAGCCGCTTCTGCTATACTCAGCATACAGAAAACCCGCATATAGCGAATGCCTAATTCCAGGCTTCAGAATACCAGTAAACAGCTGCTCTCTACACGAAAGATAGAGAACTGCTGCAAACTGTGTCTCCCTGCATCTAGTTAACAGAGCTACCCTAAGCTGTGTCTCCTACACTCAGGATACAGCAAACCCGCATATTGCGAATGCGAAATCCATGACACAGAAGTAGGGTAAACTGCTTATCCTTATACCCCGATACAGAACTGCAAAATACTGCGTCTCTCTACCTCCAGTTTACACAGCTCCCTTGAGGTTCGTCTGTTACGCTTAGGCTACTCGAATCCCATATACAGCATATGCCTTCTCCCAGGCTACAGAACTCCTGGAAACGCTTCTCTCTACACCCAGGATACAGAACTCCTGAAAACTGCATCTCGCTACATCCAAGAGACAGAGCTCCCGTAAGCTGCTTATTGTACCCTCATTGTAAAGTAAATGCACATTTAGCGTATGCCTATTTCCAGGATACAGAATTCCCATAAACTGCTTTTCCCCACACCCAGATACAGAACTCCGGTAAACTGTGTTCTCTACATCCAGGTTACAGAACTCCCATATGCTGCGTCTGCTACACTCAAGCTACAGAAATCCCATATAGAGCGTATATCTTCTCCCAGGCTTCAGAACTCTTGGAAACAGCTTCTTTCTACATGCAACCTACAGAATGCCTGGAAACTGCATCTCTCTACACCCAGGTAACAGAACTCCCGTAAGCCGCTTCTGCTATACTCAGCATACAGAAAACCCGCATATAGCGAATGCCTAATTCCAGGCTTCAGAATTCCAGTAAACAGCTCCTCTCTACACGAAAGATAGAGAACTGCTGCAAACTGTGTCTCCCTGCATCTAGTTAACAGAGCTACCCTAAGCTGTGTCTCCTACACTCAGGATACAGAAAACCCGCATATTGCGAATGCGAAATCCATGACACAGAAGTACTGTAAACTGCTTATTCCTATACCCCGATACAGAACTCCGAAATACTGCGTCTCTCTACCTCCAGTTTACACAGCTCCCTTGAGGTTCGTCTGTTACGCTTAGGCTACTCGAATCCCATATACAGCATATGCCTTCTCCCAGGCTACAGAACTCCTGGAAACGCTTCTCTCTACACCCAGGATACAGAACTCCTGAAAACTGCATCTCGCTACATCCAAGAGACAGAGCTCCCGTAAGCTGCTTATTGTACCCTCATTGTAAAGTAAATGCACATTTAGCGTATGCCTATTTCCAGGATACAGAATTCCCATAAACTGCTTTTCCCCACAACCAGATACAGAACTCCGGTAAACTGTGTTCTCTACATCCAGGTTACAGAACTCCCATATGCTGCGTCTGCTACACTCAAGCTACAGAAATCCCATATAGAGCGTATATCTTCTCCCAGGCTTCAGAACTCTTGGAAACAGCTTCTTTCTACATGCAACCTACAGAATGCCTGGAAACTGCATCTCTCTACACCCAGGTAACAGAACTCCCGTAAGCCGCTTCTGCTATACTCAGCATACAGAAAACCCGCATATAGCGAATGCCTAATTCCAGGCTTCAGAATTCCCGTAAACAGCTCCTCTCTACACGAAAGATAGAGAACTGCTGCAAACTGTGTCTCCCTGCATCTAGTTAACAGAGCTACCCTAAGCTGTGTCTTCTACACTCACGATACGGAACACCCACATATTGCGAATGCCAAAGCCATGACACAGAAGTACTGTAAACTGCTTATTCCTATACCCCGATACAGAACTCTGGAATACTGCGTCTCTCTACCTCCAAGTTACAGAGCTCCCTTGAGGTTCGTCTGCTACGCTCAGGCTACAGGAATCCCATATACAGCGTATGCCTTTTCCCATTCAACAGAACTCTTGGGAACTGATTCTCTCTACACCCAGGATACAGAAATCCTGAAAACTGCATCTCGCTACATGCAGGAGACAGAGCTCCCATAAGCTGCTTATTATACCCTCAGGGTACAGTAAACACACATTTAGCGTATGCCAATTTCCAGGATACAGAATTCCCATAAACTGCTTTTCCCCACACCCAGATACAGAACTCCGGTAAACTGTGTTCTCTACATCCAAGTTACAGAACTCCCATATGCTGCGTCTGCTACATTCAAGCTACAGAAATCCCATATACAGCGTATGCCTTCTCCCAGGCTGCAGAACTCTTGGAAACAGCTTCTTTCTACATGCAACCTACAGAACTCCTGGAAACTGCATCTCTCTACACCCAGGTAACAGAACTCCCGTAAGCCGCTTCTGCTATACTCAGCATACAGAAAATCCGCATATAGCGAATGCCTAATTCCAGGCTTCAGAATTCCAGTAAACAGCTGCTCTCTACACGAAAGATAGAGAACTGCTGCAAACTGTGTCTCCCTGCATCTAGTTAACAGAGCTACCCTAAGCTGTGTCTCCTACACTCAGGATACAGCAAACCCGCATATTGCGAATGCGAAATCCATGACACAGAAGTAGGGTAAACTGCTTATCCTTATACCCCGATACAGAACTGCAAAATACTGCGTCTCTCTACCTCCAGTTTACACAGCTCCCTTGAGGTTCGTCTGTTACGCTTAGGCTACTCGAATCCCATATACAGCATATGCCTTCTCCCAGGCTACAGAACTCCTGGAAACGCTTCTCTCTACACCCAGGATACAGAACTCCTGAAAACTGCATCTCGCTACATCCAAGAGACAGAGCTCCCGTAAGCTGCTTATTGTACCCTCATTGTAAAGTAAATGCACATTTAGCGTATGCCTATTTCCAGGATACAGAATTCCCATAAACTGCTTTACCCCACACCCAGATACAGAACTCCGGTAAACTGTGTTCTCTACATCCAGGTTACAGAACTCCCATATGCTGCGTCTGCTACACTCAAGCTACAGAAATCCCATATAGAGCGTATGCCTTCTCCCAGGCTGCAGAACTCTTGGAAACAGCTTCTTTCTACATGCAACCTACAGAATGCCTGGAAACTGCATCTCTCTACACCCAGGTAACAGAACTCCCGTAAGCCGCTTCTGCTATACTCAGCATACAGAAAACCCGCATATAGCGAATGCCTAATTCCAGGCTTCAGAATACCAGTAAACAGCTCCTCTCTACACGAAAGATAGAGAACTGCTGCAAACTGTGTCTCCCTGCATCTAGTTAACAGAGCTACCCTAAGCTGTGTCTTCTACACTCACGATACGGAACACCCACATATTGCGAATGCCAAAGCCATGACACAGAAGTACTGTAAACTGCTTATCCCTATACCCTGATACAGAACTCCAAAATACTGCGTCTCTCTACCTCCAGTTTACACAGCTCCCTTGAGGTTCGTCTGTTACGCTTAGGCTACTCGAATCCCATATACAGCATATGCCTTCTCCCAGGCTACAGAACTCCTGGAAACGCTTCTCTCTACACCCAGGATACAGAAATCCTGACAACTGCATCTCGCTACATCCAGGAGACAGAGCTCCCGTAAGCTGCTTATTGTACCCTCATTGTAAAGTAAATGCACATTTAGCGTATGCCTATTTCCAGGATACAGAATTCCCATAAACTGCTTTTCCCCACACCCAGATACAGAACTCCGGTAAACTGTGTTCTCTACATCCAGGTTACAGAACTCCCATATGCTGCGTCTGCTACACTCAAGCTACAGAAATCCCATATACAGCGTATGCCTTCTCCCAGGCTGCAGAACTCTTGGAAACAGCTTCTTTCTACATGCAACCTACAGAACTCCTGGAAACTGCATCTCTCTACACCCAGGTAACAGAAGGCCAGCAAGCTGCTTCTGCTATACTCACCATACAGAAAACCCGCATATAGCGAATGCCTAATTCCAGGCTTCAGAATACCAGTAAACAGCTGCTCTCTACACGAAAGATAGAGAACTGCTGCAAACTGTGTCTCCCTGCATCTAGTTAACAGAGCTACCCTAAGCTGTGTCTCCTACACTCAGGATACAGAAAACCCGCATATTGCGAATGCGAAATCCATGACACAGAAGTAGGGTAAACTGCTTATCCTTATACCCCGATACAGAACTGCAAAATACTGCGTCTCTCTACCTCCAGTTTACACAGCTCCCTTGAGGTTCGTCTGTTACGCTTAGGCTACTCGAATCCCATATACAGCATATGCCTTCTCCCAGGCTACAGAACTCCTGGAAACGCTTCTCTCTACACCCAGGATACAGAACTCCTGAAAACTGCATCTCGCTACATCCAAGAGACAGAGCTCCCGTAAGCTGCTTATTGTACCCTCATTGTAAAGTAAATGCACATTTAGCGTATGCCTATTTCCAGGATACAGAATTCCCATAAACTGCTTTTCCCCACACCCAGATACAGAACTCCGGTAAACTGTGTTCTCTACATCCAGGTTACAGAACTCCCATATGCTGCGTCTGCTACACTCAAGCTACAGAAATCCCATATAGAGCGTATATCTTCTCCCAGGCTTCAGAACTCTTGGAAACAGCTTCTTTCTACATGCAACCTACAGAATGCCTGGAAACTGCATCTCTCTACACCCAGGTAACAGAACTCCCGTAAGCCGCTTCTGCTATACTCAGCATACAGAAAACCCGCATATAGCGAATGCCTAATTCCAGGCTTCAGAATTCCAGTAAACAGCTCCTCTCTACACGAAAGATAGAGAACTGCTGCAAACTGTGTCTCCCTGCATCTAGTTAACAGAGCTACCCTAAGCTGTGTCTGCTACACTCACGATACGGAACACCCACATATTGCGAATGCCAAAGCCATGACACAGAAGTACTGTAAACTGCTTATTCCTATACCCCGATACAGAACTCTGGAATACTGCGTCTCTCTACCTCCAAGTTACAGAGCTCCCTTGAGGTTCGTCTGCTACGCTCAGGCTACAGGAATCCCATATACAGCGTATGCCTTTTCCCATTCAACAGAACTCTTGGGAACTGATTCTCTCTACACCCAGGATACAGAAATCCTGAAAACTGCATCTCGCTACATGCAGGAGACAGAGCTCCCATAAGCTGCTTATTATACCCTCAGGGTACAGTAAACACACATTTAGCGTATGCCAATTTCCAGGATACAGAATTCCCATAAACTGCTTTTCCCCACACCCAGATACAGAACTCCGGTAAACTGTGTTCTCTACATCCAAGTTACAGAACTCCCATATGCTGCGTCTGCTACATTCAAGCTACAGAAATCCCATATACAGCGTATGCCTTCTCCCAGGCTACAGAACTCTTGGAAACAGCTTCTTTCTACATGCAACCTACAGAACTCCTGGAAACTGCATCTCTCTACACCCAGGTAACAGAACTCCCGTAAGCCGCTTCTGCTATACTCAGCATACAGAAAACCCGCATATAGCGAATGCCTAATTCCAGGCTTCAGAATACCAGTAAACAGCTGCTCTCTACACGAAAGATAGAGAACTGCTGCAAACTGTGTCTCCCTGCATCTAGTTAACAGAGCTACCCTAAGCTGTGTCTCCTACACTCAGGATACAGCAAACCCGCATATTGCGAATGCGAAATCCATGACACAGAAGTAGGGTAAACTGCTTATCCTTATACCCCGATACAGAACTGCAAAATACTGCGTCTCTCTACCTCCAGTTTACACAGCTCCCTTGAGGTTCGTCTGTTACGCTTAGGCTACTCGAATCCCATATACAGCATATGCCTTCTCCCAGGCTACAGAACTCCTGGAAACGCTTCTCTCTACACCCAGGATACAGAACTCCTGAAAACTGCATCTCGCTACATCCAAGAGACAGAGCTCCCGTAAGCTGCTTATTGTACCCTCATTGTAAAGTAAATGCACATTTAGCGTATGCCTATTTCCAGGATACAGAATTCCCATAAACTGCTTTTCCCCACACCCAGATACAGAACTCCGGTAAACTGTGTTCTCTACATCCAGGTTACAGAACTCCCATATGCTGCGTCTGCTACACTCAAGCTACAGAAATCCCATATAGAGCGTATATCTTCTCCCAGGCTTCAGAACTCTTGGAAACAGCTTCTTTCTACATGCAACCTACAGAATGCCTGGAAACTGCATCTCTCTACACCCAGGTAACAGAACTCCCGTAAGCCGCTTCTGCTATACTCAGCATACAGAAAACCCGCATATAGCGAATGCCTAATTCCAGGCTTCAGAATTCCAGTAAACAGCTCCTCTCTACACGAAAGATAGAGAACTGCTGCAAACTGTGTCTCCCTGCATCTAGTTAACAGAGCTACCCTAAGCTGTGTCTCCTACACTCAGGATACAGAAAACCCGCATATTGCGAATGCGAAATCCATGACACAGAAGTACTGTAAACTGCTTATTCCTATACCCCGATACAGAACTCCGAAATACTGCGTCTCTCTACCTCCAGTTTACACAGCTCCCTTGAGGTTCGTCTGTTACGCTTAGGCTACTCGAATCCCATATACAGCATATGCCTTCTCCCAGGCTACAGAACTCCTGGAAACGCTTCTCTCTACACCCAGGATACAGAACTCCTGAAAACTGCATCTCGCTACATCCAAGAGACAGAGCTCCCGTAAGCTGCTTATTGTACCCTCATTGTAAAGTAAATGCACATTTAGCGTATGCCTATTTCCAGGATACAGAATTCCCATAAACTGCTTTTCCCCACAACCAGATACAGAACTCCGGTAAACTGTGTTCTCTACATCCAGGTTACAGAACTCCCATATGCTGCGTCTGCTACACTCAAGCTACAGAAATCCCATATAGAGCGTATATCTTCTCCCAGGCTTCAGAACTCTTGGAAACAGCTTCTTTCTACATGCAACCTACAGAATGCCTGGAAACTGCATCTCTCTACACCCAGGTAACAGAACTCCCGTAAGCCGCTTCTGCTATACTCAGCATACAGAAAACCCGCATATAGCGAATGCCTAATTCCAGGCTTCAGAATTCCCGTAAACAGCTCCTCTCTACACGAAAGATAGAGAACTGCTGCAAACTGTGTCTCCCTGCATCTAGTTAACAGAGCTACCCTAAGCTGTGTCTTCTACACTCACGATACGGAACACCCACATATTGCGAATGCCAAAGCCATGACACAGAAGTACTGTAAACTGCTTATTCCTATACCCCGATACAGAACTCTGGAATACTGCGTCTCTCTACCTCCAAGTTACAGAGCTCCCTTGAGGTTCGTCTGCTACGCTCAGGCTACAGGAATCCCATATACAGCGTATGCCTTTTCCCATTCAACAGAACTCTTGGGAACTGATTCTCTCTACACCCAGGATACAGAAATCCTGAAAACTGCATCTCGCTACATGCAGGAGACAGAGCTCCCATAAGCTGCTTATTATACCCTCAGGGTACAGTAAACACACATTTAGCGTATGCCAATTTCCAGGATACAGAATTCCCATAAACTGCTTTTCCCCACACCCAGATACAGAACTCCGGTAAACTGTGTTCTCTACATCCAAGTTACAGAACTCCCATATGCTGCGTCTGCTACATTCAAGCTACAGAAATCCCATATACAGCGTATGCCTTCTCCCAGGCTGCAGAACTCTTGGAAACAGCTTCTTTCTACATGCAACCTACAGAACTCCTGGAAACTGCATCTCTCTACACCCAGGTAACAGAACTCCCGTAAGCCGCTTCTGCTATACTCAGCATACAGAAAATCCGCATATAGCGAATGCCTAATTCCAGGCTTCAGAATTCCAGTAAACAGCTGCTCTCTACACGAAAGATAGAGAACTGCTGCAAACTGTGTCTCCCTGCATCTAGTTAACAGAGCTACCCTAAGCTGTGTCTCCTACACTCAGGATACAGCAAACCCGCATATTGCGAATGCGAAATCCATGACACAGAAGTAGGGTAAACTGCTTATCCTTATACCCCGATACAGAACTGCAAAATACTGCGTCTCTCTACCTCCAGTTTACACAGCTCCCTTGAGGTTCGTCTGTTACGCTTAGGCTACTCGAATCCCATATACAGCATATGCCTTCTCCCAGGCTACAGAACTCCTGGAAACGCTTCTCTCTACACCCAGGATACAGAACTCCTGAAAACTGCATCTCGCTACATCCAAGAGACAGAGCTCCCGTAAGCTGCTTATTGTACCCTCATTGTAAAGTAAATGCACATTTAGCGTATGCCTATTTCCAGGATACAGAATTCCCATAAACTGCTTTACCCCACACCCAGATACAGAACTCCGGTAAACTGTGTTCTCTACATCCAGGTTACAGAACTCCCATATGCTGCGTCTGCTACACTCAAGCTACAGAAATCCCATATAGAGCGTATGCCTTCTCCCAGGCTGCAGAACTCTTGGAAACAGCTTCTTTCTACATGCAACCTACAGAATGCCTGGAAACTGCATCTCTCTACACCCAGGTAACAGAACTCCCGTAAGCCGCTTCTGCTATACTCAGCATACAGAAAACCCGCATATAGCGAATGCCTAATTCCAGGCTTCAGAATACCAGTAAACAGCTCCTCTCTACACGAAAGATAGAGAACTGCTGCAAACTGTGTCTCCCTGCATCTAGTTAACAGAGCTACCCTAAGCTGTGTCTTCTACACTCACGATACGGAACACCCACATATTGCGAATGCCAAAGCCATGACACAGAAGTACTGTAAACTGCTTATCCCTATACCCTGATACAGAACTCCAAAATACTGCGTCTCTCTACCTCCAGTTTACACAGCTCCCTTGAGGTTCGTCTGTTACGCTTAGGCTACTCGAATCCCATATACAGCATATGCCTTCTCCCAGGCTACAGAACTCCTGGAAACGCTTCTCTCTACACCCAGGATACAGAAATCCTGACAACTGCATCTCGCTACATCCAGGAGACAGAGCTCCCGTAAGCTGCTTATTGTACCCTCATTGTAAAGTAAATGCACATTTAGCGTATGCCTATTTCCAGGATACAGAATTCCCATAAACTGCTTTTCCCCACACCCAGATACAGAACTCCGGTAAACTGTGTTCTCTACATCCAGGTTACAGAACTCCCATATGCTGCGTCTGCTACACTCAAGCTACAGAAATCCCATATACAGCGTATGCCTTCTCCCAGGCTGCAGAACTCTTGGAAACAGCTTCTTTCTACATGCAACCTACAGAACTCCTGGAAACTGCATCTCTCTACACCCAGGTAACAGAAGGCCAGCAAGCTGCTTCTGCTATACTCAGCATACAGAAAACCCGCATATAGCGAATGCCTAATTCCAGGCTTCAGAATACCAGTAAACAGCTGCTCTCTACACGAAAGATAGAGAACTGCTGCAAACTGTGTCTCCCTGCATCTAGTTAACAGAGCTACCCTAAGCTGTGTCTCCTACACTCAGGATACAGAAAACCCGCATATTGCGAATGCCAAGTCCATGACACAGAAGTAGGGTAAACTGCTTATCCCTATACCCCGATACAGAACTCCGAAATACTGCGTCTCTCTACCTCCAGTTTACACAGCTCCCTTGAGGTTCGTCTGTTACACTTAGGCTACTCGAATCCCATATACAGCATATGCCTTCTCCCAGGCAACAGAACTCCTGGAAACGCTTCTCTCTACACCCAGGATACAGAACTCCTGAAAACTGCATCTCGCTACATCCAGGAGACAGAGCTCCCGTAAGCTGCTTATTGTACCCTCATTGTAAAGTAAATGCACATTTAGCGTATGCCTATTTCCAGGATACAGAATTCCCATAAACTGCTTTTCCCCACACCCAGATACAGAACTCAGGTAAACTCTGTTCTCTACATCCAGGTTACAGAACTCCCTTAAGCTGCTTCTGCTACACTCAGCACTCAGAAAACCCGCATATAGCAAAAGCCTAATTCCAGGCTTCAGAATTCCAGTAAACAGCTCCTCTCTACACGAAAGATAGAGAACTGCTGCAAACTGTGTCTCCCTGCATCTAGTTAACAGAGCTACCCTAAGCTGTGTCTTCTACACTCACGATACGGACCACCCACATATTGCGAATGCCAAAGCCATGACACAGAAGTACTGTAAACTGCTTATCCCTATACCCTGATACAGAACTCCAAAATACTGCGTCTCTCTACCTCCAGTTTACACAGCTCCCTTGAGTTTCGTCTGTTACGCTTAGGCTACTCGAATCCCATATACAGCATATGCCTTCTCCCAGGCTACAGAACTCCTGGAAACGCTTCTCTCTACACCCAGGATACAGAAATCCTGAAAACTGCATCTCGCTACATCCAAGAGACAGAGCTCCCGTAAGCTGCTTATTGTACCCTCATTGTAAAGTAAATGCACATTTAGCGTATGCCTATTTCCAGGATACAGAATTCCCATAAACTGCTTTTCCCCACACCCAGATACAGAACTCCGGTAAACTCTGTTCTCTACATCCAGGTTACAGAACTCCCATATGCTGCGTCTGCTACACTCAAGCTACAGAAATCCCATACACAGCGTATGCCTTCTCCCAGGCTGCAGAACTCTTGGAAACAGCTTCTTTCTACATGCAACCTACAGAACTCCTGGAAACTGCATCTCTCTACACCCAGGTAACAGAACTCCCGTAAGCCGCTTCTGCTATACTCAGCATACAGAAAACCCGCATATAGCGAATGCCTAATTCCAGGCTTCAGAATACCAGTAAACAGCTGCTCTCTACACGAAAGATAGAGAACTGCTGCAAACTGTGTCTCCCTGCATCTAGTTAACAGAGCTACCCTAAGCTGTGTCTCCTACACTCAGGATACAGAAAGCCCGCATATTGCAAATGCGAAATCCATGACACAGAAGTAGGGTAAACTGCTTATCCCTATACCCCGATACAGAACTCTGAAATACTGCGTCTCTCTACCTCCAGTTTACACAGCTCCCTTGAGGTTCGTCTGTTACGCTTAGGCTACTCGAATCCCATATACAGCATATGCCTTCTCCCAGGCAACAGAACTCCTGGAAACGCTTCTCTCTACACCCAGGATACAGAACTCCTGAAAACTGCATCTCGCTACATCCAAGAGACAGAGCTCCCGTAAGCTGCTTATTGTACCCTCATTGTAAAGTAAATGCACATTTAGCGTATGCCTATTTCCAGGATACAGAATTCCCATAAACTGCTTTTCCCCACACCCAGATACAGAACTCCGGTAAACTGTGTTCTCTACATCCAGGTTACAGAACTCCCATATGCTGCGTCTGCTACACTCAAGCTACAGAAATCCCATATACAGCGTATATCTTCTCCCAGGCTTCAGAACTCTTGGAAACAGCTTCTTTCTACATGCAACCTACAGAATGCCTGGAAACTGCATCTCTCTACACCCAGGTAACAGAACTCCCGTAAGCCGCTTCTGCTATACTCAGCATACAGAAAACCCGCATATAGCGAATGCCTAATTCCAGGCTTCAGAATTCCCGTAAACAGCTCCTCTCTACACGAAAGATAGAGAACTGCTGCAAACTGTGTCTCCCTGCATCTAGTTAACAGAGCTACCCTAAGCTGTGTCTTCTACACTCACGATACGGAACACCCACATATTGCGAATGCCAAGTCCATGCCACAGAAGTACTGTAAACTGCTTATTCCTATACCCCGATACAGAACTCTGGAATACTGCGTCTCTCTACCTCCAAGTTACACAGCTCCCTTGAGGTTCGTCTGCTACGCTCAGGCTACAGGAATCCCATATACAGCGTATGCCTTTTCCCATTCAACAGAACTCTTGGGAACTGATTCTCTCTACACCCAGGATACAGAAATCCTGAAAACTGCATCTCGCTACATGCAGGAGACAGAGCTCCCATAAGCTGCTTATTATACCCTCAGGGTACAGTAAACACACATTTAGCGTATGCCAATTTCCAGGATACAGAATTCCCATAAACTGCTTTTCCCCACACCCAGATACAGAACTCCGGTAAACTGTGTTCTCTACATCCAGGTTACAGAACTCCCATATGCTGCGTCTGCTACATTCAAGCTACAGAAATCCCATATACAGCGTATGCCTTCTCCCAGGCTGCAGAACTCTTGGAAACAGCTTCTTTCTACATGCAACCTACAGAACTCCTGGAAACTGCATCTCTCTACACCCAGGTAACAGAAGGCCAGCAAGCTGCTTCTGCTATACTCAGCATACAGAAAACCCGCATATAGCGAATGCCTAATTCCAGGCTTCAGAATACCAGTAAACAGCTGCTCTCTACACGAAAGATAGAGAACTGCTGCAAACTGTGTCTCCCTGCATCTAGTTAACAGAGCTACCCTAAGCTGTGTCTCCTACACTCAGGATACAGCAAACCCGCATATTGCGAATGCGAAATTCATGACACAGAAGTACGGTAAACTGCTTATCCCTATACCCCGATACAGAACTCCGAAATACTGCGTCTCTCTACCTCCAGTTTACACAGCTCCCTTGAGGTTCGTCTGTTACGCTTAGGCTACTCGAATCCCATATACAGCATATGCCTTCTCCCAGGCTACAGAACTCCTGGAAACGCTTCTCTCTACACCCAGGATACAGAACTCCTGAAAACTGCATCTCGCTACATCCAAGATAGAGCTCCCGTAAGCTGCTTATTGTACCCTCATTGTAAAGTAAATGCACATTTAGCGTATGCCTATTTCCAGGATACAGAATTCCCATAAACTGCTTTTCCCCACACCCAGATACAGAACTCCGGTAAACTGTGTTCTCTACATCCAGGTTACAGAAATCCCATATGCTGCGTCTGCTACACTCAAGCTACAGAAATCCCATATAGAGCGTATATCTTCTCCCAGGCTTCAGAACTCTTGGAAACAGCTTCTTTCTACATGCAACCTACAGAATGCCTGGAAACTGCATCTCTCTACACCCAGGTAACAGAACTCCCGTAAGCCGCTTCTGCTATACTCAGCATACAGAAAACCCGCATATAGCGAATGCCTAATTCCAGGCTTCAGAATTCCAGTAAACAGCTCCTCTCTACACGAAAGATAGAGAACTGCTGCAAACTGTGTCTCCCTGCATCTAGTTAACAGAGCTACCCTAAGCTGTGTCTGCTACACTCACGATACGGAACACCCACATATTGCGAATGCCAAAGCCATGACACAGAAGTACTGTAAACTGCTTATTCCTATACCCCGATACAGAACTCTGGAATACTGCGTCTCTCTACCTCCAAGTTACAGAGCTCCCTTGAGGTTCGTCTGCTACGCTCAGGCTACAGGAATCCCATATACAGCGTATGCCTTTTCCCATTCAACAGAACTCTTGGGAACTGATTCTCTCTACACCCAGGATACAGAAATCCTGAAAACTGCATCTCGCTACATGCAGGAGACAGAGCTCCCATAAGCTGCTTATTATACCCTCAGGGTACAGTAAACACACATTTAGCGTATGCCAATTTCCAGGATACAGAATTCCCATAAACTGCTTTTCCCCACACCCAGATACAGAACTCCGGTAAACTGTGTTCTCTACATCCAGGTTACAGAACTCCCATATGCTGCGTCTGCTACACTCAAGCTACAGAAATCCCATATACAGCGTATGCCTTCTCCCAGGCTGCAGAACTCTTGGAAACAGCTTCTTTCTACATGCAACCTACAGAACTCCTGGAAACTGCATCTCTCTACACCCAGGTAACAGAAGGCCAGCAAGCTGCTTCTGCTATACTCAGCATACAGAAAACCCGCATATAGCGAATGCCTAATTCCAGGCTTCAGAATACCAGTAAACAGCTGCTCTCTACACGAAAGATAGAGAACTGCTGCAAACTGTGTCTCCCTGCATCTAGTTAACAGAGCTACCCTAAGCTGTGTCTCCTACACTCAGGATACAGAAAACCCGCATATTGCAAATGCGAAATCCATGACACAGAAGTAGGGTAAACTGCTTATCCCTATACCCCGATACAGAACTCTGAAATACTGCGTCTCTCTACCTCCAGTTTACACAGCTCCCTTGAGGTTCGTCTGTTACGCTTAGGCTACTCGAATCCCATATACAGCATATGCCTTCTCCCAGGCTACAGAACTCCTGGAAACGCTTCTCTCTACACCCAGGATACAGAACTCCTGAAAACTGCATCTCGCTACATCCAAGAGACAGAGCTCCCGTAAGCTGCTTATTGTACCCTCATTGTAAAGTAAATGCACATTTAGCGTATGCCTATTTCCAGGATACAGAATTCCCATAAACTGCTTTTCCCCACACCCAGATACAGAACTCCGGTAAACTGTGTTCTCTACATCCAGGTTACAGAACTCCCATATGCTGCGTCTGCTACACTCAAGCTACAGAAATCCCATATACAGCGTATATCTTCTCCCAGGCTTCAGAACTCTTGGAAACAGCTTCTTTCTACATGCAACCTACAGAATGCCTGGAAACTGCATCTCTCTACACCCAGGTAACAGAACTCCCGTAAGCCGCTTCTGCTATACTCAGCATACAGAAAACCCGCATATAGCGAATGCCTAATTCCAGGCTTCAGAATTCCCGTAAACAGCTCCTCTCTACACGAAAGATAGAGAACTGCTGCAAACTGTGTCTCCCTGCATCTAGTTAACAGAGCTACCCTAAGCTGTGTCTTCTACACTCACGATACGGAACACCCACATATTGCGAATGCCAAGTCCATGCCACAGAAGTACTGTAAACTGCTTATTCCTATACCCCGATACAGAACTCTGGAATACTGCGTCTCTCTACCTCCAAGTTACACAGCTCCCTTGAGGTTCGTCTGCTACGCTCAGGCTACAGGAATCCCATATACAGCGTATGCCTTTTCCCATTCAACAGAACTCTTGGGAACTGATTCTCTCTACACCCAGGATACAGAAATCCTGAAAACTGCATCTCGCTACATGCAGGAGACAGAGCTCCCATAAGCTGCTTATTATACCCTCAGGGTACAGTAAACACACATTTAGCGTATGCCAATTTCCAGGATACAGAATTCCCATAAACTGCTTTTCCCCACACCCAGATACAGAACTCCGGTAAACTGTGTTCTCTACATCCAGGTTACAGAACTCCCATATGCTGCGTCTGCTACATTCAAGCTACAGAAATCCCATATACAGCGTATGCCTTCTCCCAGGCTGCAGAACTCTTGGAAACAGCTTCTTTCTACATGCAACCTACAGAACTCCTGGAAACTGCATCTCTCTACACCCAGGTAACAGAAGGCCAGCAAGCTGCTTCTGCTATACTCAGCATACAGAAAACCCGCATATAGCGAATGCCTAATTCCAGGCTTCAGAATACCAGTATACAGCTGCTCTCTACACGAAAGATAGAGAACTGCTGCAAACTGTGTCTCCCTGCATCTAGTTAACAGAGCTACCCTAAGCTGTGTCTCCTACACTCAGGATACAGAAAACCCGCATATTGCGAATGCGAAATCCATGACAAAGAAGTAGGGTAAACTGCTTATCCTTATACCCCGATACAGAACTCCGAAATACTGCGTCTCTCTACCTCCAGTTTACACAGCTCCCTTGAGGTTCGTCTGTTACGCTTAGGCTACTCGAATCCCATATACAGCATATGCCTTCTCCCAGGCTACAGAACTCCTGGAAACGCTTCTCTCTACACCCAGGATACAGAACTCCTGAAAACTGCATCTCGCTACATCCAAGAGACAGAGCTCCCGTAAGCTGCTTATTGTACCCTCATTGTAAAGTAAATGCACATTTAGCGTATGCCTATTTCCAGGATACAGAATTCCCATAAACTGCTTTTCCCCACACCCAGATACAGAACTCCGGTAAACTGTGTTCTCTACATCCAGGTTACAGAACTCCCATATGCTGCGTCTGCTACACTCAAGCTACAGAAATCCCATATAGAGCGTATATCTTCTCCCAGGCTTCAGAACTCTTGGAAACAGCTTCTTTCTACATGCAACCTACAGAACTCCTGGAAACTGCATCTCTCTACACCCAGGTAACAGAAGGCCAGCAAGCTGCTTCTGCTATACTCAGCATACAGAAAACCCGCATATAGCGAATGCCTAATTCCAGGCTTCAGAATACCAGTAAACAGCTGCTCTCTACACGAAAGATAGAGAACTGCTGCAAACTGTGTCTCCCTGCATCTAGTTAACAGAGCTACCCTAAGCTGTGTCTCCTACACTCAGGATACAGAAAACCCGCATATTGCAAATGCGAAATCCATGACACAGAAGTAGGGTAAACTGCTTATCCCTATACCCCGATACAGAACTCTGAAATACTGCGTCTCTCTACCTCCAGTTTACACAGCTCCCTTGAGGTTCGTCTGTTACGCTTAGGCTACTCGAATCCCATATACAGCATATGCCTTCTCCCAGGCTACAGAACTCCTGGAAACGCTTCTCTCTACACCCAGGATACAGAACTCCTGAAAACTGCATCTCGCTACATCCAAGAGACAGAGCTCCCGTAAGCTGCTTATTGTACCCTCATTGTAAAGTAAATGCACATTTAGCGTATGCCTATTTCCAGGATACAGAATTCCCATAAACTGCTTTTCCCCACACCCAGATACAGAACTCCGGTAAACTGTGTTCTCTACATCCAGGTTACAGAACACCCATATGCTGCGTCTGCTACACTCAAGCTACAGAAATCCCATATAGAGCGTATATCTTCTCCCAGGCTTCAGAACTCTTGGAAACAGCTTCTTTCTACATGCAACCTACAGAATGCCTGGAAACTGCATCTCTCTACACCCAGGTAACAGAACTCCCGTAAGCCGCTTCTGCTATACTCAGCATACAGAAAACCCGCATATAGCGAATGCCTAATTCCAGGCTTCAGAATTCCAGTAAACAGCTCCTCTCTACACGAAAGATAGAGAACTGCTGCAAACTGTGTCTCCCTGCATCTAGTTAACAGAGCTACCCTAAGCTGTGTCTTCTACACTCACGATACGGAACACCCACATATTGCGAATGCCAAAGCCATGACACAGAAGTACTGTAAACTGCTTATTCCTATACCCCGATACAGAACTCTGGAATACTGCGTCTCTCTACCTCCAAGTTACAGAGCTCCCTTGAGGTTCGTCTGCTACGCTCAGGCTACAGGAATCCCATATACAGCGTATGCCTTTTCCCATTCAACAGAACTCTTGGGAACTGATTCTCTCTACACCCAGGATACAGAAATCCTGAAAACTGCATCTCGCTACATGCAGGAGACAGAGCTCCCATAAGCTGCTTATTATACCCTCAGGGTACAGTAAACACACATTTAGCGTATGCCAATTTCCTGGATACAGAATTCCCATAAACTGCTTTTCCCCACACCCAGATACAGAACTCCGGTAAACTGTGTTCTCTACATCCAGGTTACAGAACTCCCAAATGCTGCGTCTGCTACATTCAAGCTACAGAAATCCCATATACAGCGTATGCCTTCTCCCAGGCTGCAGAACTCTTGGAAACAGCTTCTTTCTACATGCAACCTACAGAACTCCTGGAAACTGCATCTCTCTACACCCAGGTAACAGAAGGCCAGCAAGCTGCTTCTGCTATACTCAGCATACAGAAAACCCGCATATAGCGAATGCCTAATTCCAGGCTTCAGAATACCAGTAAACAGCTGCTCTCTACACGAAAGATAGAGAACTGCTGCAAACTGTGTCTCCCTGCATCTAGTTAACAGAGCTACCCTAAGCTGTGTCTCCTACACTCAGGATACAGAAAACCCGCATATTGCGAATGCGAAATCCATGACACAGAAGTAGGGTAAACTGCTTATCCTTATACCCCGATACAGAACTCCGAAATACTGCGTCTCTCTACCTCCAGTTTACACAGCTCCCTTGAGGTTCATCTGTTACGCTTAGGCTACTCGAATCCCATATACAGCATATGCCTTCTCCCAGGCTACAGAACTCCTGGAAACGCTTCTCTCTACACCCAGGATACAGAACTCCTGAAAACTGCATCTCGCTACATCCAGGAGACAGAGCTCCCGTAAGCTGCTTATTGTACCCTCATTGTAAAGTAAATGCACATTTAGCGTATGCCTATTTCCAGGATACAGAATTCCCATAAACTGCTTTTCCCCACACCCAGATACAGAACTCCGGTAAACTGTGTTCTCTACATCCAGGTTACAGAACTCCCTTAAGCTGCTTCTGCTACACTCAGCACTCAGAAAACCCGCATATAGCAAAAGCCTAATTCCAGGCTTCAGAATTCCAGTAAACAGCTCCTCTCTACACGAAAGATAGAGAACTGCTGCAAACTGTGTCTCCCTGCATCTAGTTAACAGAGCTACCCTAAGCTGTGTCTTCTACACTCACGATACGGAACACCCACATATTGCGAATGCCAAAGCCATGACACAGAAGTACTGTAAACTGCTTATCCCTATACCCTGATACAGAACTCCAAAATACTGCGTCTCTCTACCTCCAGTTTACACAGCTCCCTTGAGGTTCGTCTGTTACGCTTAGGCTACTCGAATCCCATATACAGCATATGCCTTCTCCCAGGCTACAGAACTCCTGGAAACGCTTCTCTCTACACCCAGGATACAGAAATCCTGACAACTGCATCTCGCTACATCCAGGAGACAGAGCTCCCGTAAGCTGCTTATTGTACCCTCATTGTAAAGTAAATGCACATTTAGCGTATGCCTATTTCCAGGATACAGAATTCCCATAAACTGCTTTTCCCCACACCCAGATACAGAACTCCGGTAAACTGTGTTCTCTACATCCAGGTTACAGAACTCCCATATGCTGCGTCTGCTACACTCAAGCTACAGAAATCCCATATACAGCGTATGCCTTCTCCCAGGCTGCAGAACTCTTGGAAACAGCTTCTTTCTACATGCAACCTACAGAACTCCTGGAAACTGCATCTCTCTACACCCAGGTAACAGAAGGCCAGCAAGCTGCTTCTGCTATACTCAGCATACAGAAAACCCGCATATAGCGAATGCCTAATTCCAGGCTTCAGAATACCAGTAAACAGCTGCTCTCTACACGAAAGATAGAGAACTGCTGCAAACTGTGTCTCCCTGCATCTAGTTAACAGAGCTACCCTAAGCTGTGTCTCCTACACTCAGGATACAGAAAACCCGCATATTGCGAATGCCAAGTCCATGACACAGAAGTAGGGTAAACTGCTTATCCCTATACCCCGATACAGAACTCCGAAATACTGCGTCTCTCTACCTCCAGTTTACACAGCTCCCTTGAGGTTCGTCTGTTACACTTAGGCTACTCGAATCCCATATACAGCATATGCCTTCTCCCAGGCAACAGAACTCCTGGAAACGCTTCTCTCTACACCCAGGATACAGAACTCCTGAAAACTGCATCTCGCTACATCCAGGAGACAGAGCTCCCGTAAGCTGCTTATTGTACCCTCATTGTAAAGTAAATGCACATTGAGCGTATGCCTATTTCCAGGATACAGAATTCCCATAAACTGCTTTTCCCCACACCCAGATACAGAACTCAGGTAAACTCTGTTCTCTACATCCAGGTTACAGAACTCCCTTAAGCTGCTTCTGCTACACTCAGCACTCAGAAAACCCGCATATAGCAAAAGCCTAATTCCAGGCTTCAGAATTCCAGTAAACAGCTCCTCTCTACACGAAAGATAGAGAACTGCTGCAAACTGTGTCTCCCTGCATCTAGTTAACAGAGCTACCCTAAGCTGTGTCTTCTACACTCACGATACGGACCACCCACATATTGCGAATGCCAAAGCCATGACACAGAAGTACTGTAAACTGCTTATCCCTATACCCTGATACAGAACTCCAAAATACTGCGTCTCTCTACCTCCAGTTTACACAGCTCCCTTGAGTTTCGTCTGTTACGCTTAGGCTACTCGAATCCCATATACAGCATATGCCTTCTCCCAGGCTACAGAACTCCTGGAAACGCTTCTCTCTACACCCAGGATACAGAAATCCTGAAAACTGCATCTCGCTACATCCAAGAGACAGAGCTCCCGTAAGCTGCTTATTGTACCCTCATTGTAAAGTAAATGCACATTTAGCGTATGCCTATTTCCAGGATACAGAATTCCCATAAACTGCTTTTCCCCACACCCAGATACAGAACTCCGGTAAACTCTGTTCTCTACATCCAGGTTACAGAACTCCCATATGCTGCGTCTGCTACACTCAAGCTACAGAAATCCCATACACAGCGTATGCCTTCTCCCAGGCTGCAGAACTCTTGGAAACAGCTTCTTTCTACATGCAACCTACAGAACTCCTGGAAACTGCATCTCTCTACACCCAGGTAACAGAACTCCCGTAAGCCGCTTCTGCTATACTCAGCATACAGAAAACCCGCATATAGCGAATGCCTAATTCCAGGCTTCAGAATACCAGTAAACAGCTGCTCTCTACACGAAAGATAGAGAACTGCTGCAAACTGTGTCTCCCTGCATCTAGTTAACAGAGCTACCCTAAGTTGTGTCTCCTACACTCAGGATACAGAAAACCCGCATATTGCAAATGCGAAATCCATGACACAGAAGTAGGGTAAACTGCTTATCCCTATACCCCGATACAGAACTCTGAAATACTGCGTCTCTCTACCTCCAGTTTACACAGCTCCCTTGAGGTTCGTCTGTTACGCTTAGGCTACTCGAATCCCATATACAGCATATGCCTTCTCCCAGGCTACAGAACTCCTGGAAACGCTTCTCTCTACACCCAGGATACAGAACTCCTGAAAACTGCATCTCGCTACATCCAAGAGACAGAGCTCCCGTAAGCTGCTTATTGTACCCTCATTGTAAAGTAAATGCACATTTAGCGTATGCCTATTTCCAGGATACAGAATTCCCATAAACTGCTTTTCCCCACACCCAGATACAGAACTCCGGTAAACTGTGTTCTCTACATCCAGGTTACAGAACTCCCATATGCTGCGTCTGCTACACTCAAGCTACAGAAATCCCATATACAGCGTATATCTTCTCCCAGGCTTCAGAACTCTTGGAAACAGCTTCTTTCTACATGCAACCTACAGAATGCCTGGAAACTGCATCTCTCTACACCCAGGTAACAGAACTCCCGTAAGCCGCTTCTGCTATACTCAGCATACAGAAAACCCGCATATAGCGAATGCCTAATTCCAGGCTTCAGAATTCCCGTAAACAGCTCCTCTCTACACGAAAGATAGAGAACTGCTGCAAACTGTGTCTCCCTGCATCTAGTTAACAGAGCTACCCTAAGCTGTGTCTTCTACACTCACGATACGGAACACCCACATATTGCGAATGCCAAGTCCATGCCACAGAAGTACTGTAAACTGCTTATTCCTATACCCCGATACAGAACTCTGGAATACTGCGTCTCTCTACCTCCAAGTTACACAGCTCCCTTGAGGTTCGTCTGCTACGCTCAGGCTACAGGAATCCCATATACAGCGTATGCCTTTTCCCATTCAACAGAACTCTTGGGAACTGATTCTCTCTACACCTAGGATACAGAAATCCTGAAAACTGCATCTCGCTACATGCAGGAGACAGAGCTCCCATAAGCTGCTTATTATACCCTCAGGGTACAGTAAACACACATTTAGCGTATGCCAATTTCCAGGATACAGAATTCCCATAAACTGCTTTTCCCCACACCCAGATACAGAACTCCGGTAAACTGTGTTCTCTACATCCAGGTTACAGAACTCCCATATGCTGCGTCTGCTACATTCAAGCTACAGAAATCCCATATACAGCGTATGCCTTCTCCCAGGCTGCAGAACTCTTGGAAACAGCTTCTTTCTACATGCAACCTACAGAACTCCTGGAAACTGCATCTCTCTACACCCAGGTAACAGAAGGCCAGCAAGCTGCTTCTGCTATACTCAGCATACAGAAAACCCGCATATAGCGAATGCCTAATTCCAGGCTTCAGAATACCAGTAAACAGCTGCTCTCTACACGAAAGATAGAGAACTGCTGCAAACTGTGTCTCCCTGCATCTAGTTAACAGAGCTACCCTAAGCTGTGTCTCCTACACTCAGGATACAGCAAACCCGCATATTGCGAATGCGAAATTCATGACACAGAAGTACGGTAAACTGCTTATCCCTATACCCCGATACAGAACTCCGAAATACTGCGTCTCTCTACCTCCAGTTTACACAGCTCCCTTGAGGTTCGTCTGTTACGCTTAGGCTACTCGAATCCCATATACAGCATATGCCTTCTCCCAGGCTACAGAACTCCTGGAAACGCTTCTCTCTACACCCAGGATACAGAACTCCTGAAAACTGCATCTCGCTACATCCAAGAGACAGAGCTCCCGTAAGCTGCTTATTGTACCCTCATTGTAAAGTAAATGCACATTTAGCGTATGCCTATTTCCAGGATACAGAATTCCCATAAACTGCTTTTCCCCACACCCAGATACAGAACTCCGGTAAACTGTGTTCTCTACATCCAGGTTACAGAACTCCCATATGCTGCGTCTGCTACACTCAAGCTACAGAAATCCCATATAGAGCGTATATCTTCTCCCAGGCTTCAGAACTCTTGGAAACAGCTTCTTTCTACATGCAACCTACAGAATGCCTGGAAACTGCATCTCTCTACACCCAGGTAACAGAACTCCCGTAAGCCGCTTCTGCTATACTCAGCATACAGAAAACCCGCATATAGCGAATGCCTAATTCCAGGCTTCAGAATTCCAGTAAACAGCTCCTCTCTACACGAAAGATAGAGAACTGCTGCAAACTGTGTCTCCCTGCATCTAGTTAACAGAGCTACCCTAAGCTGTGTCTGCTACACTCACGATACGGAACACCCACATATTGCGAATGCCAAAGCCATGACACAGAAGTACTGTAAACTGCTTATTCCTATACCCCGATACAGAACTCTGGAATACTGCGTCTCTCTACCTCCAAGTTACAGAGCTCCCTTGAGGTTCGTCTGCTACGCTCAGGCTACAGGAATCCCATATACAGCGTATGCCTTTTCCCATTCAACAGAACTCTTGGGAACTGATTCTCTCTACACCCAGGATACAGAAATCCTGAAAACTGCATCTCGCTACATGCAGGAGACAGAGCTCCCATAAGCTGCTTATTATACCCTCAGGGTACAGTAAACACACATTTAGCGTATGCCAATTTCCAGGATACAGAATTCCCATAAACTGCTTTTCCCCACACCCAGATACAGAACTCCGGTAAACTGTGTTCTCTACATCCAGGTTACAGAACTCCCATATGCTGCGTCTGCTACACTCAAGCTACAGAAATCCCATATACAGCGTATGCCTTCTCCCAGGCTGCAGAACTCTTGGAAACAGCTTCTTTCTACATGCAACCTACAGAACTCCTGGAAACTGCATCTCTCTACACCCAGGTAACAGAAGGCCAGCAAGCTGCTTCTGCTATACTCAGCATACAGAAAACCCGCATATAGCGAATGCCTAATTCCAGGCTTCAGAATACCAGTAAACAGCTGCTCTCTACACGAAAGATAGAGAACTGCTGCAAACTGTGTCTCCCTGCATCTAGTTAACAGAGCTACCCTAAGCTGTGTCTCCTACACTCAGGATACAGAAAACCCGCATATTGCAAATGCGAAATCCATGACACAGAAGTAGGGTAAACTGCTTATCCCTATACCCCGATACAGAACTCTGAAATACTGCGTCTCTCTACCTCCAGTTTACACAGCTCCCTTGAGGTTCGTCTGTTACGCTTAGGCTACTCGAATCCCATATACAGCATATGCCTTCTCCCAGGCTACAGAACTCCTGGAAACGCTTCTCTCTACACCCAGGATACAGAACTCCTGAAAACTGCATCTCGCTACATCCAAGAGACAGAGCTCCCGTAAGCTGCTTATTGTACCCTCATTGTAAAGTAAATGCACATTTAGCGTATGCCTATTTCCAGGATACAGAATTCCCATAAACTGCTTTTCCCCACACCCAGATACAGAACTCCGGTAAACTGTGTTCTCTACATCCAGGTTACAGAACTCCCATATGCTGCGTCTGCTACACTCAAGCTACAGAAATCCCATATACAGCGTATATCTTCTCCCAGGCTTCAGAACTCTTGGAAACAGCTTCTTTCTACATGCAACCTACAGAATGCCTGGAAACTGCATCTCTCTACACCCAGGTAACAGAACTCCCGTAAGCCGCTTCTGCTATACTCAGCATACAGAAAACCCGCATATAGCGAATGCCTAATTCCAGGCTTCAGAATTCCCGTAAACAGCTCCTCTCTACACGAAAGATAGAGAACTGCTGCAAACTGTGTCTCCCTGCATCTAGTTAACAGAGCTACCCTAAGCTGTGTCTTCTACACTCACGATACGGAACACCCACATATTGCGAATGCCAAGTCCATGCCACAGAAGTACTGTAAACTGCTTATTCCTATACCCCGATACAGAACTCTGGAATACTGCGTCTCTCTACCTCCAAGTTACACAGCTCCCTTGAGGTTCGTCTGCTACGCTCAGGCTACAGGAATCCCATATACAGCGTATGCCTTTTCCCATTCAACAGAACTCTTGGGAACTGATTCTCTCTACACCCAGGATACAGAAATCCTGAAAACTGCATCTCGCTACATCCAAGAGACAGAGCTCCCATAAGCTGCTTATTATACCCTCAGGGTACAGTAAACACACATTTAGCGTATGCCAATTTCCAGGATACAGAATTCCCATAAACTGCTTTTCCCCACACCCAGATACAGAACTCCGGTAAACTGTGTTCTCTACATCCAGGTTACAGAACTCCCATATGCTGCGTCTGCTACATTCAAGCTACAGAAATCCCATATACAGCGTATGCCTTCTCCCAGGCTGCAGAACTCTTGGAAACAGCTTCTTTCTACATGCAACCTACAGAACTCCTGGAAACTGCATCTCTCTACACCCAGGTAACAGAAGGCCAGCAAGCTGCTTCTGCTATACTCAGCATACAGAAAACCCGCATATAGCGAATGCCTAATTCCAGGCTTCAGAATACCAGTATACAGCTGCTCTCTACACGAAAGATAGAGAACTGCTGCAAACTGTGTCTCCCTGCATCTAGTTAACAGAGCTACCCTAAGCTGTGTCTCCTACACTCAGGATACAGAAAACCCGCATATTGCGAATGCGAAATCCATGACAAAGAAGTAGGGTAAACTGCTTATCCTTATACCCCGATACAGAACTCCGAAATACTGCGTCTCTCTACCTCCAGTTTACACAGCTCCCTTGAGGTTCGTCTGTTACGCTTAGGCTACTCGAATCCCATATACAGCATATGCCTTCTCCCAGGCTACAGAACTCCTGGAAACGCTTCTCTCTACACCCAGGATACAGAACTCCTGAAAACTGCATCTCGCTACATCCAGGAGACAGAGCTCCCGTAAGCTGCTTATTGTACCCTCATTGTAAAGTAAATGCACATTTAGCGTATGCCTATTTCCAGGATACAGAATTCCCATAAACTGCTTTTCCCCACACCCAGATACAGAACTCTGGTAAACTGTGTTCTCTACATCCAGGTTACAGAACTCCCATATGCTGCGTCTGCTACATTCAAGCTACAGAAATACCATATACAGCGTATGCCTTCTCCCAGGCTGCAGAACTCTTGGAAACAGCTTCTTTCTACATGCAACCTACAGAACTCCTGGAAACTGCATCTCTCTACACCCAGGTAACAGAACTCCCGTAAGCCGCTTCTGCTATACTCAGCATACAGAAAACCCGCATATAGCGAATGCCTAATTCCAGGCTTCAGAATACCAGTATACAGCTGCTCTCTACACGAAAGATAGAGAACTGCTGCAAACTGTGTCTCCCTGCATCTAGTTAACAGAGCTACCCTAAGCTGTGTCTCCTACACTCAGGATACAGAAAACCCGCATATTGCGAATGCGAAATCCATGACACAGAAGTAGGGTAAACTGCTTATCCTTATACCCCGATACAGAACTCCGAAATACTGCGTCTCTCTACCTCCAGTTTACACAGCTCCCTTGAGGTTCGTCTGTTACGCTTAGGCTACTCGAATCCCATATACAGCATATGCCTTCTCCCAGGCTACAGAACTCCTGGAAACGCTTCTCTCTACACCCAGGATACAGAACTCCTGAAAACTGCATCTCGCTACATCCAAGAGACAGAGCTCCCGTAAGCTGCTTATTGTACCCTCATTGTAAAGTAATGCACATTTAGCGTATGCCTATTTCCAGGATACAGAATTCCCATAAACTGCTTTTCCCCACACCCAGATACAGAACTCCGGTAAACTGTGTTCTCTACATCCAGGTTACAGAACTCCCATATGCTGCGTCTGCTACACTCAAGCTACAGAAATCCCATATAGAGCGTATATCTTCTCCCAGGCTTCAGAACTCTTGGAAACAGCTTCTTTCTACATGCAACCTACAGAACTCCTGGAAACTGCATCTCTCTACACCCAGGTAACAGAACTCCCGTAAGCCGCTTCTGCTATACTCAGCATACAGAAAACCCGCATATAGCGAATGCCTAATTCCAGGCTTCAGAATTCCAGTAAACAGCTCCTCTCTACACGAAAGATAGAGAACTGCTGCAAACTGTGTCTCCCTGCATCTAGTTAACAGAGCTACCCTAAGCTGTGTCTTCTACACTCACGATACGGAACACCCACATATTGCGAATGCCAAGTCCATGACACAGAAGTACTGTAAACTGCTTATCCCTACACCCTGATACAGAACTCCGAAATACTGCGTCTCTCTACCTCCAGTTTACACAGCTCCCTTGAGGTTCGTCTGTTACGCTTAGGCTACTCGAATCCCATATACAGCATATGCCTTCTCCCAGGCTACAGAACTCCTGGAAACGCTTCTCTCTACACCCAGGATACAGAACTCCTGAAAACTGCATCTCGCTACATGCAGGAGACAGAGCTCCCGTAAGCTGCTTATTGTACCCTCATTGTAAAGTAAATGCACATTTAGCGTATGCCAATTTCCAGGATACAGAATTCCCATAAACTGCTTTTCCCCACACCCAGATACAGAACTCCGGTAAACTGTGTTCTCTACATCCAAGTTACAGAACTCCCATATGCTGCGTCTGCTACACTCAAGCTACAGAAATCCCATATAGAGCGTATATCTTCTCCCAGGCTTCAGAACTCTTGGAAACAGCTTCTTTCTACATGCAACCTACAGAATGCCTGGAAACTGCATGTCTCTACACCCAGGTAACAGAACTCCCGTAAGCCGCTTCTGCTATACTCAGCATACAGAAAACCCGCATATAGCGAATGCCTAATTCCAGGCTTCAGAATACCAGTAAACAGCTCCTCTCTACACGAAAGATAGAGAACTGCTGCAAACTGTGTCTCCCTGCATCTAGTTAACAGAGCTACCCTAAGCTGTGTCTCCTACACTCAGGATACAGCAAACCCGCATATTGCGAATGCCAAGTCCATGACACAGAAGTAGGGTAAACTGCTTATCCCTATACCCCGATACAGAACTCCGAAATACTGCGTCTCTCTACCTCCAGTTTACACAGCTCCCTTGAGGTTCGTCTGTTACACTTAGGCTACTCGAATCCCATATACAGCATATGCCTTCTCCCAGGCAACAGAACTCCTGGAAACGCTTCTCTCTACACCCAGGATACAGAACTCCTGAAAACTGCATCTCGCTACATGCAGGAGACAGAGCTCCCGTAAGCTGCTTATTGTACCCTCATTGTAAAGTAAATGCACATTTAGCGTATGCCTATTTCCAGGATACAGAATTCCCATAAACTGCTTTTCCCCACACCCAGATACAGAACTCCGGTAAACTGTGTTCTCTACATCCAGGTTACAGAACTCCCATATGCTGCGTCTGCTACACTCAAGCTACAGAAATCCCATATAGAGCGTATATCTTCTCCCAGGCTTCAGAACTCTTGGAAACAGCTTCTTTCTACAGGCAACCTACAGAATGCCTGGAAACTGCATCTCTCTACACCCAGGTAACAGAACTCCCGTAAGCCGCTTCTGCTATACTCAGCATACAGAAAACCCGCATATAGCGAATGCCTAATTCCAGGCTTCAGAATTCCAGTAAACAGCTCCTCTCTACACGAAAGATAGAGAACTGCTGCAAACTGTGTCTCCCTGCATCTAGTTAACAGAGCTACCCTAAGCTGTGTCTTCTACACTCACGATACGGAACACCCACATATTGCGAATGCCAAAGCCATGACACAGAAGTACTGTAAACTGCTTATTCCTATACCCCGATACAGAACTCTGGAATACTGCGTCTCTCTACCTCCAAGTTACAGAGCTCCCTTGAGGTTCGTCTGCTACGCTCAGGCTACAGGAATCCCATATACAGCGTATGCCTTTTCCCATTCAACAGAACTCTTGGGAACTGATTCTCTCTACACCCAGGATACAGAAATCCTGAAAACTGCATCTCGCTACATGCAGGAGACAGAGCTCCCATAAGCTGCTTATTATACCCTCAGGGTACAGTAAACACACATTTAGCGTATGCCAATTTCCAGGATACAGAATTCCCATAAACTGCTTTTCCCCACACCCAGATACAGAACTCCGGTAAACTGTGTTCTCTACATCCAGGTTACAGAACTCCCATATGCTGCGTCTGCTACATTCAAGCTACAGAAATCCCATATACAGCGTATGCCTTCTCCCAGGCTGCAGAACTCTTGGAAACAGCTTCTTTCTACATGCAACCTACAGAACTCCTTGAAACTGCATCTCTCTACACCCAGGTAACAGAAGGCCAGCAAGCTGCTTCTGCTATACTCAGCATACAGAAAACCCGCATATAGCGAATGCCTAATTCCAGGCTTCAGAATACCAGTATACAGCTGCTCTCTACACGAAAGATAGAGAACTGCTGCAAACTGTGTCTCCCTGCATCTAGTTAACAGAGCTACCCTAAGCTGTGTCTCCTACACTCAGGATACAGAAAACCCGCATATTGCGAATGCGAAATCCATGACACAGAAGTAGGGTAAACTGCTTATCCTTATACCCCGATGCAGAACTCCCAAATACTGCGTCTCTCTACCTCCAGTTTACACAGCTCCCTTGAGGTTCGTCTGTTACGCTTAGGCTACTCGAATCCCATATACAGCATATGCCTTCTCCCAGGCTACAGAACTCCTGGAAACGCTTCTCTCTACACCCAGGATACAGAACTCCTGAAAACTGCATCTCGCTACATCCAGGAGACAGAGCTCCCGTAAGCTGCTTATTGTACCCCCATTGTAAAGTAAATGCACATTTAGCGTATGCCTATTTCCAGGATACAGAATTCCCATAAACTGCTTTTCCCCACACCCAGATACAGAACTCCGGTAAACTGTGTTCTCTACATCCAGGTTACAGAACTCCCATATGCTGCGTCTGCTACATTCAAGCTACAGAAATCCCATATACAGCGTATGCCTTCTCCCAGGCTGCAGAACTCTTGGAAACAGCTTCTTTCTACATGCAACCTACAGAATGCCTGGAAACTGCATCTCTCTACACCCAGGTAACAGAACTCCCGTAAGCCGCTTCTGCTATACTCAGCATACAGAAAACCCGCATATAGCGAATGCCTAATTCCAGGCTTCAGAATACCAGTATACAGCTGCTCTCTACACGAAAGATAGAGAACTGCTGCAAACTGTGTCTCCCTGCATCTAGTTAACAGAGCTACCCTAAGCTGTGTCTCCTACACTCAGGATACAGAAAACCCGCATATTGCGAATGCGAAATCCATGACACAGAAGTAGGGTAAACTGCTTATCCTTATACCCCGATGCAGAACTCCCAAATACTGCGTCTCTCTACCTCCAGTTTACACAGCTCCCTTGAGGTTCGTCTGTTACGCTTAGGCTACTCGAATCCCATATACAGCATATGCCTTCTCCCAGGCTACAGAACTCCTGGAAACGCTTCTCTCTACACCCAGGATACAGAACTCCTGAAAACTGCATCTCGCTACATCCAAGAGACAGAGCTCCCGTAAGCTGCTTATTGTACCCTCATTGTAAAGTAATGCACATTTAGCGTATGCCTATTTCCAGGATACAGAATTCCCATAAACTGCTTTTCCCCACACCCAGATACAGAACTCCGGTAAACTGTGTTCTCTACATCCAGGTTACAGAACTCCCATATGCTGCGTCTGCTACACTCAAGCTACAGAAATCCCATATAGAGCGTATATCTTCTCCCAGGCTTCAGAACTCTTGGAAACAGCTTCTTTCTACATGCAACCTACAGAACGCCTGGAAAATGCATCTCTCTACACCCAGGTAACAGAACTCCCGTAAGCCGCTTCTGCTATACTCAGCATACAGAAAACCCGCATATAGCGAATGCCTAATTCCAGGCTTCAGAATTCCAGTAAACAGCTCCTCTCTACACGAAAGATAGAGAACTGCTGCAAACTGTGTCTCCCTGCATCTAGTTAACAGAGCTACCCTAAGCTGTGTCTTCTACACTCACGATACGGAACACCCACATATTGCGAATGCCAAGTCCATGACACAGAAGTACTGTAAACTGCTTATCCCTATACCCTGATACAGAACTCCGAAATACTGCGTCTCTCTACCTCCAGTTTACACAGCTCCCTTGAGGTTCGTCTGTAACGCTTAGGCTACTCGAATCCCATATACAGCATATGCCTTCTCCCAGGCTACAGAACTCCTGGAAACGCTTCTCTCTACACCCAGGATACAGAACTCCTGAAAACTGCATCTCGCTACATCCAAGAGACAGAGCTCCCGTAAGCTGCTTATTGTACCCTCATTGTAAAGTAAATGCACATTTAGCGTATGCCAATTTCCAGGATACAGAATTCCCATAAACTGCTTTTCCCCACACCCAGATACAGAACTCCGGTAAACTGTGTTCTCTACATCCAGGTTACAGAACTCCCATATGCTGCGTCTGCTACACTCAAGCTACAGAAATCCCATATAGAGCGTATATCTTCTCCCAGGCTTCAGAACTCTTGGAAACAGCTTCTTTCTACATGCAACCTACAGAATGCCTGGAAACTGCATGTCTCTACACCCAGGTAACAGAACTCCCGTAAGCCGCTTCTGCTATACTCAGCATACAGAAAACCCGCATATAGCGAATGCCTAATTCCAGGCTTCAGAATACCAGTAAACAGCTCCTCTCTACACGAAAGATAGAGAACTGCTGCAAACTGTGTCTCCCTGCATCTAGTTAACAGAGCTACCCTAAGCTGTGTCTCCTACACTCAGGATACAGAAAACCCGCATATTGCGAATGCCAAGTCCATGACACAGAAGTAGGGTAAACTGCTTATCCCTATACCCCGATACAGAACTCCGAAATACTGCGTCTCTCTACCTCCAGTTTACACAGCTCCCTTGAGGTTCGTCTGTTACACTTAGGCTACTCGAATCCCATATACAGCATATGCCTTCTCCCAGGCAACAGAACTCCTGGAAACGCTTCTCTCTACACCCAGGATACAGAACTCCTGAAAACTGCATCTCGCTACATCCAGGAGACAGAGCTCCCGTAAGCTGCTTATTGTACCCTCATTGTAAAGTAAATGCACATTTAGCGTATGCCTATTTCCAGGATACAGAATTCCCATAAACTGCTTTTCCCCACACCCAGATACAGAACTCCGGTAAACTGTGTTCTCTACATCCAGGTTACAGAACTCCCATATGCTGCGTCTGCTACACTCAAGCTACAGAAATCCCATATAGAGCGTATATCTTCTCCCAGGCTTCAGAACTCTTGGAAACAGCTTCTTTCTACAGGCAACCTACAGAATGCCTGGAAACTGCATCTCTCTACACCCAGGTAACAGAACTCCCGTAAGCCGCTTCTGCTATACTCAGCATACAGAAAACCCGCATATAGCGAATGCCTAATTCCAGGCTTCAGAATTCCAGTAAACAGCTCCTCTCTACACGAAAGATAGAGAACTGCTGCAAACTGTGTCTCCCTGCATCTAGTTAACAGAGCTACCCTAAGCTGTGTCTTCTACACTCACGATACGGAACACCCACATATTGCGAATGCCAAAGCCATGACACAGAAGTACTGTAAACTGCTTATTCCTATACCCCGATACAGAACTCTGGAATACTGCGTCTCTCTACCTCCAAGTTACAGAGCTCCCTTGAGGTTCGTCTGCTACGCTCAGGCTACAGGAATCCCATATACAGCGTATGCCTTTTCCCATTCAACAGAACTCTTGGGAACTGATTCTCTCTACACCCAGGATACAGAAATCCTGAAAACTGCATCTCGCTACATGCAGGAGACAGAGCTCCCATAAGCTGCTTATTATACCCTCAGGGTACAGTAAACACACATTTAGCGTATGCCAATTTCCAGGATACAGAATTCCCATAAACTGCTTTTCCCCACACCCAGATACAGAACTCCGGTAAACTGTGTTCTCTACATCCAGGTTACAGAACTCCCATATGCTGCGTCTGCTACATTCAAGCTACAGAAATCCCATATACAGCGTATGCCTTCTCCCAGGCTGCAGAACTCTTGGAAACAGCTTCTTTCTACATGCAACCTGCAGAACTCCTGGAAACTGCATCTCTCTACACCCAGGTAACAGAACTCCCTAAGCCGCTTCTGCTATACTCAGCATACAGAAAACCTGCATATAGCGAATGCCTAATTCCAG
Organism: Lepus europaeus; assembly: GCF_033115175.1. Classification (NCBI taxonomy): domain Eukaryota; kingdom Metazoa; phylum Chordata; class Mammalia; order Lagomorpha; family Leporidae; genus Lepus; species Lepus europaeus. Next base: position 555,028 of record NW_026909498.1, read on the forward strand.
GCTTCAGAATACCAGTAAACAGCTCCTCTCTACACGAAAGATAGAGAACTGCTGCAAACTGTGTCTCCCTGCATCTAGTTAACAGAGCTACCCTAAGCTGTGTCTCCTACACTCAGGATACAGAAAACCCGCATATTGCAAATGCGAAATCCATGACACAGAAGTAGGGTAAACTGCTTATCCTTATACCCCGATACAGAACTCCGAAATACTGCGTCTCTCTACCTCCAGTTTACACAGCTCCCTTGAGGTTCGTCTGTTACGCTTAGGCTACTCGAATCCCATATACAGCATATGCCTTCTCCCAGGCTACAGAACTCCTGGAAACGCTTCTCTCTACACCCAGGATACAGAACTCCTGAAAACTGCATCTCGCTACATCCAAGAGACAGAGCTCCCGTAAGCTGCTTATTGTACCCTCAGGGTAAAGTAAATGCACATTTAGCGTATGCCTATTTCCAGGATACAGAATTCCCATAAACTGCTTTTCCCCACACCCAGATACAGAACTCCGGTAAACTGTGTTCTCTACATCCAGGTTACAGAACTCCCATATGCTGCGTCTGCTACACTCAAGCTACAGAAATCCCATATAGAGCGTATATCTAATCCCAGGCTTCAGAACTCTTGGAAACAGCTTCTTTCTACATGCAACCTACAGAATGCCTGGAAACTGCATCTCTCTACACCCAGGTAACAGAACTCCCGTAAGCCGCTTCTGCTATACTCAGCATACAGAAAACCCGCATATAGCGAATGCCTAATTCCAGGCTTCAGAATACCAATAAACAGCTGCTCTCTACACGAAAGATAGAGAACTGCTGCAAACTGTGTCTCCCTGCATCTAGTTAACAGAGCTACCCTAAGCTGTGTCTCCTACACTCAGGATACAGCAAACCCGCATATTGCGAATGCCAAGTCCATGACACAGAAGTAGGGTAAACTGCTTATCCCTATACCCCGATACAGAACTCTGAAATACTGCGTCTCTCTACCTCCAGTTTACACAGCTCCCTTGAGGTTCGTCTGTTACACTTAGGCTACTCGAATCCCATATACAGCATATGCCTTCTCCCAGTCAACAGAACTCCTGGAAACACTTCTCTCTACACCCAGGATACAGAACTCCTGAAAACTGCATCTCGCTACATCCAGGAGACAGAGCTCCCGTAAGCTGCTTATTGTACCCTCATTGTAAAGTAAATGCACATTTAGCGTATGCCTATTTCCAGGATACAGAATTCCCATAAACTGCTTTTCCCCACACCCAGATACAGAACTCCGGTAAACTCTGTTCTCTACATCCAGGTTACAGAACTCCCTTAAGCTGCTTCTGCTACACTCAGCACTCAGAAAACCCGCATATAGCAAAAGCCTAATTCCAGGCTTCAAAATTCCAGTAAACAGCTCCTCTCTACACGAAAGATAGAGAACTGCTGCAAACTGTGTCTCCCTGCATCTAGTTAACAGAGCTACCCTAAGCTGTGTCTTCTACACTCACGATACGGAACACCCACATATTGCGAATGCCAAAGCCATGACACAGAAGTACTGTAAACTGCTTATCCCTATACCCTGATACAGAACTCCGAAATACTGCGTCTCTCTACCTCCAGTTTACACAGCTCCCTTGAGGTTCGTCTGTTACGCTTAGGCTACTCGAATCCCATATACAGCATATGCCTTCTCCCAGGCTACAGAACTCCTGGAAACGCTTCTCTCTACACCCAGGATACAGAACTCCTGAAAACTGCATCTCGCTACATCCAAGAGACAGAGCTCCCGTAAGCTGCTTATTGTACCCTCATTGTAAAGTAAATGCACATTTAGCGTATGCCTATTTCCAGGATACAGAATTCCCATAAACTGCTTTTCCCCACACCCAGATACAGAACTCCGGTAAACTGTGTTCTCTACATCCAGGTTACAGAACTCCCATATGCTGCGTCTGCTACATTCAAGCTACAGAAATCCCATATACAGCGTATGCCTTCTCCCAGGCTGCAGAACTCTTGGAAACAACTTCTTTCTACATGCAACCTACAGAACTCCTGGAAACTGCATCTCTCTACACCCAGGTAACAGAAGGCCAGCAAGCTGCTTCTGCTATACTCAGCATACAGAAAACCCGCATATAGCGAATGCCTAATTCCAGGCTTCAGAATACCAGTAAACAGCTGCTCTCTACACGAAAGATAGAGAACTGCTGCAAACTGTGTCTCCCTGCATCTAGTTAACAGAGCTACCCTAAGCTGTGTCTCCTACACTCAGGATACAGAAAACCCGCATATTGCAAATGCGAAATCCATGACACAGAAGTAGGGTAAACTGCTTATCCTTATACCCCGATACAGAACTCCGAAATACTGCGTCTCTCTACCTCCAGTTTACACAGCTCCCTTGAGGTTCGTCTGTTACGCTTAGGCTACTCGAATCCCATATACAGCATATGCCTTCTCCCAGGCTACAGAACTCCTGGAAACGCTTCTCTCTACACCCAGGATACAGAACTCCTGAAAACTGCATCTCGCTACATCCAAGAGACAGAGCTCCCGTAAGCTGCTTATTGTACCCTCAGGGTAAAGTAAATGCACATTTAGCGTATGCCTATTTCCAGGATACAGAATTCCCATAAACTGCTTTTCCCCACACCCAGATACAGAACTCCGGTAAACTGTGTTCTCTACATCCAGGTTACAGAACTCCCATATGCTGCGTCTGCTACACTCAAGCTACAGAAATCCCATATAGAGCGTATATCTAATCCCAGGCTTCAGAACTCTTGGAAACAGCTTCTTTCTACATGCAACCTACAGAATGCCTGGAAACTGCATCTCTCTACACCCAGGTAACAGAACTCCCGTAAGCCGCTTCTGCTATACTCAGCATACAGAAAACCCGCATATAGCGAATGCCTAATTCCAGGCTTCAGAATACCAATAAACAGCTGCTCTCTACACGAAAGATAGAGAACTGCTGCAAACTGTGTCTCCCTGCATCTAGTTAACAGAGCTACCCTAAGCTGTGTCTCCTACACTCAGGATACAGCAAACCCGCATATTGCGAATGCCAAGTCCATGACACAGAAGTAGGGTAAACTGCTTATCCCTATACCCCGATACAGAACTCTGAAATACTGCGTCTCTCTACCTCCAGTTTACACAGCTCCCTTGAGGTTCGTCTGTTACACTTAGGCTACTCGAATCCCATATACAGCATATGCCTTCTCCCAGTCAACAGAACTCCTGGAAACACTTCTCTCTACACCCAGGATACAGAACTCCTGAAAACTGCATCTCGCTACATCCAGGAGACAGAGCTCCCGTAAGCTGCTTATTGTACCCTCATTGTAAAGTAAATGCACATTTAGCGTATGCCTATTTCCAGGATACAGAATTCCCATAAACTGCTTTTCCCCACACCCAGATACAGAACTCCGGTAAACTCTGTTCTCTACATCCAGGTTACAGAACTCCCTTAAGCTGCTTCTGCTACACTCAGCACTCAGAAAACCCGCATATAGCAAAAGCCTAATTCCAGGCTTCAAAATTCCAGTAAACAGCTCCTCTCTACACGAAAGATAGAGAACTGCTGCAAACTGTGTCTCCCTGCATCTAGTTAACAGAGCTACCCTAAGCTGTGTCTTCTACACTCACGATACGGAACACCCACATATTGCGAATGCCAAAGCCATGACACAGAAGTACTGTAAACTGCTTATCCCTATACCCTGATACAGAACTCCGAAATACTGCGTCTCTCTACCTCCAGTTTACACAGCTCCCTTGAGGTTCGTCTGTTACGCTTAGGCTACTCGAATCCCATATACAGCATATGCCTTCTCCCAGGCTACAGAACTCCTGGAAACGCTTCTCTCTACACCCAGGATACAGAACTCCTGAAAACTGCATCTCGCTACATCCAAGAGACAGAGCTCCCGTAAGCTGCTTATTGTACCCTCATTGTAAAGTAAATGCACATTTAGCGTATGCCTATTTCCAGGATACAGAATTCCCATAAACTGCTTTTCCCCACACCCAGATACAGAACTCCGGTAAACTGTGTTCTCTACATCCAGGTTACAGAACTCCCATATGCTGCGTCTGCTACATTCAAGCTACAGAAATCCCATATACAGCGTATGCCTTCTCCCAGGCTGCAGAACTCTTGGAAACAACTTCTTTCTACATGCAACCTACAGAACTCCTGGAAACTGCATCTCTCTACACCCAGGTAACAGAAGGCCAGCAAGCTGCTTCTGCTATACTCAGCATACAGAAAACCCGCATATAGCGAATGCCTAATTCCAGGCTTCAGAATACCAGTAAACAGCTGCTCTCTACACGAAAGATAGAGAACTGCTGCAAACTGTGTCTCCCTGCATCTAGTTAACAGAGCTACCCTAAGCTGTGTCTCCTACACTCAGGATACAGCAAACCCGCATATTGCGAATGCGAAATCCATGACACAGAAGTAGGGTAAACTGCTTATCCCTATACCCCGATACAGAACTCCGAAATACTGCGTCTCTCTACCTCCAGTTTACACAGCTCCCTTGAGGTTCGTCTGTTACGCTTAGGCTACTCGAATCCCATATACAGCATATGCCTTCTCCCAGGCTACAGAACTCCTGGAAACGCTTCTCTCTACACCCAGGATACAGAACTCCTGAAAATTGCATCTCGCTACATCCAGGAGACAGAGCTCCCGTAAGCTGCTTATTGTACCCTCATTGTAAAGTAAATGCACATTTAGCGTATGCCTATTTCCAGGATACAGAATTCCCATAAACTGCTTTTCCCCACACCCAGATACAGAACTCCGGTAAACTGTGTTCTCTACATCCAGGTTACAGAACTCCCATATGCTGCGTCTGCTACATTCAAGCTACAGAAATCCCATATACAGCGTATGCCTTCTCCCAGGCTGCAGAACTCTTGGAAACAGCTTCTTTCTACATGCAACCTACAGAATGCCTGGAAACTGCATCTCTCTACACCCAGGTAACAGAACTCCCGTAAGCCGCTTCTGCTATACTCAGCATACAGAAAACCCGCATATAGCGAATGCCTAATTCCAGGCTTCAGAATACCAGTATACAGCTGCTCTCTACACGAAAGATAGAGAACTGCTGCAAACTGTGTCTCCCTGCATCTAGTTAACAGAGCTACCCTAAGCTGTGTCTCCTACACTCAGGATACAGAAAACCCGCATATTGCGAATGCGAAATCCATGACACAGAAGTAGGGTAAACTGCTTATCCTTATACCCCGATACAGAACTCCGAAATACTGCGTCTCTCTACCTCCAGTTTACACAGCTCCCTTGAGGTTCGTCTGTTACGCTTAGGCTACAGAATCCCATATACAGCATATGCCTTCTCCCAGGCTACAGAACTCCTGGAAACGCTTCTCTCTACACCCAGGATACAGAACTCCTGAAAACTGCATCTCGCTACATCCAAGAGACAGAGCTCCCGTAAGCTGCTTATTGTACCCTCAGGGTAAAGTAAATGCACATTTAGCGTATGCCTATTTCCAGGATACAGAATTCCCATAAACTGCTTTTCCCCACACCCAGATACAGAACTCCGGTAAACTGTGTTCTCTACATCCAGGTTACAGAACTCCCATATGCTGCGTCTGCTACACTCAAGCTACAGAAATCCCATATAGAGCGTATATCTTCTCCCAGGCTTCAGAACTCTTGGAAACAGCTTCTTTCTACATGCAACCTACAGAACTCCTGGAAAATGCATCTCTCTACACCCAGGTAACAGAACTCCCGTAAGCCGCTTCTGCTATACTCAGCATACAGAAAACCCGCATATAGCGAATGCCTAATTCCAGGCTTCAGAATTCCAGTAAACAGCTCCTCTCTACACGAAAGATAGAGAACTGCTGCAAACTGTGTCTCCCTGCATCTAGTTAACAGAGCTACCCTAAGCTGTGTCTTCTACACTCACGATACGGAACACCCACATATTGCGAATGCCAAAGCCATGACACAGAAGTACTGTAAACTGCTTATTCCTATACCCCGATACAGAACTCTGGAATACTGCGTCTCTCTACCTCCAAGTTACAGAGCTCCCTTGAGGTTCGTCTGCTACGCTCAGGCTACAGGAATCCCATATACAGCGTATGCCTTTTCCCATTCAACAGAACTCTTGGGAACTGATTCTCTCTACACCCAGGATACAGAAATCCTGAAAACTGCATCTCGCTACATGCAGGAGACAGAGCTCCCATAAGCTGCTTATTATACCCTCAGGGTACAGTAAACACACATTTAGCGTATGCCAATTTCCAGGATACAGAATTCCCATAAACTGCTTTTCCCCACACCCAGATACAGAACTCCGGTAAACTGTGTTCTCTACATCCAGGTTACAGAACTCCCATATGCTGCGTCTGCTACATTCAAGCTACAGAAATCCCATATACAGCGTATGCCTTCTCCCAGGCTGCAGAACTCTTGGAAACAGCTTCTTTCTACATGCAACCTACAGAACTCCTGGAAACTGCATCTCTCTACACCCAGGTAACAGAACTCCCTAAGCCGCTTCTGCTATACTCAGCATACAGAAAACCTGCATATAGCGAATGCCTAATTCCAGGCTTCAGAATACCAGTAAACAGCTCCTCTCTACACGAAAGATAGAGAACTGCTGCAAACTGTGTCTCCCTGCATCTAGTTAACAGAGCTACCCTAAGCTGTGTCTCCTACACTCAGGATACAGAAAACCCGCATATTGCAAATGCGAAATCCATGACACAGAAGTAGGGTAAACTGCTTATCCTTATACCCCGATACAGAACTCCGAAATACTGCGTCTCTCTACCTCCAGTTTACACAGCTCCCTTGAGGTTCGTCTGTTACGCTTAGGCTACTCGAATCCCATATACAGCATATGCCTTCTCCCAGGCTACAGAACTCCTGGAAACGCTTCTCTCTACACCCAGGATACAGAACTCCTGAAAACTGCATCTCGCTACATCCAAGAGACAGAGCTCCCGTAAGCTGCTTATTGTACCCTCAGGGTAAAGTAAATGCACATTTAGCGTATGCCTATTTCCAGGATACAGAATTCCCATAAACTGCTTTTCCCCACACCCAGATACAGAACTCCGGTAAACTGTGTTCTCTACATCCAGGTTACAGAACTCCCATATGCTGCGTCTGCTACACTCAAGCTACAGAAATCCCATATAGAGCGTATATCTTCTCCCAGGCTTCAGAACTCTTGGAAACAGCTTCTTTCTACATGCAACCTACAGAATGCCTGGAAACTGCATCTCTCTACACCCAGGTAACAGAACTCCCGTAAGCCGCTTCTGCTATACTCAGCATACAGAAAACCCGCATATAGCGAATGCCTAATTCCAGGCTTCAGAATACCAGTAAACAGCTGCTCTCTACACGAAAGATAGAGAACTGCTGCAAACTGTGTCTCCCTGCATCTAGTTAACAGAGCTACCCTAAGCTGTGTCTCCTACACTCAGGATACAGAAAACCCGCATATTGCGAATGCCAAGTCCATGACACAGAAGTAGGGTAAACTGCTTATCCCTATACCCCGATACAGAACTCCAAAATACTGCGTCTCTCTACCTCCAGTTTACACAGCTCCCTTGAGGTTCGTCTGTTATGCTTAGGCTACTCGAATCCCATATACAGCATATGCCTTCTCCCAGGCTACAGAACTCCTGGAAACGCTTCTCTCTACACCCAGGATACAGAACTCCTGAAAATTGCATCTCGCTACATCCAGGAGACAGAGCTCCCGTAAGCTGCTTATTGTACCCTCAGGGTAAAGTAAATGCACATTTAGCGTATGCCTATTTCCAGGATACAGAATTCCCATAAACTGCTTTTCCCCACACCCAGATACAGAACTCCGGTAAACTCTGTTCTCTACATCCAGGTTACAGAACTCCCTTAAGCTGCTTCTGCTACACTCAGCACTCAGAAAACCCGCATATAGCAAAAGCCTAATTCCAGGCTTCAAAATTCCAGTAAACAGCTCCTCTCTACACGAAAGATAGAGAACTGCTGCAAACTGTGTCTCCCTGCATCTAGTTAACAGAGCTACCCTAAGCTGTGTCTTCTACACTCACGATACGGAACACCCACATATTGCGAATGCCAAAGCCATGACACAGAAGTACTGTAAACTGCTTATCCCTATACCCTGATACAGAACTCCGAAATACTGCGTCTCTCTACCTCCAGTTTACACAGCTCCCTTGAGGTTCGTCTGTTACGCTTAGGCTACTCGAATCCCATATACAGCGTATGCCTTCTCCCAGGCTACAGAACTCCTGGAAACGCTTCTCTCTACACCCAGGATACAGAACTCCTGAAAACTGCATCTCGCTACATCCAAGAGACAGAGCTCCCGTAAGCTGCTTATTGTACCCTCATTGTAAAGTAAATGCACATTTAGCGTATGCCTATTTCCAGGATACAGAATTCCCATAAACTGCTTTTCCCCACACCCAGATACAGAACTCCGGTAAACTGTGTTCTCTACATCCAGGTTACAGAACTCCCATATGCTGCGTCTGCTACATTCAAGCTACAGAAATCCCATACACAGCGTATGCCTTCTCCCAGGCTGCAGAACTCTTGGAAACAGCTTCTTTCTACATGCAACCTACAGAACTCCTGGAAACTGCATCTCTCTACACCCAGGTAACAGAAGGCCAGCAAGCTGCTTCTGCTATACTCAGCATACAGAAAACCCGCATATAGTGAATGCCTAATTCCAGGCTTCAGAATACCAGTAAACAGCTGCTCTCTACACGAAAGATAGAGAACTGCTGCAAACTGTGTCTCCCTGCATCTAGTTAACAGAGCTACCCTAAGCTGTGTCTCCTACACTCAGGATACAGAAAACCCGCATATTGCGAATGCGAAATCCATGACACAGAAGTAGGGTAAACTGCTTATCCCTATACCCCGATACAGAACTCCGAAATACTGCGTCTCTCTACCTCCAGTTTACACAGCTCCCTTGAGGTTCGTCTGTTACGCTTAGGCTACAGAATCCCATATACAGCATATGCCTTCTCCCAGGCTACAGAACTCCTGGAAACGCTTCTCTCTACACCCAGGATACAGAACTCCTGAAAATTGCATCTCGCTACATCCAGGAGACAGAGCTCCCGTAAGCTGCTTATTGTACCCTCATTGTAAAGTAAATGCACATTTAGCGTATGCCTATTTCCAGGATACAGAATTCCCATAAACTGCTTTTCCCCACACCCAGATACAGAACTCCGGTAAACTGTGTTCTCTACATCCAGGTTACAGAACTCCCATATGCTGCGTCTGCTACATTCAAGCTACAGAAATCCCATATACAGCGTATGCCTTCTCCCAGGCTGCAGAACTCTTGGAAACAGCTTCTTTCTACATGCAACCTACAGAATGCCTGGAAACTGCATCTCTCTACACCCAGGTAACAGAACTCCCGTAAGCCGCTTCTGCTATACTCAGCATACAGAAAACCCGCATATAGCGAATGCCTAATTCCAGGCTTCAGAATACCAGTATACAGCTGCTCTCTACACGAAAGATAGAGAACTGCTGCAAACTGTGTCTCCCTGCATCTAGTTAACAGAGCTACCCTAAGCTGTGTCTCCTACACTCAGGATACAGAAAACCCGCATATTGCGAATGCGAAATCCATGACACAGAAGTAGGGTAAACTGCTTATCCTTATACCCCGATACAGAACTCCGAAATACTGCGTCTCTCTACCTCCAGTTTACACAGCTCCCTTGAGGTTCGTCTGTTACGCTTAGGCTACTCGAATCCCATATACAGCATATGCCTTCTCCCAGGCTACAGAACTCCTGGAAACGCTTCTCTCTACACCCAGGATACAGAACTCCTGAAAACTGCATCTCGCTACATCCAAGAGACAGAGCTCCCGTAAGCTGCTTATTGTACCCTCATTGTAAAGTAATGCACATTTAGCGTATGCCTATTTCCAGGATACAGAATTCCCATAAACTGCTTTTCCCCACACCCAGATACAGAACTCCGGTAAACTGTGTTCTCTACATCCAGGTTACAGAACTCCCATATGCTGCGTCTGCTACACTCAAGCTACAGAAATCCCATATAGAGCGTATATCTTCTCCCAGGCTTCAGAACTCTTGGAAACAGCTTCTTTCTACATGCAACCTACAGAACTCCTGGAAAATGCATCTCTCTACACCCAGGTAACAGAACTCCCGTAAGCCGCTTCTGCTATACTCAGCATACAGAAAACCCGCATATAGCGAATGCCTAATTCCAGGCTTCAGAATTCCAGTAAACAGCTCCTCTCTACACGAAAGATAGAGAACTGCTGCAAACTGTGTCTCCCTGCATCTAGTTAACAGAGCTACCCTAAGCTGTGTCTTCTACACTCACGATACGGAACACCCACATATTGCGAATGCCAAGTCCATGACACAGAAGTACTGTAAACTGCTTATCCCTATACCCTGATACAGAACTCCGAAATACTGCGTCTCTCTACCTCCAGTTTACACAGCTCCCTTGAGGTTCGTCTGTTACGCTTAGGCTACTCGAATCCCATATACAGCATATGCCTTCTCCCAGGCTACAGAACTCCTGGAAACGCTTCTCTCTACACCCAGGATACAGAACTCCTGAAAACTGCATCTCGCTACATCCAAGAGACATAGCTCCCGTAAGCTGCTTATTGTACCCTCATTGTAAAGTAAATGCACATTTAGCGTATGCCAATTTCCAGGATACAGAATTCCCATAAACTGCTTTTCCCCACACCCAGATACAGAACTCCGGTAAACTGTGTTCTCTACATCCAGGTTACAGAACTCCCATATGCTGCGTCTGCTACACTCAAGCTACAGAAATCCCATATAGAGCGTATATCTTCTCCCAGGCTTCAGAACTCTTGGAAACAGCTTCTTTCTACATGCAACCTACAGAATGCCTGGAAACTGCATGTCTCTACACCCAGGTAACAGAACTCCCGTAAGCCGCTTCTGCTATACTCAGCATACAGAAAACCCGCATATAGCGAATGCCTAATTCCAGGCTTCAGAATACCAGTAAACAGCTCCTCTCTACACGAAAGATAGAGAACTGCTGCAAACTGTGTCTCCCTGCATCTAGTTAACAGAGCTACCCTAAGCTGTGTCTCCTACACTCAGGATACAGCAAACCCGCATATTGCGAATGCCAAGTCCATGACACAGAAGTAGGGTAAACTGCTTATCCCTATACCCCGATACAGAACTCTGAAATACTGCGTCTCTCTACCTCCAGTTTACACAGCTCCCTTGAGGTTCGTCTGTTACACTTAGGCTACTCGAATGCCATATACAGCATATGCCTTCTCCCAGGCAACAGAACTCCTGGAAACGCTTCTCTCTACACCCAGGATACAGAACTCCTGAAAACTGCATCTCGCTACATCCAGGAGACAGAGCTCCCGTAAGCTGCTTATTGTACCCTCATTGTAAAGTAAATGCACATTTAGCGTATGCCTATTTCCAGGATACAGAATTCCCATAAACTGCTTTTCCCCACACCCAGATACAGAACTCCGGTAAACTCTGTTCTCTACATCCAGGTTACAGAACTCCCTTAAGCTGCTTCTGCTACACTCAGCACTCAGAAAACCCGCATATAGCAAAAGCCTAATTCCAGGCTTCAAAATTCCAGTAAACAGCTCCTCTCTACACGAAAGATAGAGAACTGCTGCAAACTGTGTCTCCCTGCATCTAGTTAACAGAGCTACCCTAAGCTGTGTCTTCTACACTCACGATACGGAACACCCACATATTGCGAATGCCAAAGCCATGACACAGAAGTACTGTAAACTGCTTATCCCTATACCCTGATACAGAACTCCGAAATACTGCGTCTCTCTACCTCCAGTTTACACAGCTCCCTTGAGGTTCGTCTGTTACGCTTAGGCTACTCGAATCCCATATACAGCGTATGCCTTCTCCCAGGCTACAGAACTCCTGGAAACGCTTCTCTCTACACCCAGGATACAGAACTCCTGAAAACTGCATCTCGCTACATCCAAGAGACAGAGCTCCCGTAAGCTGCTTATTGTACCCTCATTGTAAAGTAAATGCACATTTAGCGTATGCCTATTTCCAGGATACAGAATTCCCATAAACTGCTTTTCCCCACACCCAGATACAGAACTCCGGTAAACTGTGTTCTCTACATCCAGGTTACAGAACTCCCATATGCTGCGTCTGCTACATTCAAGCTACAGAAATCCCATATACAGCGTATGCCTTCTCCCAGGCTGCAGAACTCTTGGAAACAGCTTCTTTCTACATGCAACCTACAGAACTCCTGGAAACTGCATCTCTCTACACCCAGGTAACAGAAGGCCAGCAAGCTGCTTCTGCTATACTCAGCATACAGAAAACCCGCATATAGCGAATGCCTAATTCCAGGCTTCAGAATACCAGTAAACAGCAGCTCTCTACACGAAAGATAGAGAACTGCTGCAAACTGTGTCTCCCTGCATCTAGTTAACAGAGCTACCCTAAGCTGTGTCTCCTAAACTCAGGATACAGCAAACCCGCATATTGCGAATGCGAAATCCATGACACAGAAGTAGGGTAAACTGCTTATCCCTATACCCCGATACAGAACTCCGAAATACTGCGTCTCTCTACCTCCAGTTTACACAGCTCCCTTGAGGTTCGTCTGTTACGCTTAGGCTACTCGAATCCCATATACAGCATATGCCTTCTCCCAGGCTACAGAACTCCTGGAAACGCTTCTCTCTACACCCAGGATACAGAACTCCTGAAAATTGCATCTCGCTACATCCAGGAGACAGAGCTCCCGTAAGCTGCTTATTGTACCCTCATTGTAAAGTAAATGCACATTTAGCGTATGCCTATTTCCAGGATACAGAATTCCCATAAACTGCTTTTCCCCACACCCAGATACAGAACTCCGGTAAACTGTGTTCTCTACATCCAGGTTACAGAACTCCCATATGCTGCGTCTGCTACATTCAAGCTACAGAAATCCCATATACAGCGTATGCCTTCTCCCAGGCTGCAGAACTCTTGGAAACAGCTTCTTTCTACATGCAACCTACAGAATGCCTGGAAACTGCATCTCTCTACACCCAGGTAACAGAACTCCCGTAAGCCGCTTCTGCTATACTCAGCATACAGAAAACCCGCATATAGCGAATGCCTAATTCCAGGCTTCAGAATACCAGTATACAGCTGCTCTCTACACGAAAGATAGAGAACTGCTGCAAACTGTGTCTCCCTGCATCTAGTTAACAGAGCTACCCTAAGCTGTGTCTCCTACACTCAGGATACAGAAAACCCGCATATTGCGAATGCGAAATCCATGACACAGAAGTAGGGTAAACTGCTTATCCTTATACCCCGATACAGAACTCCGAAATACTGCGTCTCTCTACCTCCAGTTTACACAGCTCCCTTGAGGTTCGTCTGTTACGCTTAGGCTACTCGAATCCCATATACAGCATATGCCTTCTCCCAGGCTACAGAACTCCTGGAAACGCTTCTCTCTACACCCAGGATACAGAACTCCTGAAAACTGCATCTCGCTACATCCAGGAGACAGAGCTCCCGTAAGCTGCTTATTGTACCCTCATTGTAAAGTAAATGCACATTTAGCGTATGCCAATTTCCAGGATACAGAATTCCCATAAACTGCTTTTCCCCACACCCAGATACAGAACTCCGGTAAACTGTGTTCTCTACATCCAGGTTACAGAACTCCCATATGCTGCGTCTGCTACACTCAAGCTACAGAAATCCCATATAGAGCGTATATCTTCTCCCAGGCTTCAGAACTCTTGGAAACAGCTTCTTTCTACAGGCAACCTACAGAATGCCTGGAAACTGCATCTCTCTACACCCAGGTAACAGAACTCCCGTAAGCCGCTTCTGCTATACTCAGCATACAGAAAACCCGCATATAGCGAATGCCTAATTCCAGGCTTCAGAATTCCAGTAAACAGCTCCTCTCTACACGAAAGATAGAGAACTGCTGCAAACTGTGTCTCCCTGCATCTAGTTAACAGAGCTACCCTAAGCTGTGTCTTCTACACTCACGATACGGAACACCCACATATTGCGAATGCCAAAGCCATGACACAGAAGTACTGTAAACTGCTTATTCCTATACCCCGATACAGAACTCTGGAATACTGCGTCTCTCTACCTCCAAGTTACAGAGCTCCCTTGAGGTTCGTCTGCTACGCTCAGGCTACAGGAATCCCATATACAGCGTATGCCTTTTCCTATTCAACAGAACTCTTGGGAACTGATTCTCTCTACACCCAGGATACAGAAATCCTGAAAACTGCATCTCGCTACATGCAGGAGACAGAGCTCCCATAAGCTGCTTATTATACCCTCAGGGTACAGTAAACACACATTTAGCGTATGCCAATTTCCAGGATACAGAATTCCCATAAACTGCTTTTCCCCACACCCAGATACAGAACTCCGGTAAACTGTGTTCTCTACATCCAGGTTACAGAACTCCCATATGCTGCGTCTGCTACATTCAAGCTACAGAAATCCCATATACAGCGTATGCCTTCTCCCAGGCTGCAGAACTCTTGGAAACAGCTTCTTTCTACATGCAACCTACAGAACTCCTGGAAACTGCATCTCTCTACACCCAGGTAACAGAAGGCCAGCAAGCTGCTTCTGCTATACTCAGCATACAGAAAACCCGCATATAGCGAATGCCTAATTCCAGGCTTCAGAATACCAGTAAACAGCTGCTCTCTACACGAAAGATAGAGAACTGCTGCAAACTGTGTCTCCCTGCATCTAGTTAACAGAGCTACCCTAAGCTGTGTCTTCTACACTCAGGATACAGAAAACCCGCATATTGCGAATGCCAAGTCCATGACACAGAAGTAGGGTAAACTGCTTATCCCTATACCCCGATACAGAACTCCAAAATACTGCGTCTCTCTACCTCCAGTTTACACAGCTCCCTTGAGGTTCGTCTGTTACGCTTAGGCTACTCGAATCCCATATACAGCATATGCCTTCTCCCAGGCTACAGAACTCCTGGAAACGCTTCTCTCTACACCCAGGATACAGAACTCCTGAAAACTGCATCTCGCTACATCCAAGAGACAGAGCTCCCGTAAGCTGCTTATTGTACCCTCAGGGTACAGTAAACACACATTTAGCGTATGCCAATTTCCAGGATACAGAATTCCCATAAACTGCTTTTCCCCACACCCAGATACAGAACTCCGGTAAACTGTGTTCTCTACATCCAGGTTACAGAACTCCCATATGCTGCGTCTGCTACACTCAAGCTACAGAAATCCCATATAGAGCGTATATCTTCTCCCAGGCTTCAGAACTCTTGGAAACAGCTTCTTTCTACATGCAACCTACAGAATGCCTGGAAACTGCATCTCTCTACACCCAGGTAACAGAACTCCCGTAAGCCGCTTCTGCTATACTCAGCATACAGAAAACCCGCATATAGCGAATGCCTAATTCCAGGCTTCAGAATACCAGTAAACAGCTCCTCTCTACACGAAAGATAGAGAACTGCTGCAAACTGTGTCTCCCTGCATCTAGTTAACAGAGCTACCCTAAGCTGTGTCTTCTACACTCACGATACGGAACACCCACATATTGCGAATGCCAAAGCCATGACACAGAAGTACTGTAAACTGCTTATTCCTATACCCCGATACAGAACTCTGGAATACTGCGTCTCTCTACCTCCAAGTTACAGAGCTCCCTTGAGGTTCGTCTGCTACGCTCAGGCTACAGGAATCCCATATACAGCGTATGCCTTTTCCCATTCAACAGAACTCTTGGGAACTGATTCTCTCTACACCCAGGATACAGAACTCCTGAAAACTGCATCTCGCTACATCCAAGAGACAGAGCTCCCGTAAGCTGCTTATTGTACCCTCATTGTAAAGTAAATGCACGTTTAGCGTATGGCTATTTCCAGGATACAGAATTCCCATAAACTGCTTTTCCCCACACCCAGATACAGAACTCCGGTAAACTGTGTTCTCTACATCCAGGTTACAGAACTCCCATATGCTGCGTCTGCTACATTCAAGCTACAGAAATCCCATATACAGCGTATGCCTTCTCCCAGGCTGCAGAACTCTTGGAAACAGCTTCTTTCTACATGCAACCTACAGAACTCCTGGAAACTGCATCTCTCTACACCCAGGTAACAGAAGGCCAGCAAGCTGCTTCTGCTATACTCAGCATACAGAAAACCCGCATATAGCGAATGCCTAATTCCAGGCTTCAGAATACCAGTAAACAGCTGCTCTCTACACGAAAGATAGAGAACTGCTGCAAACTGTGTCTCCCTGCATCTAGTTAACAGAGCTACCCTAAGCTGTGTCTCCTACACTCAGGATACAGAAAACCCGCATATTGCAAATGCGAAATCCATGACACAGAAGTAGGGTAAACTGCTTATCCTTATACCCCGATACAGAACTCCAAAATACTGCGTCTCTCTACCTCCAGTTTACACAGCTCCCTTGAGGTTCGTCTGTTACGCTTAGGCTACTCGAATCCCATATACAGCATATGCCTTCTCCCAGGCTACAGAACTCCTGGAAACGCTTCTCTCTACACCCAGGATACAGAACTCCTGAAAACTGCATCTCGCTACATCCAAGAGACAGAGCTCCCGTAAGCTGCTTATTGTACCCTCAGGGTAAAGTAAATGCACATTTAGCGTATGCCTATTTCCAGGATACAGAATTCCCATAAACTGCTTTTCCCCACACCCAGATACAGAACTCCGGTAAACTGTGTTCTCTACATCCAGGTTACAGAACTCCCATATGCTGCGTCTGCTACACTCAAGCTACAGAAATCCCATATAGAGCGTATATCTTCTCCCAGGCTTCAGAACTCTTGGAAACAGCTTCTTTCTACATGCAACCTACAGAATGCCTGGAAACTGCATCTCTCTACACCCAGGTAACAGAACTCCCGTAAGCCGCTTCTGCTATACTCAGCATACAGAAAACCCGCATATAGCGAATGCCTAATTCCAGGCTTCAGAATTCCAGTAAACAGCTCCTCTCTACACGAAAGATAGAGAACTGCTGCAAACTGTGTCTCCCTGCATCTAGTTAACAGAGCTACCCTAAGCTGTGTCTTCTACACTCACGATACGGAACACCCACATATTGCGAATGCCAAAGCCATGACACAGAAGTACTGTAAACTGCTTATTCCTATACCCCGATACAGAACTCTGGAATACTGCGTCTCTCTACCTCCAAGTTACAGAGCTCCCTTGAGGTTCGTCTGCTACGCTCAGGCTACAGGAATCCCATATACAGCGTATGCCTTTTCCCATTCAACAGAACTCTTGGGAACTGATTCTCTCTACACCCAGGATACAGAAAT
This sequence comes from Lepus europaeus, assembly GCF_033115175.1. Taxonomy (NCBI): domain Eukaryota; kingdom Metazoa; phylum Chordata; class Mammalia; order Lagomorpha; family Leporidae; genus Lepus; species Lepus europaeus. Next base: position 572,475 of record NW_026909498.1, read on the forward strand.
CCTGAAAACTGCATCTCGCTACATGCAGGAGACAGAGCTCCCATAAGCTGCTTATTATACCCTCAGGGTACAGTAAACACACATTTAGCGTATGCCAATTTCCAGGATACAGAATTCCCATAAACTGCTTTTCCCCACACCCAGATACAGAACTCCGGTAAACTGTGTTCTCTACATCCAGGTTACAGAACTCCCATATGCTGCGTCTGCTACATTCAAGCTACAGAAATCCCATATACAGCGTATGCCTTCTCCCAGGCTGCAGAACTCTTGGAAACAGCTTCTTTCTACATGCAACCTACAGAACGCCTGGAAACTGCATCTCTCTACACCCAGGTAACAGAAGGCCAGCAAGCTGCTTCTGCTATACTCAGCATACAGAAAACCCGCATATAGCGAATGCCTAATTCCAGGCTTCAGAATACCAGTAAACAGCTCCTCTCTACACGAAAGATAGAGAACTGCTGCAAACTGTGTCTCCCTGCATCTAGTTAACAGAGCTACCCTAAGCTGTGTCTCCTACACTCAGGATACAGAAAACCCGCATATTGCAAATGCGAAATCCATGACACAGAAGTAGGGTAAACTGCTTATCCTTATACCCCGATACAGAACTCCAAAATACTGCGTCTCTCTACCTCCAGTTTACACAGCTCCCTTGAGGTTCGTCTGTTACGCTTAGGCTACTCGAATCCCATATACAGCATATGCCTTCTCCCAGGCTACAGAACTCCTGGAAACGCTTCTCTCTACACCCAGGATACAGAACTCCTGAAAACTGCATCTCGCTACATCCAAGAGACAGAGCTCCCGTAAGCTGCTTATTGTACCCTCATTGTAAAGTAAATGCACATTTAGCGTATGCCTATTTCCAGGATACAGAATTCCCATAAACTGCTTTTCCCCACACCCAGATACAGAACTCCGGTAAACTGTGTTCTCTACATCCAGGTTACAGAACTCCCATATGCTGCGTCTGCTACACTCAAGCTACAGAAATCCCATATAGAGCGTATATCTTCTCCCAGGCTTCAGAACTCTTGGAAACAGCTTCTTTCTACATGCAACCTACAGAATGCCTGGAAACTGCATCTCTCTACACCCAGGTAACAGAACTCCCGTAAGCCGCTTCTGCTATACTCAGCATACAGAAAACCCGCATATAGCGAATGCCTAATTCCAGGCTTCAGAATACCAGTAAACAGCTGCTCTCTACACGAAAGATAGAGAACTGCTGCAAACTGTGTCTCCCTGCATCTAGTTAACAGAGCTACCCTAAGCTGTGTCTCCTACACTCAGGATACAGAAAACCCGCATATTGCGAATGCCAAGTCCATGACACAGAAGTAGGGTAAACTGCTTATCCTTATAGCCCGATACAGAACTCCAAAATACTGCGTCTCTCTACCTCCAGTTTACACAGCTCCCTTGAGGTTCGTCTGTTACGCTTAGGCTACTCGAATCCCATATACAGCATATGCCTTCTCCCAGGCTACAGAACTCCTGGAAACGCTTCTCTCTACACCCAGGATACAGAACTCCTGAAAACTGCATCTCGCTACATCCAAGAGACAGAGCTCCCGTAAGCTGCTTATAGTACCCTCAGGGTAAAGTAAACACACATTTAGCATATGCCAATTTCCAGGATACAGAATTCCCATAAACTGCTTTTCCCCACACCCAGATACAGAACTCCGGTAAACTGTGTTCTCTACATCCAGGTTACAGAACTCCCATATGCTGCGTCTGCTACATTCAAGCTACAGAAATCCCATATACAGCGTATGCCTTCTCCCAGGCTGCAGAACTCTTGGAAACAGCTTCTTTCTACATGCAACCTACAGAACTCCTGGAAACTGCATCTCTCTACACCCAGGTAACAGAAGGCCAGCAAGCTGCTTCTGCTATACTCAGCATACAGAAAACCCGCATATAGCGAATGCCTAATTCCAGGCTTCAGAATACCAGTAAACAGCTGCTCTCTACACGAAAGATAGAGAACTGCTGCAAACTGTGTCTCCCTGCATCTAGTTAACAGAGCTACCCTAAGCTGTGTCTTCTACACTCACGATACGGAACACCCACATATTGCGAATGCCAAAGCCATGACACAGAAGTACTGTAAACTGCTTATCCCTATACCCTGATACAGAACTCCGAAATACTGCGTCTCTCTACCTCCAGTTTACACAGCTCCCTTGAGGTTCGTCTGTTACGCTTAGGCTACTCGAATCCCATATACAGCATATGCCTTCTCCCAGGCTACAGAACTCCTGGAAACGCTTCTCTCTACACCCAGGATACAGAACTCCTGAAAACTGCATCTCGCTACATCCAAGAGACAGAGCTCCCGTAAGCTGCTTATTGTACCCTCAGGGTAAAGTAAATGCACATTTAGCATATGCCTATTTCCAGGATACAGAATTCCCATAAACTGCTTTTCCCCACACTCAGATACAGAACTCCGGTAAACTGTGTTCTCTTCATCCAGGTTACAGAACTCCCATATGCTGCGTCTGCTACATTCAAGCTACAGAAATCCCATATACAGCGTATGCCTTCTCCCAGGCTGCAGAACTCTTGGAAACAGCTTCTTTCTACATGCAACCTACAGAACTCCTGGAAACTGCATCTCTCTACACCCAGGTAACAGAAGGCCAGCAAGCTGCTTCTGCTGTACTCAGCATACAGAAAACCCGCATATAGCGAATGCCTAATTCCAGGCTTCAGAATACCAGTAAACAGCTGCTCTCTACACGAAAGATAGAGAACTGCTGCAAACTGTGTCTCCCTGCATCTAGTTAACAGAGCTACCCTAAGCTGTGTCTTCTACACTCAGGATACAGAAAACCCGCATATTGCGAATGCCAAGTCCATGACACAGAAGTAGGGTAAACTGCTTATCCTTATACCCCGATACAGAACTCCGAAATACTGCGTCTCTCTACCTCCAGTTTACACAGCTCCCTTGAGGTTTGTCTGTTACGCTTAGGCTACTCGAATCCCATATACAGCATATGCCTTCTCCCAGTCTACAGAACTCCTGGAAACGCTTCTCTCTACACCCAGGATACAGAACTCCTGAAAACTGCATCTCGCTACATCCAAGAGACAGAGCTCCCGTAAGCTGCTTATTGTACCCTCATTGTAAAGTAAATGCACATTTAGCGTATGCCTATTTCCAGGATACAGAATTCCCATAAACTGCTTTTCCCCACACCCAGATACAGAACTCCGGTAAACTGTGTTCTCTACATCCAGGTTACAGAACTCCCATATGCTGCTTCTGCTACACTCAAGCTACAGAAATCCCATATAGAGCGTATATCTTCTCCCAGGCTTCAGAACTCTTGGAAACAGCTTCTTTCTACATGCAACCTACAGAATGCCTGGAAACTGCATCTCTCTACACCCAGGTAACAGAACTCCCGTAAGCCGCTTCTGCTATACTCAGCATACAGAAAACCCGCATATAGCGAATGCCTAATTCCAGGCTTCAGAATACCAGTAAACAGCTCCTCTCTACACGAAAGATAGAGAACTGCTGCAAACTGTGTCTCCCTGCATCTAGTTAACAGAGCTACCCTAAGCTGTGTCTTCTACACTCACGATACGGAACACCCACATATTGCGAATGCCAAAGCCATGACACAGAAGTACTGTAAACTGCTTATTCCTATACCCCGATACAGAACTCTGGAATACTGCGTCTCTCTACCTCCAAGTTACAGAGCTCCCTTGAGGTTCGTCTGCTACGCTCAGGCTACAGGAATCCCATATACAGCGTATGCCTTTTCCCATTCAACAGAACTCTTGGGAAGTGATTCTCTCTACACCCAGGATACAGAACTCCTGAAAACTGCATCTCGCTACATCCAAGAGACAGAGCTCCCGTAAGCTGCTTATTGTACCCTCAGGGTAAAGTAAATGCACATTTAGCGTATGCCTATTTCCAGGATACAGAATTCCCATAAACTGCTTTTCCCCACACCCAGATACAGAACTCCGGTAAACTGTGTTCTCTACATCCAGGTTACAGAACTCCCATATGCTGCGTCTGCTACATTCAAGCTACAGAAATCCCATATACAGCGTATGCCTTCTCCCAGGCTGCAGAACTCTTGGAAACAGCTTCTTTCTACATGCAACCTACAGAACTCCTGGAAACTGCATCTCTCTACACCCAGGTAACAGAAGGCCAGCAAGCTGCTTCTGCTATACTCAGCATACAGAAAACCCGCATATAGCGAATGCCTAATTCCAGGCTTCAGAATACCAGTAAACAGCTCCTCTCTACACGAAAGATAGAGAACTGCTGCAAACTGTGTCTCCCTGCATCTAGTTAACAGAGCTACCCTAAGCTGTGTCTCCTACACTCAGGATACAGAAAACCCGCATATTGCAAATGCGAAATCCATGACACAGAAGTAGGGTAAACTGCTTATCCTTATACCCCGATACAGAACTCCAAAATACTGCGTCTCTCTACCTCCAGTTTACACAGCTCCCTTGAGGTTCGTCTGTTACGCTTAGGCTACTCGAATCCCATATACAGCATATGCCTTCTCCCAGGCTACAGAACTCCTGGAAACGCTTCTCTCTACACCCAGGATACAGAACTCCTGAAAACTGCATCTCGCTACATCCAAGAGACAGAGCTCCCGTAAGCTGCTTATTGTACCCTCAGGGTAAAGTAAATGCACATTTAGCGTATGCCTATTTCCAGGATACAGAATTCCCATAAACTGCTTTTCCCCACACCCAGATACAGAACTCCGGTAAACTGTGTTCTCTACATCCAGGTTACAGAACTCCCATATGCTGCGTCTGCTACACTCAAGCTACAGAAATCCCATATAGAGCGTATATCTTCTCCCAGGCTTCAGAACTCTTGGAAACAGCTTCTTTCTACATGCAACCTACAGAATGCCTGGAAACTGCATCTCTCTACACCCAGGTAACAGAACTCCCGTAAGCTGCTTCTGCTATACTCAGCATACAGAAAACCCGCATATAGCGAATGCCTAATTCCAGGCTTCAGAATACCAGTAAACAGCTGCTCTCTACACGAAAGATAGAGAACTGCTGCAAACTGTGTCTCCCTGCATCTAGTTAACAGAGCTACCCTATTCTGTGTCTCCTACACTCAGGATACAGAAAACCCGCATATTGCGAATGCCAAGTCCATGACACAGAAGTAGGGTAAACTGCTTATCCTTATACCCCGATACAGAACTCCAAAATACTGCGTCTCTCTACCTCCAGTTTACACAGCTCCCTTGAGGTTCGTCTGTTACGCTTAGGCTACTCGAATCCCATATACAGCATATGCCTTCTCCCAGGCTGCAGAACTCCTGGAAACGCTTCTCTCTACACCCAGGATACAGAACTCCTGAAAACTGCATCTCGCTACATCCAAGAGACAGAGCTCCCGTAAGCTGCTTATTGTACCCTCAGGGTAAAGTAAATGCACATTTAGCGTATGCCTATTTCCAGGATACAGAATTCCCATAAACTGCTTTTCCCCACACCCAGATACAGAACTCCAGTAAACTGTGTTCTCTACATCCAGGTTACAGAACTCCCATATGCTGCGTCTGCTACATTCAAGCTACAGAAATCCCATATACAGCGTATGCCTTCTCCCAGGCTGCAGAACTCTTGGAAACAGCTTCTTTCTACATGCAACCTACAGAACTCCTGGAAACTGCATCTCTCTACACCCAGGTAACAGAAGGCCAGCAAGCTGCTTCTGCTATACTCAGCATACAGAAAACCCGCATATAGCGAATGCCTAATTCCAGGCTTCAGAATACCAGTAAACAGCTGCTCTCTACACGAAAGATAGAGAACTGCTGCAAACTGTGTCTCCCTGCATCTAGTTAACAGAGCTACCCTAAGCTGTGTCTCCTACACTCAGGATACAGAAAACCCGCATATTGCGAATGCCAAGTCCATGACACAGAAGTAGGGTAAACTGCTTATCCTTATACCCCGATACAGAACTCCAAAATACTGCGTCTCTCTACCTCCAGTTTACACAGCTCCCTTGAGGTTTGTCTGTTACGCTTAGGCTACTCGAATCCCATATACAGCATATGCCTTCTCCCAGGCTACAGAACTCCTGGAAACGCTTCTCTCTACACCCAGGATACAGAACTCCTGAAAACTGCATCTCGCTACATCCAAGAGACAGAGCTCCCGTAAGCTGCTTATTGTACCCTCATTGTAAAGTAAATGCACATTTAGCGTATGCCTATTTCCAGGATACAGAATTCCCATAAACTGCTTTTCCCCACACCCAGATACAGAACTCCGGTAAACTGTGTTCTCTACATCCAGGTTACAGAACTCCCATATGCTGCTTCTGCTACACTCAAGCTACAGAAATCCCATATAGAGCGTATATCTTCTCCCAGGCTTCAGAACTCTTGGAAACAGCTTCTTTCTACATGCAACCTACAGAATGCCTGGAAACTGCATCTCTCTACACCCAGGTAACAGAACTCCCGTAAGCCGCTTCTGCTATACTCAGCATACAGAAAACCCGCATATAGCGAATGCCTAATTCCAGGCTTCAGAATTCCAGTAAACAGCTCCTCTCTACACGAAAGATAGAGAACTGCTGCAAACTGTGTCTCCCTGCATCTAGTTAACAGAGCTACCCTAAGCTGTGTCTTCTACACTCACGATACGGAACACCCACATATTGCGAATGCCAAAGCCATGACACAGAAGTACTGTAAACTGCTTATTCCTATACCCCGATACAGAACTCTGGAATACTGCATCTCTCTACCTCCAAGTTACAGAGCTCCCTTGAGGTTCGTCTGCTACGCTCAGGCTACAGGAATCCCATATACAGCGTATGCCTTTTCCCATTCAACAGAACTCTTGGGAAGTGATTCTCTCTACACCCAGGATACAGAACTCCTGAACACTGCATCTCGCTACATCCAAGAGACAGAGCTCCCGTAAGCTGCTTATTGTACCCTCAGGGTAAAGTAAATGCACATTTAGCGTATGCCTATTTCCAGGATACAGAATTCCCATAAACTGCTTTTCCCCACACCCAGATACAGAACTCCGGTAAACTGTGTTCTCTACATCCAGGTTACAGAACTCCCATATGCTGCGTCTGCTACATTCAAGCTACAGAAATCCCATATACAGCGTATGCCTTCTCCCAGGCTGCAGAACTCTTGGAAACAGCTTCTTTCTACATGCAACCTACAGAACTCCTGGAAACTGCATCTCTCTACACCCAGGTAACAGAAGGCCAGCAAGCTGCTTCTGCTATACTCAGCATACAGAAAACCCGCATATAGCGAATGCCTAATTCCAGGCTTCAGAATACCAGTAAACAGCTCCTCTCTACACGAAAGATAGAGAACTGCTGCAAACTGTGTCTCCCTGCATCTAGTTAACAGAGCTACCCTAAGCTGTGTCTCCTACACTCAGGATACAGAAAACCCGCATATTGCAAATGCGAAATCCATGACACAGAAGTAGGGTAAACTGCTTATCCTTATACCCCGATACAGAACTCCAAAATACTGCGTCTCTCTACCTCCAGTTTACACAGCTCCCTTGAGGTTCGTCTGTTACGCTTAGGCTACTCGAATCCCATATACAGCATATGCCTTCTCCCAGGCTACAGAACTCCTGGAAACGCTTCTGTCTACACCCAGGATACAGAACTCCTGAAAACTACATCTCGCTACATCCAAGAGACAGAGCTCCCGTAAGCTGCTTATTGTACCCTCAGGGTAAAGTAAATGCACATTTAGCGTATGCCTATTTCCAGGATACAGAATTCCCATAAACTGCTTTTCCCCACACCTAGATACAGAACTCCGGTAAACTGTGTTCTCTACATCCAGGTTACAGAACTCCCATATGCTGCGTCTGCTACACTCAAGCTACAGAAATCCCATATAGAGCGTATATCTTCTCCCAGGCTTCAGAACTCTTGGAAACAGCTTCTTTCTACATGCAGCCTACAGAATGCCTGGAAACTGCATCTCTCTACACCCAGGTAACAGAACTCCCGTAAGCCGCTTCTGCTATACTCAGCATACAGAAAACCAGCATATAGCGAATGCCTAATTCCAGGCTTCAGAATACCAGTAAACAGCTGCTCTCTACACGAAAGATAGAGAACTGCTGCAAACTGTGTCTCCCTGCATCTAGTTAACAGAGCTACCCTAAGCTGTGTCTCCTACACTCAGGATACAGAAAACCCGCATATTGCGAATGCCAAGTCCATGACACAGAAGTAGGGTAAACTGCTTATCCTTATACCCCGATACAGAACTCCAAAATACTGCGTCTCTCTACCTCCAGTTTACACAGCTCCCTTGAGGTTCGTCTGTTACGCTTAGGCTACTCGAATCCCATATACAGCATATGCCTTCTCCCAGTCTGCAGAACTCCTGGAAACGCTTCTCTCTACACCCAGGATACAGAACTCCTGAAAACTGCATCTCGCTACATCCAAGAGACAGAGCTCCCGTAAGCTGCTTATTGTACCCTCAGGGTAAAGTAAATGCACATTTAGCGTATGCCTATTTCCAGGATACAGAATTCCCATAAACTGCTTTTCCCCACACTCAGATACAGAACTCCAGTAAACTGTGTTCTCTTCATCCAGGTTACAGAACTCCCATATGCTGCGTCTGCTACATTCAAGCTACAGAAATCCCATATACAGCGTATGCCTTCTCCCAGGCTGCAGAACTCTTGGAAACAGCTTCTTTCTACATGCAACCTACAGAACTCCTGGAAACTGCATCTCTCTACACCCAGGTAACAGAAGGCCAGCAAGCTGCTTCTGCTATACTCAGCATACAGAAAACCCGCATATAGCGAATGCCTAATTCCAGGCTTCAGAATACCAGTAAACAGCTGCTCTCTACACGAAAGATAGAGAACTGCTGCAAACTGTGTCTCCCTGCATCTAGTTAACAGAGCTACCCTAAGCTGTGTCTCCTACACTCAGGATACAGAAAACCCGCATATTGCGAATGCCAAGTCCATGACACAGAAGTAGGGTAAACTGCTTATCCTTATACCCCGATACAGAACTCCAAAATACTGCGTCTCTCTACCTCCAGTTTACACAGCTCCCTTGAGGTTTGTCTGTTACACTTAGGCTACTCGAATCCCATATACAGCATATGCCTTCTCCCAGGCTACAGAACTCCTGGAAACGCTTCTCTCTACACCCAGGATACAGAACTCCTGAAAACTGCATCTCGCTACATCCAAGAGACAGAGCTCCCGTAAGCTGCTTATTGTACCCTCATTGTAAAGTAAATGCACATTTAGCGTATGCCTATTTCCAGGATACAGAATTCCCATAAACTGCTTTTCCCCACACCCAGATACAGAACTCCGGTAAACTGTGTTCTCTACATCCAGGTTACAGAACTCCCATATGCTGCTTCTGCTACACTCAAGCTACAGAAATCCCATATAGAGCGTATATCTTCTCCCAGGCTTCAGAACTCTTGGAAACAGCTTCTTTCTACATGCAACCTACAGAATGCCTGGAAACTGCATCTCTCTACACCCAGGTAACAGAACTCCCGTAAGCCGCTTCTGCTATACTCAGCATACAGAAAACCCGCATATAGCGAATGCCTAATTCCAGGCTTCAGAATTCCAGTAAACAGCTCCTCTCTACACGAAAGATAGAGAACTGCTGCAAACTGTGTCTCCCTGCATCTAGTTAACAGAGCTACCCTAAGCTGTGTCTTCTACACTCACGATACGGAACACCCACATATTGCGAATGCCAAAGCCATGACACAGAAGTACTGTAAACTGCTTATTCCTATACCCCGATACAGAACTCTGGAATACTGCGTCTCTCTACCTCCAAGTTACAGAGCTCCCTTGAGGTTCGTCTGCTACGCTCAGGCTACAGGAATCCCATATACAGCGTATGCCTTTTCCCATTCAACAGAACTCTTGGGAACTGATTCTCTCTACACCCAGGATACAGAACTCCTGAAAACTGCATCTCGCTACATCCAAGAGACAGAGCTCCCGTAAGCTGCTTATTGTACCCTCAGGGTAAAGTAAATGCACATTTAGTGTATGGCTATTTCCAGGATACAGAATTCCCATAAACTGCTTTTCCCCACACCCAGATACAGAACTCCGGTAAACTGTGTTCTCTACATCCAGGTTACAGAACTCCCATATGCTGCGTCTGCTACATTCAAGCTACAGAAATCCCATATACAGCGTATGCCTTCTCCCAGGCTGCAGAACTCTTGGAAACAGCTTCTTTCTACATGCAACCTACAGAACTCCTGGAAACTGCATCTCTCTACACCCAGGTAACAGAAGGCCAGCAAGCTGCTTCTGCTATACTCAGCATACAGAAAACCCGCATATAGCGAATGCCTAATTCCAGGCTTTAGAATACCAGTAAACAGCTGCTCTCTACACGAAAGATAGAGAACTGCTGCAAACTGTGTCTCCCTGCATCTAGTTAACAGAGCTACCCTAAGCTGTGTCTCCTACACTCAGGATACAGAAAACCCGCATATTGCGAATGCCAAGTCCATGCCACAGAAGTAGGGTAAACTGCTTATCCTTATACCCCGATACAGAACTCCGAAATACTGCGTCTCTCTACCTCCAGTTTACACAGCTACCTTGAGGTTCGTCTGTTACGCTTAGGCTACTCGAATCCCATATACAGCATATGCCTTCTCCCAGGCTACAGAACTCCTGGAAACGCTTCTCACTACACCCAGGATACAGAACTCCTGAAAACTGCATCTCGCTACATCCAAGAGACAGAGCTCCCGTAAGCTGCTTATTGTACCCTCAGGGTAAAGTAAATGCACATTTAGCGTATGCCTATTTCCAGGATACAGAATTCCCATAAACTGCTTTTCCCCACACCCAGATACAGAACTCCGGTAAACTGTGTTCTCTACATCCAGGTTACAGAACTCCCATATGCTGCGTCTGCTACACTCAAGCTACAGAAATCCCATATAGAGCGTATATCTTCTCCCAGGCTTCAGAACTCTTGGAAACAGCTTCTTTCTACATGCAACCTACAGAATGCCTGGAAACTGCATCTCTCTACACCCAGGTAACAGAACTCCCGTAAGCCGCTTCTGCTATACTCAGCATACAGAAAACCCGCATATAGCGAATGCCTAATTCCAGGCTTCAGAATTCCAGTAAACAGCTGCTCTCTACACGAAAGATAGAGAACTGCTGCAAACTGTGTCTCCCTGCATCTAGTTAACAGAGCTACCCTAAGCTGTGTCTTCTACACTCACGATACGGAACACCCACATATTGCGAATGCCAAAGCCATGACACAGAAGTACTGTAAACTGCTTATTCCTATACCCCGATACAGAACTCTGGAATACTGCGTCTCTCTACCTCCAAGTTACAGAGCTCCCTTGAGGTTCGTCTGCTACGCTCAGGCTACAGGAATCCCATATACAGCGTATGCCTTTTCCCATTCAACAGAACTCTTGGGAACTGATTCTCTCTACACCCAGGATACAGAAATCCTGAAAACTGCATCTCGCTACATGCAGGAGACAGAGCTCCCATAAGCTGCTTATTGTACCCTCATTGTAAAGTAAATGCACATTTAGTGTATGGCTATTTCCAGGATACAGAATTCCCATAAACTGCTTTTCCCCACACCCAGATACAGAACTCCGGTAAACTGTGTTCTCTACATCCAGGTTACAGAACTCCCATATGCTGCGTCTTCTACATTCAAGCTACAGAAATCCCATATACAGCGTATGCCTTCTCCCAGGCTGCAGAACTCTTGGAAACAGCTTCTTTCTACATGCAACCTACAGAACTCCTGGAAACTGCATCTCTCTACACCCAGGTAACAGAAGGCCAGCAAGCTGCTTCTGCTATACTCAGCATACAGAAAACCCGCATATAGCGAATGCCTAATTCCAGGCTTCAGAATACCAGTAAACAGCTGCTCTCTACATGAAAGATAGAGAACTGCTGCAAACTGTGTCTCCCTGCATCTAGTTAACAGAGCTACCCTAAGCTGTGTCTCCTACACTCAGGATACAGAAAACCCGCATATTGCGAATGCCAAGTCCATGACACAGAAGTAGGGTAAACTGCTTATCCTTATACCCCGATACAGAACTCCGAAATACTGCGTCTCTCTACCTCCAGTTTACACAGCTCCCTTGAGGTTTGTCTGTTACGCTTAGGCTACTCGAATCCCATATACAGCATATGCCTTCTCCCAGGCTACAGAACTCCTGGAAACGCTTCTCTCTACACCCAGGATACAGAACTCCTGAAAACTGCATCTCGCTACATCCAAGAGACAGAGCTCCCGTAAGCTGCTTATTGTACCCTCATTGTAAAGTAAATGCACATTTAGCGTATGCCTATTTCCAGGATACAGAATTCCCATAAACTGCTTTTCCCCACACCCAGATACAGAACTCCGGTAAACTGTGTTCTCTACATCCAGGTTACAGAACTCCCATATGCTGCGTCTGCTACACTCAAGCTACAGAAATCCCATATAGAGCGTATATCTTCTCCCAGGCTTCAGAACTCTTGGAAACAGCTTCTTTCTACATGCAACCTACAGAATGCCTGGAAACTGCATCTCTCTACACCCAGGTAACAGAACTCCCGTAAGCCGCTTCTGCTATACTCAGCATACAGAAAACCCGCATATAGCGAATGCCTAATTCCAGGCTTCAGAATTCCAGTAAACAGCTGCTCTCTACACGAAAGATAGAGAACTGCTGCAAACTGTGTCTCCCTGCATCTAGTTAACAGAGCTACCCTAAGCTGTGTCTTCTACACTCACGATACGGAACACCCACATATTGCGAATGCCAAAGCCATGACACAGAAGTACTGTAAACTGCTTATTCCTATACCCCGATACAGAACTCTGGAATACTGCGTCTCTCTACCTCCAAGTTACAGAGCTCCCTTGAGGTTCGTCTGCTACGCTCAGGCTACAGGAATCCCATATACAGCGTATGCCTTTTCCCATTCAACAGAACTCTTGGGAACTGATTCTCTCTACACCCAGGATACAGAACTCCTGAAAACTGCATCTCGCTACATCCAAGAGACAGAGCTCCCGTAAGCTGCTTATTGTACCCTCATTGTAAAGTAAATGCACATTTAGTGTATGGCTATTTCCAGGATACAGAATTCCCATAAACTGCTTTTCCCCACACCCAGATACAGAACTCCGGTAAACTGTGTTCTCTACATCCAGGTTACAGAACTCCCATATGCTGCGTCTGCTACATTCAAGCTACAGAAATCCCATATACAGCGTATGCCTTCTCCCAGGCTGCAGAACTCTTGGAAACAGCTTCTTTCTACATGCAACCTACAGAACTCCTGGAAACTGCATCTCTCTACACCCAGGTAACAGAAGGCCAGCAAGCTGCTTCTGCTATACTCAGCATACAGAAAACCCGCATATAGCGAATGCCTAATTCCAGGCTTTAGAATACCAGTAAACAGCTGCTCTCTACACGAAAGATAGAGAACTGCTGCAAACTGTGTCTCCCTGCATCTAGTTAACAGAGCTACCCTAAGCTGTGTCTCCTACACTCAGGATACAGAAAACCCGCATATTGCGAATGCCAAGTCCATGCCACAGAAGTAGGGTAAACTGCTTATCCTTATACCCCGATACAGAACTCCGAAATACTGCGTCTCTCTACCTCCAGTTTACACAGCTCCCTTGAGGTTCGTCTGTTACGCTTAGGCTACTCTAATCCCATATACAGCATATGCCTTCTCCCAGGCTACAGAACTCCTGGAAACGCTTCTCACTACACCCAGGATACAGAACTCCTGAAAACTGCATCTCGCTACATCCAAGAGACAGAGCTCCCGTAAGCTGCTTATTGTACCCTCAGGGTAAAGTAAATGCACATTTAGCGTATGCCTATTTCCAGGATACAGAATTCCCATAAACTGCTTTTCCCCACACCCAGATACAGAACTCCGGTAAACTGTGTTCTCTACATCCAGGTTACAGAACTCCCATATGCTGCGTCTGCTACACTCAAGCTACAGAAATCCCATATAGAGCGTATATCTTCTCCCAGGCTTCAGAACTCTTGGAAACAGCTTCTTTCTACATGCAACCTACAGAATGCCTGGAAACTGCATCTCTCTACACCCAGGTAACAGAACTCCCGTAAGCCGCTTCTGCTATACTCAGCATACAGAAAACCCGCATATAGCGAATGCCTAATTCCAGGCTTCAGAATTCCAGTAAACAGCTGCTCTCTACACGAAAGATAGAGAACTGCTGCAAACTGTGTCTCCCTGCATCTAGTTAACAGAGCTACCCTAAGCTGTGTCTTCTACACTCACGATACGGAACACCCACATATTGCGAATGCCAAAGCCATGACACAGAAGTACTGTAAACTGCTTATTCCTATACCCCGATACAGAACTCTGGAATACTGCGTCTCTCTACCTCCAAGTTACAGAGCTCCCTTGAGGTTCGTCTGCTACGCTCAGGCTACAGGAATCCCATATACAGCGTATGCCTTTTCCCATTCAACAGAACTCTTGGGAACTGATTCTCTCTACACCCAGGATACAGAAATCCTGAAAACTGCATCTCGCTACATGCAGGAGACAGAGCTCCCATAAGCTGCTTATTGTACCCTCATTGTAAAGTAAATGCACATTTAGTGTATGGCTATTTCCAGGATACAGAATTCCCATAAACTGCTTTTCCCCACACCCAGATACAGAACTCCGGTAAACTGTGTTCTCTACATCCAGGTTACAGAACTCCCATATGCTGCGTCTGCTACATTCAAGCTACAGAAATCCCATATACAGCGTATGCCTTCTCCCAGGCTGCAGAACTCTTGGAAACAGCTTCTTTCTACATGCAACCTACAGAACTCCTGGAAACTGCATCTCTCTACACCCAGGTAACAGAAGGCCAGCAAGCTGCTTATGCTATACTCAGCATACAGAAAACCCGCATATAGCGAATGCCTAATTCCAGGCTTCAGAATACCAGTAAACAGCTGCTCTCTACATGAAAGATAGAGAACTGCTGCAAACTGTGTCTCCCTGCATCTAGTTAACAGAGCTACCCTAAGCTGTGTCTCCTACACTCAGGATACAGAAAACCCGCATATTGCGAATGCCAAGTCCATGACACAGAAGTAGGGTAAACTGCTTATCCTTATACCCCGATACAGAACTCCGAAATACTGCGTCTCTCTACCTCCAGTTTACACAGCTCCCTTGAGGTTTGTCTGTTACGCTTAGGCTACTCGAATCCCATATACAGCATATGCCTTCTCCCAGGCTACAGAACTCCTGGAAACGCTTCTCTCTACACCCAGGATACAGAACTCCTGAAAACTGCATCTCGCTACATCCAAGAGACAGAGCTCCCGTAAGCTGCTTATTGTACCCTCATTGTAAAGTAAATGCACATTTAGCGTATGCCTATTTCCAGGATACAGAATTCCCATAAACTGCTTTTCCCCACACCCAGATACAGAACTCCGGTAAACTGTGTTCTCTACATCCAGGTTACAGAACTCCCATATGCTGCGTCTGCTACACTCAAGCTACAGAAATCCCATATAGAGCGTATATCTTCTCCCAGGCTTCAGAACTCTTGGAAACAGCTTCTTTCTACATGCAACCTACAGAATGCCTGGAAACTGCATCTCTCTACACCCAGGTAACAGAACTCCCGTAAGCCGCTTCTGCTATACTCAGCATACAGAAAACCCGCATATAGCGAATGCCTAATTCCAGGCTTCAGAATTCCAGTAAACAGCTGCTCTCTACACGAAAGATAGAGAACTGCTGCAAACTGTGTCTCCCTGCATCTAGTTAACAGAGCTACCCTAAGCTGTGTCTTCTACACTCACGATACGGAACACCCACATATTGCGAATGCCAAAGCCATGACACAGAAGTACTGTAAACTGCTTATTCCTATACCCCGATACAGAACTCTGGAATACTGCGTCTCTCTACCTCCAAGTTACAGAGCTCCCTTGAGGTTCGTCTGCTACGCTCAGGCTACAGGAATCCCATATACAGCGTATGCCTTTTCCCATTCAACAGAACTCTTGGGAACTGATTCTCTCTACACCCAGGATACAGAACTCCTGAAAACTGCATCTCGCTACATCCAAGAGACAGAGCTCCCGTAAGCTGCTTATTGTACCCTCATTGTAAAGTAAATGCACATTTAGTGTATGGCTATTTCCAGGATACAGAATTCCCATAAACTGCTTTTCCCCACACCCAGATACAGAACTCCGGTAAACTGTGTTCTCTACATCCAGGTTACAGAACTCCCATATGCTGCGTCTGCTACATTCAAGCTACAGAAATCCCATATACAGCGTATGCCTTCTCCCAGGCTGCAGAACTCTTGGAAACAGCTTCTTTCTACATGCAACCTACAGAACTCCTGGAAACTGCATCTCTCTACACCCAGGTAACAGAAGGCCAGCAAGCTGCTTCTGCTATACTCAGCATACAGAAAACCCGCATATAGCGAATGCCTAATTCCAGGCTTTAGAATACCAGTAAACAGCTGCTCTCTACACGAAAGATAGAGAACTGCTGCAAACTGTGTCTCCCTGCATCTAGTTAACAGAGCTACCCTAAGCTGTGTCTCCTACACTCAGGATACAGAAAACCCGCATATTGCGAATGCCAAGTCCATGCCACAGAAGTAGGGTAAACTGCTTATCCTTATACCCCGATACAGAACTCCGAAATACTGCGTCTCTCTACCTCCAGTTTACACAGCTCCCTTGAGGTTCGTCTGTTACGCTTAGGCTACTCTAATCCCATATACAGCATATGCCTTCTCCCAGGCTACAGAACTCCTGGAAACGCTTCTCACTACACCCAGGATACAGAACTCCTGAAAACTGCATCTCGCTACATCCAAGAGACAGAGCTCCCGTAAGCTGCTTATTGTACCCTCAGGGTAAAGTAAATGCACATTTAGCGTATGCCTATTTCCAGGATACAGAATTCCCATAAACTGCTTTTCCCCACACCCAGATACAGAACTCCGGTAAACTGTGTTCTCTACATCCAGGTTACAGAACTCCCATATGCTGCGTCTGCTACACTCAAGCTACAGAAATCCCATATAGAGCGTATATCTTCTCCCAGGCTTCAGAACTCTTGGAAACAGCTTCTTTCTACATGCAACCTACAGAATGCCTGGAAACTGCATCTCTCTACACCCAGGTAACAGAACTCCCGTAAGCCGCTTCTGCTATACTCAGCATACAGAAAACCCGCATATAGCGAATGCCTAATTCCAGGCTTCAGAATTCCAGTAAACAGCTGCTCTCTACACGAAAGATAGAGAACTGCTGCAAACTGTGTCTCCCTGCATCTAGTTAACAGAGCTACCCTAAGCTGTGTCTTCTACACTCACGATACGGAACACCCACATATTGCGAATGCCAAAGCCATGACACAGAAGTACTGTAAACTGCTTATTCCTATACCCCGATACAGAACTCTGGAATACTGCGTCTCTCTACCTCCAAGTTACAGAGCTCCCTTGAGGTTCGTCTGCTACGCTCAGGCTACAGGAATCCCATATACAGCGTATGCCTTTTCCCATTCAACAGAACTCTTGGGAACTGATTCTCTCTACACCCAGGATACAGAAATCCTGAAAACTGCATCTCGCTACATGCAGGAGACAGAGCTCCCATAAGCTGCTTATTGTACCCTCATTGTAAAGTAAATGCACATTTAGTGTATGGCTATTTCCAGGATACAGAATTCCCATAAACTGCTTTTCCCCACACCCAGATACAGAACTCCGGTAAACTGTGTTCTCTACATCCAGGTTACAGAACTCCCATATGCTGCGTCTGCTACATTCAAGCTACAGAAATCCCATATACAGCGTATGCCTTCTCCCAGGCTGCAGAACTCTTGGAAACAGCTTCTTTCTACATGCAACCTACAGAACTCCTGGAAACTGCATCTCTCTACACCCAGGTAACAGAAGGCCAGCAAGCTGCTTATGCTATACTCAGCATACAGAAAACCCGCATATAGCGAATGCCTAATTCCAGGCTTCAGAATACCAGTAAACAGCTGCTCTCTACATGAAAGATAGAGAACTGCTGCAAACTGTGTCTCCCTGCATCTAGTTAACAGAGCTACCCTAAGCTGTGTCTCCTACACTCAGGATACAGAAAACCCGCATATTGCGAATGCCAAGTCCATGACACAGAAGTAGGGTAAACTGCTTATCCTTATACCCCGATACAGAACTCCGAAATACTGCGTCTCTCTACCTCCAGTTTACACAGCTCCCTTGAGGTTTGTCTGTTACGCTTAGGCTACTCGAATCCCATATACAGCATATGCCTTCTCCCAGGCTACAGAACTCCTGGAAACGCTTCTCTCTACACCCAGGATACAGAACTCCTGAAAACTGCATCTCGCTACATCCAAGAGACAGAGCTCCCGTAAGCTGCTTATTGTACCCTCATTGTAAAGTAAATGCACATTTAGCGTATGCCTATTTCCAGGATACAGAATTCCCATAAACTGCTTTTCCCCACACCCAGATACAGAACTCCGGTAAACTGTGTTCTCTACATCCAGGTTACAGAACTCCCATATGCTGCGTCTGCTACACTCAAGCTACAGAAATCCCATATAGAGCGTATATCTTCTCCCAGGCTTCAGAACTCTTGGAAACAGCTTCTTTCTACATGCAACCTACAGAATGCCTGGAAACTGCATCTCTCTACACCCAGGTAACAGAACTCCCGTAAGCCGCTTCTCTATACTCAGCATACAGAAAACCCGCATATAGCGAATGCCTAATTCCAGGCTTCAGAATTCCAGTAAACAGCTCCTCTCTACACGAAAGATAGAGAACTGCTGCAAACTGTGTCTCCCTGCATCTAGTTAACAGAGCTACCCTAAGCTGTGTCTTCTACACTCACGATACGGAACACCCACATATTGCGAATGCCAAAGCCATGACACAGAAGTACTGTAAACTGCTTATTCCTATACCCCGATACAGAACTCTGGAATACTGCGTCTCTCTACCTCCAAGTTACAGAGCTCCCTTGAGGTTCGTCTGCTACGCTCAGGCTACAGGAATCCCATATACAGCGTATGCCTTTTCCCATTCAACAGAACTCTTGGGAACTGATTCTCTCTACACCCAGGATACAGAAATCCTGAAAACTGCATCTCGCTACATGCAGGAGACAGAGCTCCCATAAGCTGCTTATTATACCCTCAGGGTACAGTAAACACACATTTAGCGTATGCCAATTTCCAGGATACAGAATTCCCATAAACTGCTTTTCCCCACACCCAGATACAGAACTCCGGTAAACTGTGTTCTCTACATCCAGGTTACAGAACTCCCATATGCTGCGTCTGCTACATTCAAGCTACAGAAATCCCATATACAGCGTATGCCTTCTCCCAGGCTGCAGAACTCTTGGAAACAGCTTCTTTCTACATGCAACCTACAGAACTCCTGGAAACTGCATCTCTCTACACCCAGGTAACAGATGGCCAGCAAGCTGCTTCTGCTATACTCAGCATACAGAAAACCCGCATATAGCGAATGCCTAATTCCAGGCTTCAGAATACCAGTAAACAGCTGCTCTCTACACGAAAGATAGAGAACTGCTGCAAACTGTGTCTCCCTGCATCTAGTTAACAGAGCTACCCTAAGCTGTGTCTCCTACACTCAGGATACAGAAAACCCGCATATTGCGAATGCGAAATCCATGACACAGAAGTAGGGTAAACTGCTTATCCCTATACCCCGATACAGAACTCCAAAATACTGCGTCTCTCTACCTCCAGTTTACACAGCTCCCTTGAGGTTCGTCTGTTACGCTTAGGCTACTCGAATCCCATATACAGCATATGCCTTCTCCCAGGCTACAGAACTCCTGGAAATGCTTCTCTCTACACCCAGGATACAGAACTCCTGAAAAGTGCATCTCGCTACATCCAAGAGACAGAGCTCCCGTAAGCTGCTTATTGTACCCTCAGGGTAAAGTAAATGCACATTTAGCGTATGCCTATTTCCAGGATACAGAATTCCCATAAACTGCTTTTCCCCACACCCAGATACAGAACTCCGGTAAACTGTGTTCTCTACATCCAGGTTACAGAACTCCCATATGCTGCGTCTGCTACACTCAAGCTACAGAAATCCCATATAGAGCGTATATCTTCTCCCAGGCTTCAGAACTCTTGGAAACAGCTTCTTTCTACATGCAACCTACAGAATGCCTGGAAACTGCATCTCTCTACACCCAGGTAACAGAACTCCCGTAAGCCGCTTCTGCTATACTCAGCATACAGAAAACCCGCATATAGCGAATGACTAATTCCAGGCTTCAGAATACCAGTAAACAGCTGCTCTCTACACGAAAGATAGAGAACTGCTGCAAACTGTGTCTCCCTGCATCTAGTTAACAGAGCTACCCTAAGCTGTGTCTCCTACACTCA
This sequence comes from Lepus europaeus, assembly GCF_033115175.1. Lineage (NCBI taxonomy): Eukaryota > Metazoa > Chordata > Mammalia > Lagomorpha > Leporidae > Lepus > Lepus europaeus. The sequence continues at coordinate 593,031 of NW_026909498.1, forward strand.
GGATACAGAAAAGCCGCATATTGCGAATGCCAAGTCCATGACACAGAAGTAGGGTAACCTGCTTATCCCTATACCCCGATACAGAACTCCGAAATACTGCGTCTCTCTACCTCCAGTTTACACAGCTCCCTTGAGGTTCGTCTGCTACGCTCAGGCTACAGGAATCCCATATACAGCGTATGCCTTTTCCCATTCAACAGAACTCTTGGGAACTGATTCTCTCTACACCCAGGATACAGAAATCCTGAAAACTGCATCTCGCTACATGCAGGAGACAGAGATCCCATAAGCTGCTTATTATACCCTCAGGGTACAGTAAACACACATTTAGCGTATGCCAATTTCCAGGATACAGAATTCCCATAAACTGCTTTTCCCCACACCCAGATACAGAACTCCGGTAAACTGTGTTCTCTACATCCAGGTTACAGAACTCCCATATGCTGCGTCTGCTACATTCAAGCTACAGAAATCCCATATACAGCGTATGCCTTCTCCCAGGCTGCAGAACTCTTGGAAACAGCTTCTTTCTACATGCAACCTACAGAACTCCTGGAAACTGCATCTCTCTACACCCAGGTAACAGAAGGCCAGCAAGCTGCCTCTGCTATACTCCGCATACAGTAAACCCGCATATAGCGAATGCCTAATTCCAGGCTTCAGAATACCAGTAAACAGCTGCTCTCTACACGAAAGATAGAGAACTGCTGCAAACTGTGTCTCCCTGCATCTAGTTAACAGAGCTACCCTAAGCTGTGTCTTCTACACTCACGATACGGAACACCCACATATTGCGAATGCCAAAGCCATGACACAGAAGTACTGTAAACTGCTTATCCCTATACCCTGACACAGAACTCCGAAATACTGCGTCTCTGTACCTCCAGTTTACACAGCTCACTTGAGGTTCGTCTGTTACGCTTAGGCTACTCGAATCCCATATACAGCATATGCCTTCTTCCAGGCTACAGAACTCCTGGAAACGCTTCTCTCTACACCCAGGATACAGAACTCCTGAAAACTGCATCTCGCTACATCCAAGAGACAGAGCTCCCGTAAGCTGCTTATTGTACCCTCAGGGTAAAGTAAATGCACATTTAGCGTATGCCTATTTCCAGGATACAGAATTCCCATAAACTGCTTTTCCCCACACTCAGATACAGAACTCCGGTAAACTGTGTTCTCTTCATCCAGGTTACAGAACTCCCATATGCTGCGTCTGCTACATTCAAGCTACAGAAATCCCATATACAGCGTATGCCTTCTCCCAGGCTGCAGAACTCTTGGAAACAGCTTCTTTCTACATGCAACCTACAGAACTCCTGGAAACTGCATCTCTCTACACCCAGGTAACAGAAGGCCAGCAAGCTGCTTCTGCTATACTCAGCATACAGAAAACCCGCATATAGCGAATGCCTAATTCCAGGCTTCAGAATACCAGTAAACAGCTGCTCTCTACACGAAAGATAGAGAACTGCTGCAAACTGTGTCTCCCTGCATCTAGTTAACAGAGCTACCCTAAGCTGTGTCTCCTACACTCAGGATACAGAAAACCCGCATATTGCGAATGCCAAGTCCATGACACAGAAGTAGGAAAAACTGCTTATCCTTATACCCCGATACAGAACTCCGAAATACTGCGTCTCTCTACCTCCAGTTTACACAGCTCCCTTGAGGTTCGTCTGTTACGCTTAGGCTACTCGAATCCCATATACAGCATATGCCTTCTCCCAGGCTACAGAACTCCTGGAAACGCTTCTCTCTACACCCAGGATACAGAACTCCTGAAAACTGCATCTCGCTACATCCAAGAGACAGAGCTCCCGTAAGCTGCTTATTGTACCCTCAGGGTAAAGTAAATGCACATTTAGCGTATGCCTATTTCCAGGATACAGAATTCCCATAAACTGCTTTTCCCCACACCCAGATACAGAACTCCGGTAAACTGTGTTCTCTACATCCAGGTTACAGAACTCCCATATGCTGCTTCTGCTACACTCAAGCTACAGAAATCCCATATAGAGCGTATATCTTCTCCCAGGCTTCAGAACTCTTGGAAACAGCTTCTTTCTACATGCAACCTACAGAATGCCTGGAAACTGCATGTCTCTACACCCAGGTAACAGAACTCCCGTAAGCCGCTTCTGCTATACTCAGCATACAGAAAACCCGCATATAGCGAATGCCTAATTCCAGGCTTCAGAATACCAGTAAACAGCTCCTCTCTACACGAAAGATAGAGAACTGCTGCAAACTGTGTCTCCCTGCATCTAGTTAACAGAGCTACCCTAAGCTGTGTCTTCTACACTCACGATACGGAACACCCACATATTGCGAATGCCAAAGCCATGACACAGAAGTACTGTAAACTGCTTATTCCTATACCCCGATACAGAACTCTGGAATACTGCGTCTCTCTACCTCCAAGTTACAGAGCTCCCTTGAGGTTCGTCTGCTACGCTCAGGCTACAGGAATCCCATATACAGCGTATGCCTTTTCCCATTCAACAGAACTCTTGGGAACTGATTCTCTCTACACCCAGGATACAGAACTCCTGAAAACTGCATCTCGCTACATCCAAGAGACAGAGCTCCCGTAAGCTGCTTATTGTACCCTCATTGTAAAGTAAATGCACATTTAGTGTATGGCTATTTCCAGGATACAGAATTCCCATAAACTGCTTTTCCCCACACCCAGATACAGAACTCCGGTAAACTGTGTTCTCTACATCCAGGTTACAGAACTCCCATATGCTGCGTCTGCTACATTCAAGCTACAGAAATCCCATATACAGCGTATGCCTTCTCCCAGGCTGCAGAACTCTTGGAAACAGCTTCTTTCTACATGCAACCTACAGAACTCCTGGAAACTGCATCTCTCTACACCCAGGTAACAGAAGGCCAGCAAGCTGCTTCTGCTATACTCAGCATACAGAAAACCCGCATATAGCGAATGCCTAATTCCAGGCTTCAGAATACCAGTAAACAGCTGCTCTCTACACGAAAGATAGAGAACTGCTGCAAACTGTGTCTCCCTGCATCTAGTTAACAGAGCTACCCTAAGCTGTGTCTCCTACACTCAGGATACAGAAAACCCGCATATTGCGAATGCCAAGTCCATGACACAGAAGTAGGAAAAACTGCTTATCCTTATACCCTGATACAGAACTCCGAAATACTGCCTCTCTCTACCTCCAGTTTACACAGCTCCCTTGAGGTTCGTCTGTTACGCTTAGGCTACTCGAATCCCATATACAGCATATGCCTTCTCCCAGGCTACAGAACTCCTGGAAACGCTTCTCTCTACACCCAGGATACAGAACTCCTGAAAACTGCATCTCGCTACATCCAAGAGACAGAGCTCCCGTAAGCTGCTTATTGTACCCTCATTGTAAAGTAAATGCACATTTAGCGTATGCCTATTTCCAGGATACAGAATTCCCATAAACTGCTTTTCCCCACACCCAGATACAGAACTCCGGTAAACTGTGTTCTCTACATCCAGGTTACAGAACTCCCATATGCTGCTTCTGCTACACTCAAGCTACAGAAATCCCATATAGAGCGTATATCTTCTCCCAGGCTTCAGAACTCTTGGAAACAGCTTCTTTCTACATGCAACCTACAGAATGCCTGGAAACTGCATCTCTCTACACCCAGGTAACAGAACTCCCGTAAGCCGCTTCTGCTATACTCAGCATACAGAAAACCCGCATATAGCGAATGCCTAATTCCAGGCTTCAGAATACCAGTAAACAGCTCCTCTCTACACGAAAGATAGAGAACTGCTGCAAACTGTGTCTCCCTGCATCTAGTTAACAGAGCTACCCTAAGCTGTGTCTTCTACACTCACGATACGGAACACCCACATATTGCGAATGCCAAAGCCATGACACAGAAGTACTGTAAACTGCTTATTCCTATACCCCGATACAGAACTCTGGAATACTGCGTCTCTCTACCTCCAAGTTACAGAGCTCCCTTGAGGTTCGTCTGCTACGCTCAGGCTACAGGAATCCCATATACAGCGTATGCCTTTTCCCATTCAACAGAACTCTTGGGAACTGATTCTCTCTACACCCAGGATACAGAACTCCTGAAAACTGCATCTCGCTACATCCAAGAGACAGAGCTCCCGTAAGCTGCTTATTGTACCCTCATTGTAAAGTAAATGCACATTTAGTGTATGGCTATTTCCAGGATACAGAATTCCCATAAACTGCTTTTCCCCACACCCAGATACAGAACTCCGGTAAACTGTGTTCTCTACATCCAGGTTACAGAACTCCCATATGCTGCGTCTGCTACATTCAAGCTACAGAAATCCCATATACAGCGTATGCCTTCTCCCAGGCTGCAGAACTCTTGGAAACAGCTTCTTTCTACATGCAACCTACAGAACTCCTGGAAACTGCATCTCTCTACACCCAGGTAACAGAAGGCCAACAAGCTGCTTCTGCTATACTCAGCATACAGAAAACCCGCATATAGCGAATGCCTAATTCCAGGCTTCAGAATACCAGTAAACAGCTGCTCTCTACACGAAAGATAGAGAACTGCTGCAAACTGTGTCTCCCTGCATCTAGTTAACAGAGCTACCCTAAGCTGTGTCTCCTACACTCAGGATACAGAAAACCCGCATATTGCGAATGCCAAGTCCATGCCACAGAAGTAGGGTAAACTGCTTATCCTTATACCCCGATACAGAACTCCGAAATACTGCATCTCTCTACCTCCAGTTTACACAGCTCCCTTGAGGTTCGTCTGTTACGCTTAGGCTACTCGAATCCCATATACAGCATATGCCTTCTCCCAGGCTACAGAACTCCTGGAAACGCTTCTCTCTACACCCAGGATACAGAACTCCTGAAAACTGCATCTCGCTACATCCAAGAGACAGAGCTCCCGTAAGCTGCTTATTGTACCCTCAGGGTAAAGTAAATGCACATTTAGCGTATGCCTATTTCCAGGATACAGAATTCCCATAAACTGCTTTTCCCCACACCCAGATACAGAACTCCGGTAAACTGTGTTCTCTACATCCAGGTTACAGAACTCCCATATGCTGCTTCTGCTACACTCAAGCTACAGAAATCCCATATAGAGCGTATATCTTCTCCCAGGCTTCAGAACTCTTGGAAACAGCTTCTTTCTACATGCAACCTACAGAATGCCTGGAAACTGCATCTCTCTACACCCAGGTAACAGAACTCCCGTAAGCCGCTTCTGCTATACTCAGCATACAGAAAACCCGCATATAGCGAATGCCTAATTCCAGGCTTCAGAATACCAGTAAACAGCTCCTCTCTACACGAAAGATAGAGAACTGCTGCAAACTGTGTCTCCCTGCATCTAGTTAACAGAGCTACCCTAAGCTGTGTCTTCTACACTCACGATACGGAACACCCACATATTGCGAATGCCAAAGCCATGACACAGAAGTACTGTAAACTGCTTATTCCTATACCCCGATACAGAACTCTGGAATACTGCGTCTCTCTACCTCCAAGTTACAGAGCTCCCTTGAGGTTCGTCTGCTACGCTCAGGCTACAGGAATCCCATATACAGCGTATGCCTTTTCCCATTCAACAGAACTCTTGGGAACTGATTCTCTCTACACCCAGGATACAGAACTCCTGAAAACTGCATCTCGCTACATCCAAGAGACAGAGCTCCCGTAAGCTGCTTATTGTACCCTCATTGTAAAGTAAATGCACATTTAGTGTATGGCTATTTCCAGGATACAGAATTCCCATAAACTGCTTTTCCCCACACCCAGATACAGAACTCCGGTAAACTGTGTTCTCTACATCCAGGTTACAGAACTCCCATATGCTGCGTCTGCTACATTCAAGCTACAGAAATCCCATATACAGCGTATGCCTTCTCCCAGGCTGCAGAACTCTTGGAAACAGCTTCTTTCTACATGCAACCTACAGAACTCCTGGAAACTGCATCTCTCTACACCCAGGTAACAGAAGGCCAGCAAGCTGCTTCTGCTATACTCAGCATACAGAAAACCCGCATATAGCGAATGCCTAATTCCAGGCTTCAGAATACCAGTAAACAGCTGCTCTCTACACGAAAGATAGAGAACTGCTGCAAACTGTGTCTCCCTGCATCTAGTTAACAGAGCTACCCTAAGCTGTGTCTCCTACACTCAGGATACAGAAAACCCGCATATTGCGAATGCCAAGTCCATGACACAGAAGTAGGAAAAACTGCTTATCCTTATACCCTGATACAGAACTCCGAAATACTGCCTCTCTCTACCTCCAGTTTACACAGCTCCCTTGAGGTTCGTCTGTTACGCTTAGGCTACTCGAATCCCATATACAGCATATGCCTTCTCCCAGGCTACAGAACTCCTGGAAACGCTTCTCTCTACACCCAGGATACAGAACTCCTGAAAACTGCATCTCGCTACATCCAAGAGACAGAGCTCCCGTAAGCTGCTTATTGTACCCTCATTGTAAAGTAAATGCACATTTAGCGTATGCCTATTTCCAGGATACAGAATTCCCATAAACTGCTTTTCCCCACACCCAGATACAGAACTCCGGTAAACTGTGTTCTCTACATCCAGGTTACAGAACTCCCATATGCTGCTTCTGCTACACTCAAGCTACAGAAATCCCATATAGAGCGTATATCTTCTCCCAGGCTTCAGAACTCTTGGAAACAGCTTCTTTCTACATGCAACCTACAGAATGCCTGGAAACTGCATCTCTCTACACCCAGGTAACAGAACTCCCGTAAGCCGCTTCTGCTATACTCAGCATACAGAAAACCCGCATATAGCGAATGCCTAATTCCAGGCTTCAGAATACCAGTAAACAGCTCCTCTCTACACGAAAGATAGAGAACTGCTGCAAACTGTGTCTCCCTGCATCTAGTTAACAGAGCTACCCTAAGCTGTGTCTTCTACACTCACGATACGGAACACCCACATATTGCGAATGCCAAAGCCATGACACAGAAGTACTGTAAACTGCTTATTCCTATACCCCGATACAGAACTCTGGAATACTGCGTCTCTCTACCTCCAAGTTACAGAGCTCCCTTGAGGTTCGTCTGCTACGCTCAGGCTACAGGAATCCCATATACAGCGTATGCCTTTTCCCATTCAACAGAACTCTTGGGAACTGATTCTCTCTACACCCAGGATACAGAACTCCTGAAAACTGCATCTCGCTACATCCAAGAGACAGAGCTCCCGTAAGCTGCTTATTGTACCCTCATTGTAAAGTAAATGCACATTTAGTGTATGGCTATTTCCAGGATACAGAATTCCCATAAACTGCTTTTCCCCACACCCAGATACAGAACTCCGGTAAACTGTGTTCTCTACATCCAGGTTACAGAACTCCCATATGCTGCGTCTGCTACATTCAAGCTACAGAAATCCCATATACAGCGTATGCCTTCTCCCAGGCTGCAGAACTCTTGGAAACAGCTTCTTTCTACATGCAACCTACAGAACTCCTGGAAACTGCATCTCTCTACACCCAGGTAACAGAAGGCCAGCAAGCTGCTTCTGCTATACTCAGCATACAGAAAACCCGCATATAGCGAATGCCTAATTCCAGGCTTCAGAATACCAGTAAACAGCTGCTCTCTACACGAAAGATAGAGAACTGCTGCAAACTGTGTCTCCCTGCATCTAGTTAACAGAGCTACCCTAAGCTGTGTCTCCTACACTCAGGATACAGAAAACCCGCATATTGCGAATGCCAAGTCCATGCCACAGAAGTAGGGTAAACTGCTTATCCTTATACCCCGATACAGAACTCCGAAATACTGCGTCTCTCTACCTCCAGTTTACACAGCTCCCTTGAGGTTCGTCTGTTACGCTTAGGCTACTCGAATCCCATATACAGCATATGCCTTCTCCCAGGCTACAGAACTCCTGGAAACGCTTCTCTCTACACCCAGGATACAGAACTCCTGAAAACTGCATCTCGCTACATCCAAGAGACAGAGCTCCCGTAAGCTGCTTATTGTACCCTCATTGTAAAGTAAATGCACATTTAGCGTATGCCTATTTCCAGGATACAGAATTCCCATAAACTGCTTTTCCCCACACCCAGATACAGAACTCCGGTAAACTGTGTTCTCTACATCCAGGTTACAGAACTCCCATATGCTGCGTCTGCTACACTCAAGCTACAGAAATCCCATATAGAGCGTATATCTTCTCCCAGGCTTCAGAACTCTTGGAAACAGCTTCTTTCTACATGCAACCTACAGAATGCCTGGAAACTGCATCTCTCTACACCCAGGTAACAGAACTCCCGTAAGCCGCTTCTGCTATACTCAGCATACAGAAAACCCGCATATAGCGAATGCCTAATTCCAGGCTTCAGAATTCCAGTAAACAGCTCCTCTCTACACGAAAGATAGAGAACTGCTGCAAACTGTGTCTCCCTGCATCTAGTTAACAGAGCTACCCTAAGCTGTGTCTTCTACACTCACGATACGGAACACCCACATATTGCGAATGCCAAAGCCATGACACAGAAGTACTGTAAACTGCTTATTCCTATACCCCGATACAGAACTCTGGAATACTGCGTCTCTCTACCTCCAAGTTACAGAGCTCCCTTGAGGTTCGTCTGCTACGCTCAGGCTACAGGAATCCCATATACAGCGTATGCCTTTTCCCATTCAACAGAACTCTTGGGAACTGATTCTCTCTACACCCAGGATACAGAAATCCTGAAAACTGCATCTCGCTACATGCAGGAGACAGAGCTCCCATAAGCTGCTTATTGTACCCTCAGGGTACAGTAAACACACATTTAGCGTATGCCAATTTCCAGGATACAGAATTCCCATAAACTGCTTTTCCCCACACCCAGATACAGAACTCCGGTAAACTGTGTTCTCTACATCCAGGTTACAGAACTCCCATATGCTGCGTCTGCTACATTCAAGCTACAGAAATCCCATATACAGCGTATGCCTTCTCCCAGGCTGCAGAACTCTTGGAAACAGCTTCTTTCTACATGCAACCTACAGAACGCCTGGAAACTGCATCTCTCTACACCCAGGTAACAGAAGGCCAGCAAGCTGCCTCTGCTATACTCCGCATACAGTAAACCCGCATATAGCGAATGCCTAATTCCAGGCTTCAGAATACCAGTAAACAGCTGCTCTCTACACGAAAGATAGAGAACTGCTGCAAACTGTGTCTCCCTGCATCTAGTTAACAGAGCTACCCTAAGCTGTGTCTTCTACACTCACGATACGGAACACCCACATATTGCGAATGCCAAAGCCATGACACAGAAGTACTGTAAACTGCTTATCCCTATACCCTGACACAGAACTCCGAAATACTGCGTCTCTGTACCTCCAGTTTACACAGCTCACTTGAGGTTCGTCTGTTACGCTTAGGCTACTCGAATCCCATATACAGCATATGCCTTCTTCCAGGCTACAGAACTCCTGGAAACGCTTCTCTCTACACCCAGGATACAGAACTCCTGAAAACTGCATCTCGCTACATCCAAGAGACAGAGCTCCCGTAAGCTGCTTATTGTACCCTCAGGGTAAAGTAAATGCACATTTAGCGTATGCCTATTTCCAGGATACAGAATTCCCATAAACTGCTTTTCCCCACACCCAGATACAGAACTCCGGTAAACTGTGTTCTCTTCATCCAGGTTACAGAACTCCCATATGCTGCGTCTGCTACATTCAAGCTACAGAAATCCCATATACAGCGTATGCCTTCTCCCAGGCTGCAGAACTCTTGGAAACAGCTTCTTTCTACATGCAACCTACAGAACTCCTGGAAACTGCATCTCTCTACACCCAGGTAACAGAAGGCCAGCAAGCTGCTTCTGCTATACTCAGCATACAGAAAACCCGCATATAGCGAATGCCTAATTCCAGGCTTCAGAATACCAGTAAACAGCTGCTCTCTACACGAAAGATAGAGAACTGCTGCAAACTGTGTCTCCCTGCATCTAGTTAACAGAGCTACCCTAAGCTGTGTCTCCTACACTCAGGATACAGAAAACCCGCATATTGCGAATGCCAAGTCCATGACACAGAAGTAGGAAAAACTGCTTATCCTTATACCCCGATACAGAACTCCGAAATACTGCGTCTCTCTACCTCCAGTTTACACAGCTCCCTTGAGGTTCGTCTGTTACGCTTAGGCTACTCGAATCCCATATACAGCATATGCCTTCTCCCAGGCTACAGAACTCCTGGAAACGCTTCTCTCTACACCCAGGATACAGAACTCCTGAAAACTGCATCTCGCTACATCCAAGAGACAGAGCTCCCGTAAGCTGCTTATTGTACCCTCAGGGTAAAGTAAATGCACATTTAGCGTATGCCTATTTCCAGGATACAGAATTCCCATAAACTGCTTTTCCCCACACCCAGATACAGAACTCCGGTAAACTGTGTTCTCTACATCCAGGTTACAGAACTCCCATATGCTGCTTCTGCTACACTCAAGCTACAGAAATCCCATATAGAACGTATATCTTCTCCCAGGCTTCAGAACTCTTGGAAACAGCTTCTTTCTACATGCAACCTACAGAATGCCTGGAAACTGCATCTCTCTACACCCAGGTAACAGAACTCCCGTAAGCCGCTTCTGCTATACTCAGCATACAGAAAACCCGCATATAGCGAATGCCTAATTCCAGGCTTCAGAATACCAGTAAACAGCTCCTCTCTACACGAAAGATAGAGAACTGCTGCAAACTGTGTCTCCCTGCATCTAGTTAACAGAGCTACCCTAAGCTGTGTCTTCTACACTCACGATACGGAACACCCACATATTGCGAATGCCAAAGCCATGACACAGAAGTACTGTAAACTGCTTATTCCTATACCCCGATACAGAACTCTGGAATACTGCGTCTCTCTACCTCCAAGTTACAGAGCTCCCTTGAGGTTCGTCTGCTACGCTCAGGCTACAGGAATCCCATATACAGCGTATGCCTTTTCCCATTCAACAGAACTCTTGGGAACTGATTCTCTCTACACCCAGGATACAGAAATCCTGAAAACTGCATCTCGCTACATGCAGGAGACAGAGCTCCCATAAGCTGCTTATTATACCCTCAGGGTACAGTAAACACACATTTAGCGTATGCCAATTTCCAGGATACAGAATTCCCATAAACTGCTTTTCCCCACACCCAGATACAGAACTCCGGTAAACTGTGTTCTCTACATCCAGGTTACAGAACTCCCATATGCTGCGTCTGCTACATTCAAGCTACAGAAATCCCATATACAGCGTATGCCTTCTCCCAGGCTGCAGAACTCTTGGAAACAGCTTCTTTCTACATGCAACCTACAGAACTCCTGGAAACTGCATCTCTCTACACCCAGGTAACAGATGGCCAGCAAGCTGCTTCTGCTATACTCAGCATACAGAAAACCCGCATATAGCGAATGCCTAATTCCAGGCTTCAGAATACCAGTAAACAGCTGCTCTCTACACGAAAGATAGAGAACTGCTGCAAACTGTGTCTCCCTGCATCTAGTTAACAGAGCTACCCTAAGCTGTGTCTCCTACACTCAGGATACAGAAAACCCGCATATTGCGAATGCGAAATCCATGACACAGAAGTAGGGTAAACTGCTTATCCCTATACCCCGATACAGAACTCCAAAATACTGCGTCTCTCTACCTCCAGTTTACACAGCTCCCTTGAGGTTCGTCTGTTACGCTTAGGCTACTCGAATCCCATATACAGCATATGCCTTCTCCCAGGCTACAGAACTCCTGGAAATGCTTCTCTCTACACCCAGGATACAGAACTCCTGAAAAGTGCATCTCGCTACATCCAAGAGACAGAGCTCCCGTAAGCTGCTTATTGTACCCTCAGGGTAAAGTAAATGCACATTTAGCGTATGCCTATTTCCAGGATACAGAATTCCCATAAACTGCTTTTCCCCACACCCAGATACAGAACTCCGGTAAACTGTGTTCTCTACATCCAGGTTACAGAACTCCCATATGCTGCGTCTGCTACACTCAAGCTACAGAAATCCCATATAGAGCGTATATCTTCTCCCAGGCTTCAGAACTCTTGGAAACAGCTTCTTTCTACATGCAACCTACAGAATGCCTGGAAACTGCATCTCTCTACACCCAGGTAACAGAACTCCCGTAAGCCGCTTCTGCTATACTCAGCATACAGAAAACCCGCATATAGCGAATGACTAATTCCAGGCTTCAGAATACCAGTAAACAGCTGCTCTCTACACGAAAGATAGAGAACTGCTGCAAACTGTGTCTCCCTGCATCTAGTTAACAGAGCTACCCTAAGCTGTGTCTCCTACACTCAGGATACAGAAAAGCCGCATATTGCGAATGCCAAGTCCATGACACAGAAGTAGGGTAACCTGCTTATCCCTATACCCCGATACAGAACTCCGAAATACTGCGTCTCTCTACCTCCAGTTTACACAGCTCCCTTGAGGTTCGTCTGCTACGCTCAGGCTACAGGAATCCCATATACAGCGTATGCCTTTTCCCATTCAACAGAACTCTTGGGAACTGATTCTCTCTACACCCAGGATACAGAAATCCTGAAAACTGCATCTCGCTACATGCAGGAGACAGAGATCCCATAAGCTGCTTATTATACCCTCAGGGTACAGTAAACACACATTTAGCGTATGCCAATTTCCAGGATACAGAATTCCCATAAACTGCTTTTCCCCACACCCAGATACAGAACTCCGGTAAACTGTGTTCTCTACATCCAGGTTACAGAACTCCCATATGCTGCGTCTGCTACATTCAAGCTACAGAAATCCCATATACAGCGTATGCCTTCTCCCAGGCTGCAGAACTCTTGGAAACAGCTTCTTTCTACATGCAACCTACAGAACTCCTGGAAACTGCATCTCTCTACACCCAGGTAACAGAAGGCCAGCAAGCTGCCTCTGCTATACTCCGCATACAGTAAACCCGCATATAGCGAATGCCTAATTCCAGGCTTCAGAATACCAGTAAACAGCTGCTCTCTACACGAAAGATAGAGAACTGCTGCAAACTGTGTCTCCCTGCATCTAGTTAACAGAGCTACCCTAAGCTGTGTCTTCTACACTCACGATACGGAACACCCACATATTGCGAATGCCAAAGCCATGACACAGAAGTACTGTAAACTGCTTATCCCTATACCCTGACACAGAACTCCGAAATACTGCGTCTCTGTACCTCCAGTTTACACAGCTCCCTTGAGGTTCGTCTGTTACGCTTAGGCTACTCGAATCCCATATACAGCATATGCCTTCTCCCAGGCTACAGAACTCCTGGAAACGCTTCTCTCTACACCCAGGATACAGAACTCCTGAAAACTGCATCTCGCTACATCCAAGAGACAGAGCTCCCGTAAGCTGCTTATTGTACCCTCAGGGTAAAGTAAATGCACATTTAGCGTATGCCTATTTCCAGGATACAGAATTCCCATAAACTGCTTTTCCCCACACTCAGATACAGAACTCCGGTAAACTGTGTTCTCTTCATCCAGGTTACAGAACTCCCATATGCTGCGTCTGCTACATTCAAGCTACAGAAATCCCATATACAGCGTATGCCTTCTCCCAGGCTGCAGAACTCTTGGAAACAGCTTCTTTCTACATGCAACCTACAGAACTCCTGGAAACTGCATCTCTCTACACCCAGGTAACAGAAGGCCAGCAAGCTGCTTCTGCTATACTCAGCATACAGAAAACCCGCATATAGCGAATGCCTAATTCCAGGCTTCAGAATACCAGTAAACAGCTGCTCTCTACACGAAAGATAGAGAACTGCTGCAAACTGTGTCTCCCTGCATCTAGTTAACAGAGCTACCCTAAGCTGTGTCTCCTACACTCAGGATACAGAAAACCCGCATATTGCGAATGCCAAGTCCATGACACAGAAGTAGGAAAAACTGCTTATCCTTATACCCCGATACAGAACTCCGAAATACTGCGTCTCTCTACCTCCAGTTTACACAGCTCCCTTGAGGTTCGTCTGTTACGCTTAGGCTACTCGAATCCCATATACAGCATATGCCTTCTCCCAGGCTACAGAACTCCTGGAAACGCTTCTCTCTACACCCAGGATACAGAACTCCTGAAAACTGCATCTCGCTACATCCAAGAGACAGAGCTCCCGTAAGCTGCTTATTGTACCCTCAGGGTAAAGTAAATGCACATTTAGCGTATGCCTATTTCCAGGATACAGAATTCCCATAAACTGCTTTTCCCCACACCCAGATACAGAACTCCGGTAAACTGTGTTCTCTACATCCAGGTTACAGAACTCCCATATGCTGCTTCTGCTACACTCAAGCTACAGAAATCCCATATAGAGCGTATATCTTCTCCCAGGCTTCAGAACTCTTGGAAACAGCTTCTTTCTACATGCAACCTACAGAATGCCTGGAAACTGCATGTCTCTACACCCAGGTAACAGAACTCCCGTAAGCCGCTTCTGCTATACTCAGCATACAGAAAACCCGCATATAGCGAATGCCTAATTCCAGGCTTCAGAATACCAGTAAACAGCTCCTCTCTACACGAAAGATAGAGAACTGCTGCAAACTGTGTCTCCCTGCATCTAGTTAACAGAGCTACCCTAAGCTGTGTCTTCTACACTCACGATACGGAACACCCACATATTGCGAATGCCAAAGCCATGACACAGAAGTACTGTAAACTGCTTATTCCTATACCCCGATACAGAACTCTGGAATACTGCGTCTCTCTACCTCCAAGTTACAGAGCTCCCTTGAGGTTCGTCTGCTACGCTCAGGCTACAGGAATCCCATATACAGCGTATGCCTTTTCCCATTCAACAGAACTCTTGGGAACTGATTCTCTCTACACCCAGGATACAGAACTCCTGAAAACTGCATCTCGCTACATCCAAGAGACAGAGCTCCCGTAAGCTGCTTATTGTACCCTCATTGTAAAGTAAATGCACATTTAGTGTATGGCTATTTCCAGGATACAGAATTCCCATAAACTGCTTTTCCCCACACCCAGATACAGAACTCCGGTAAACTGTGTTCTCTACATCCAGGTTACAGAACTCCCATATGCTGCGTCTGCTACATTCAAGCTACAGAAATCCCATATACAGCGTATGCCTTCTCCCAGGCTGCAGAACTCTTGGAAACAGCTTCTTTCTACATGCAACCTACAGAACTCCTGGAAACTGCATCTCTCTACACCCAGGTAACAGAAGGCCAGCAAGCTGCTTCTGCTATACTCAGCATACAGAAAACCCGCATATAGCGAATGCCTAATTCCAGGCTTCAGAATACCAGTAAACAGCTGCTCTCTACACGAAAGATAGAGAACTGCTGCAAACTGTGTCTCCCTGCATCTAGTTAACAGAGCTACCCTAAGCTGTGTCTCCTACACTCAGGATACAGAAAACCCGCATATTGCGAATGCCAAGTCCATGACACAGAAGTAGGAAAAACTGCTTATCCTTATACCCTGATACAGAACTCCGAAATACTGCCTCTCTCTACCTCCAGTTTACACAGCTCCCTTGAGGTTCGTCTGTTACGCTTAGGCTACTCGAATCCCATATACAGCATATGCCTTCTCCCAGGCTACAGAACTCCTGGAAACGCTTCTCTCTACACCCAGGATACAGAACTCCTGAAAACTGCATCTCGCTACATCCAAGAGACAGAGCTCCCGTAAGCTGCTTATTGTACCCTCATTGTAAAGTAAATGCACATTTAGCGTATGCCTATTTCCAGGATACAGAATTCCCATAAACTGCTTTTCCCCACACCCAGATACAGAACTCCGGTAAACTGTGTTCTCTACATCCAGGTTACAGAACTCCCATATGCTGCTTCTGCTACACTCAAGCTACAGAAATCCCATATAGAGCGTATATCTTCTCCCAGGCTTCAGAACTCTTGGAAACAGCTTCTTTCTACATGCAACCTACAGAATGCCTGGAAACTGCATCTCTCTACACCCAGGTAACAGAACTCCCGTAAGCCGCTTCTGCTATACTCAGCATACAGAAAACCCGCATATAGCGAATGCCTAATTCCAGGCTTCAGAATACCAGTAAACAGCTCCTCTCTACACGAAAGATAGAGAACTGCTGCAAACTGTGTCTCCCTGCATCTAGTTAACAGAGCTACCCTAAGCTGTGTCTTCTACACTCACGATACGGAACACCCACATATTGCGAATGCCAAAGCCATGACACAGAAGTACTGTAAACTGCTTATTCCTATACCCCGATACAGAACTCTGGAATACTGCGTCTCTCTACCTCCAAGTTACAGAGCTCCCTTGAGGTTCGTCTGCTACGCTCAGGCTACAGGAATCCCATATACAGCGTATGCCTTTTCCCATTCAACAGAACTCTTGGGAACTGATTCTCTCTACACCCAGGATACAGAACTCCTGAAAACTGCATCTCGCTACATCCAAGAGACAGAGCTCCCGTAAGCTGCTTATTGTACCCTCATTGTAAAGTAAATGCACATTTAGTGTATGGCTATTTCCAGGATACAGAATTCCCATAAACTGCTTTTCCCCACACCCAGATACAGAACTCCGGTAAACTGTGTTCTCTACATCCAGGTTACAGAACTCCCATATGCTGCGTCTGCTACATTCAAGCTACAGAAATCCCATATACAGCGTATGCCTTCTCCCAGGCTGCAGAACTCTTGGAAACAGCTTCTTTCTACATGCAACCTACAGAACTCCTGGAAACTGCATCTCTCTACACCCAGGTAACAGAAGGCCAACAAGCTGCTTCTGCTATACTCAGCATACAGAAAACCCGCATATAGCGAATGCCTAATTCCAGGCTTCAGAATACCAGTAAACAGCTGCTCTCTACACGAAAGATAGAGAACTGCTGCAAACTGTGTCTCCCTGCATCTAGTTAACAGAGCTACCCTAAGCTGTGTCTCCTACACTCAGGATACAGAAAACCCGCATATTGCGAATGCCAAGTCCATGCCACAGAAGTAGGGTAAACTGCTTATCCTTATACCCCGATACAGAACTCCGAAATACTGCATCTCTCTACCTCCAGTTTACACAGCTCCCTTGAGGTTCGTCTGTTACGCTTAGGCTACTCGAATCCCATATACAGCATATGCCTTCTCCCAGGCTACAGAACTCCTGGAAACGCTTCTCTCTACACCCAGGATACAGAACTCCTGAAAACTGCATCTCGCTACATCCAAGAGACAGAGCTCCCGTAAGCTGCTTATTGTACCCTCAGGGTAAAGTAAATGCACATTTAGCGTATGCCTATTTCCAGGATACAGAATTCCCATAAACTGCTTTTCCCCACACCCAGATACAGAACTCCGGTAAACTGTGTTCTCTACATCCAGGTTACAGAACTCCCATATGCTGCTTCTGCTACACTCAAGCTACAGAAATCCCATATAGAGCGTATATCTTCTCCCAGGCTTCAGAACTCTTGGAAACAGCTTCTTTCTACATGCAACCTACAGAATGCCTGGAAACTGCATCTCTCTACACCCAGGTAACAGAACTCCCGTAAGCCGCTTCTGCTATACTCAGCATACAGAAAACCCGCATATAGCGAATGCCTAATTCCAGGCTTCAGAATACCAGTAAACAGCTCCTCTCTACACGAAAGATAGAGAACTGCTGCAAACTGTGTCTCCCTGCATCTAGTTAACAGAGCTACCCTAAGCTGTGTCTTCTACACTCACGATACGGAACACCCACATATTGCGAATGCCAAAGCCATGACACAGAAGTACTGTAAACTGCTTATTCCTATACCCCGATACAGAACTCTGGAATACTGCGTCTCTCTACCTCCAAGTTACAGAGCTCCCTTGAGGTTCGTCTGCTACGCTCAGGCTACAGGAATCCCATATACAGCGTATGCCTTTTCCCATTCAACAGAACTCTTGGGAACTGATTCTCTCTACACCCAGGATACAGAACTCCTGAAAACTGCATCTCGCTACATCCAAGAGACAGAGCTCCCGTAAGCTGCTTATTGTACCCTCATTGTAAAGTAAATGCACATTTAGTGTATGGCTATTTCCAGGATACAGAATTCCCATAAACTGCTTTTCCCCACACCCAGATACAGAACTCCGGTAAACTGTGTTCTCTACATCCAGGTTACAGAACTCCCATATGCTGCGTCTGCTACATTCAAGCTACAGAAATCCCATATACAGCGTATGCCTTCTCCCAGGCTGCAGAACTCTTGGAAACAGCTTCTTTCTACATGCAACCTACAGAACTCCTGGAAACTGCATCTCTCTACACCCAGGTAACAGAAGGCCAGCAAGCTGCTTCTGCTATACTCAGCATACAGAAAACCCGCATATAGCGAATGCCTAATTCCAGGCTTCAGAATACCAGTAAACAGCTGCTCTCTACACGAAAGATAGAGAACTGCTGCAAACTGTGTCTCCCTGCATCTAGTTAACAGAGCTACCCTAAGCTGTGTCTCCTACACTCAGGATACAGAAAACCCGCATATTGCGAATGCCAAGTCCATGACACAGAAGTAGGAAAAACTGCTTATCCTTATACCCTGATACAGAACTCCGAAATACTGCCTCTCTCTACCTCCAGTTTACACAGCTCCCTTGAGGTTCGTCTGTTACGCTTAGGCTACTCGAATCCCATATACAGCATATGCCTTCTCCCAGGCTACAGAACTCCTGGAAACGCTTCTCTCTACACCCAGGATACAGAACTCCTGAAAACTGCATCTCGCTACATCCAAGAGACAGAGCTCCCGTAAGCTGCTTATTGTACCCTCATTGTAAAGTAAATGCACATTTAGCGTATGCCTATTTCCAGGATACAGAATTCCCATAAACTGCTTTTCCCCACACCCAGATACAGAACTCCGGTAAACTGTGTTCTCTACATCCAGGTTACAGAACTCCCATATGCTGCTTCTGCTACACTCAAGCTACAGAAATCCCATATAGAGCGTATATCTTCTCCCAGGCTTCAGAACTCTTGGAAACAGCTTCTTTCTACATGCAACCTACAGAATGCCTGGAAACTGCATCTCTCTACACCCAGGTAACAGAACTCCCGTAAGCCGCTTCTGCTATACTCAGCATACAGAAAACCCGCATATAGCGAATGCCTAATTCCAGGCTTCAGAATACCAGTAAACAGCTCCTCTCTACACGAAAGATAGAGAACTGCTGCAAACTGTGTCTCCCTGCATCTAGTTAACAGAGCTACCCTAAGCTGTGTCTTCTACACTCACGATACGGAACACCCACATATTGCGAATGCCAAAGCCATGACACAGAAGTACTGTAAACTGCTTATTCCTATACCCCGATACAGAACTCTGGAATACTGCGTCTCTCTACCTCCAAGTTACAGAGCTCCCTTGAGGTTCGTCTGCTACGCTCAGGCTACAGGAATCCCATATACAGCGTATGCCTTTTCCCATTCAACAGAACTCTTGGGAACTGATTCTCTCTACACCCAGGATACAGAACTCCTGAAAACTGCATCTCGCTACATCCAAGAGACAGAGCTCCCGTAAGCTGCTTATTGTACCCTCATTGTAAAGTAAATGCACATTTAGTGTATGGCTATTTCCAGGATACAGAATTCCCATAAACTGCTTTTCCCCACACCCAGATACAGAACTCCGGTAAACTGTGTTCTCTACATCCAGGTTACAGAACTCCCATATGCTGCGTCTGCTACATTCAAGCTACAGAAATCCCATATACAGCGTATGCCTTCTCCCAGGCTGCAGAACTCTTGGAAACAGCTTCTTTCTACATGCAACCTACAGAACTCCTGGAAACTGCATCTCTCTACACCCAGGTAACAGAAGGCCAGCAAGCTGCTTCTGCTATACTCAGCATACAGAAAACCCGCATATAGCGAATGCCTAATTCCAGGCTTCAGAATACCAGTAAACAGCTGCTCTCTACACGAAAGATAGAGAACTGCTGCAAACTGTGTCTCCCTGCATCTAGTTAACAGAGCTACCCTAAGCTGTGTCTCCTACACTCAGGATACAGAAAACCCGCATATTGCGAATGCCAAGTCCATGCCACAGAAGTAGGGTAAACTGCTTATCCTTATACCCCGATACAGAACTCCGAAATACTGCGTCTCTCTACCTCCAGTTTACACAGCTCCCTTGAGGTTCGTCTGTTACGCTTAGGCTACTCGAATCCCATATACAGCATATGCCTTCTCCCAGGCTACAGAACTCCTGGAAACGCTTCTCTCTACACCCAGGATACAGAACTCCTGAAAACTGC
This sequence comes from Lepus europaeus, assembly GCF_033115175.1. NCBI lineage: Eukaryota > Metazoa > Chordata > Mammalia > Lagomorpha > Leporidae > Lepus > Lepus europaeus. The sequence goes on from NW_026909498.1 coordinate 613,317, forward strand.
ATCTCGCTACATCCAAGAGACAGAGCTCCCGTAAGCTGCTTATTGTACCCTCATTGTAAAGTAAATGCACATTTAGCGTATGCCTATTTCCAGGATACAGAATTCCCATAAACTGCTTTTCCCCACACCCAGATACAGAACTCCGGTAAACTGTGTTCTCTACATCCAGGTTACAGAACTCCCATATGCTGCGTCTGCTACACTCAAGCTACAGAAATCCCATATAGAGCGTATATCTTCTCCCAGGCTTCAGAACTCTTGGAAACAGCTTCTTTCTACATGCAACCTACAGAATGCCTGGAAACTGCATCTCTCTACACCCAGGTAACAGAACTCCCGTAAGCCGCTTCTGCTATACTCAGCATACAGAAAACCCGCATATAGCGAATGCCTAATTCCAGGCTTCAGAATTCCAGTAAACAGCTCCTCTCTACACGAAAGATAGAGAACTGCTGCAAACTGTGTCTCCCTGCATCTAGTTAACAGAGCTACCCTAAGCTGTGTCTTCTACACTCACGATACGGAACACCCACATATTGCGAATGCCAAAGCCATGACACAGAAGTACTGTAAACTGCTTATTCCTATACCCCGATACAGAACTCTGGAATACTGCGTCTCTCTACCTCCAAGTTACAGAGCTCCCTTGAGGTTCGTCTGCTACGCTCAGGCTACAGGAATCCCATATACAGCGTATGCCTTTTCCCATTCAACAGAACTCTTGGGAACTGATTCTCTCTACACCCAGGATACAGAAATCCTGAAAACTGCATCTCGCTACATGCAGGAGACAGAGCTCCCATAAGCTGCTTATTGTACCCTCAGGGTACAGTAAACACACATTTAGCGTATGCCAATTTCCAGGATACAGAATTCCCATAAACTGCTTTTCCCCACACCCAGATACAGAACTCCGGTAAACTGTGTTCTCTACATCCAGGTTACAGAACTCCCATATGCTGCGTCTGCTACATTCAAGCTACAGAAATCCCATATACAGCGTATGCCTTCTCCCAGGCTGCAGAACTCTTGGAAACAGCTTCTTTCTACATGCAACCTACAGAACGCCTGGAAACTGCATCTCTCTACACCCAGGTAACAGAAGGCCAGCAAGCTGCCTCTGCTATACTCCGCATACAGTAAACCCGCATATAGCGAATGCCTAATTCCAGGCTTCAGAATACCAGTAAACAGCTGCTCTCTACACGAAAGATAGAGAACTGCTGCAAACTGTGTCTCCCTGCATCTAGTTAACAGAGCTACCCTAAGCTGTGTCTTCTACACTCACGATACGGAACACCCACATATTGCGAATGCCAAAGCCATGACACAGAAGTACTGTAAACTGCTTATCCCTATACCCTGACACAGAACTCCGAAATACTGCGTCTCTGTACCTCCAGTTTACACAGCTCACTTGAGGTTCGTCTGTTACGCTTAGGCTACTCGAATCCCATATACAGCATATGCCTTCTTCCAGGCTACAGAACTCCTGGAAACGCTTCTCTCTACACCCAGGATACAGAACTCCTGAAAACTGCATCTCGCTACATCCAAGAGACAGAGCTCCCGTAAGCTGCTTATTGTACCCTCAGGGTAAAGTAAATGCACATTTAGCGTATGCCTATTTCCAGGATACAGAATTCCCATAAACTGCTTTTCCCCACACCCAGATACAGAACTCCGGTAAACTGTGTTCTCTTCATCCAGGTTACAGAACTCCCATATGCTGCGTCTGCTACATTCAAGCTACAGAAATCCCATATACAGCGTATGCCTTCTCCCAGGCTGCAGAACTCTTGGAAACAGCTTCTTTCTACATGCAACCTACAGAACTCCTGGAAACTGCATCTCTCTACACCCAGGTAACAGAAGGCCAGCAAGCTGCTTCTGCTATACTCAGCATACAGAAAACCCGCATATAGCGAATGCCTAATTCCAGGCTTCAGAATACCAGTAAACAGCTGCTCTCTACACGAAAGATAGAGAACTGCTGCAAACTGTGTCTCCCTGCATCTAGTTAACAGAGCTACCCTAAGCTGTGTCTCCTACACTCAGGATACAGAAAACCCGCATATTGCGAATGCCAAGTCCATGACACAGAAGTAGGAAAAACTGCTTATCCTTATACCCCGATACAGAACTCCGAAATACTGCGTCTCTCTACCTCCAGTTTACACAGCTCCCTTGAGGTTCGTCTGTTACGCTTAGGCTACTCGAATCCCATATACAGCATATGCCTTCTCCCAGGCTACAGAACTCCTGGAAACGCTTCTCTCTACACCCAGGATACAGAACTCCTGAAAACTGCATCTCGCTACATCCAAGAGACAGAGCTCCCGTAAGCTGCTTATTGTACCCTCAGGGTAAAGTAAATGCACATTTAGCGTATGCCTATTTCCAGGATACAGAATTCCCATAAACTGCTTTTCCCCACACCCAGATACAGAACTCCGGTAAACTGTGTTCTCTACATCCAGGTTACAGAACTCCCATATGCTGCTTCTGCTACACTCAAGCTACAGAAATCCCATATAGAGCGTATATCTTCTCCCAGGCTTCAGAACTCTTGGAAACAGCTTCTTTCTACATGCAACCTACAGAATGCCTGGAAACTGCATCTCTCTACACCCAGGTAACAGAACTCCCGTAAGCCGCTTCTGCTATACTCAGCATACAGAAAACCCGCATATAGCGAATGCCTAATTCCAGGCTTCAGAATACCAGTAAACAGCTCCTCTCTACACGAAAGATAGAGAACTGCTGCAAACTGTGTCTCCCTGCATCTAGTTAACAGAGCTACCCTAAGCTGTGTCTTCTACACTCACGATACGGAACACCCACATATTGCGAATGCCAAAGCCATGACACAGAAGTACTGTAAACTGCTTATTCCTATACCCCGATACAGAACTCTGGAATACTGCGTCTCTCTACCTCCAAGTTACAGAGCTCCCTTGAGGTTCGTCTGCTACGCTCAGGCTACAGGAATCCCATATACAGCGTATGCCTTTTCCCATTCAACAGAACTCTTGGGAACTGATTCTCTCTACACCCAGGATACAGAACTCCTGAAAACTGCATCTCGCTACATCCAAGAGACAGAGCTCCCGTAAGCTGCTTATTGTACCCTCATTGTAAAGTAAATGCACATTTAGTGTATGGCTATTTCCAGGATACAGAATTCCCATAAACTGCTTTTCCCCACACCCAGATACAGAACTCCGGTAAACTGTGTTCTCTACATCCAGGTTACAGAACTCCCATATGCTGCGTCTGCTACATTCAAGCTACAGAAATCCCATATACAGCGTATGCCTTCTCCCAGGCTGCAGAACTCTTGGAAACAGCTTCTTTCTACATGCAACCTACAGAACTCCTGGAAACTGCATCTCTCTACACCCAGGTAACAGAAGGCCAGCAAGCTGCTTCTGCTATACTCAGCATACAGAAAACCCGCATATAGCGAATGCCTAATTCCAGGCTTCAGAATACCAGTAAACAGCTGCTCTCTACACGAAAGATAGAGAACTGCTGCAAACTGTGTCTCCCTGCATCTAGTTAACAGAGCTACCCTAAGCTGTGTCTCCTACACTCAGGATACAGAAAACCCGCATATTGCGAATGCCAAGTCCATGCCACAGAAGTAGGGTAAACTGCTTATCCTTATACCCCGATACAGAACTCCGAAATACTGCGTCTCTCTACCTCCAGTTTACACAGCTCCCTTGAGGTTCGTCTGTTACGCTTAGGCTACTCGAATCCCATATACAGCATATGCCTTCTCCCAGGCTACAGAACTCCTGGAAACGCTTCTCTCTACACCCAGGATACAGAACTCCTGAAAACTGCATCTCGCTACATCCAAGAGACAGAGCTCCCGTAAGCTGCTTATTGTACCCTCATTGTAAAGTAAATGCACATTTAGCGTATGCCTATTTCCAGGATACAGAATTCCCATAAACTGCTTTTCCCCACACCCAGATACAGAACTCCGGTAAACTGTGTTCTCTACATCCAGGTTACAGAACTCCCATATGCTGCGTCTGCTACACTCAAGCTACAGAAATCCCATATAGAGCGTATATCTTCTCCCAGGCTTCAGAACTCTTGGAAACAGCTTCTTTCTACATGCAACCTACAGAATGCCTGGAAACTGCATCTCTCTACACCCAGGTAACAGAACTCCCGTAAGCCGCTTCTGCTATACTCAGCATACAGAAAACCCGCATATAGCGAATGCCTAATTCCAGGCTTCAGAATTCCCGTAAACAGCTCCTCTCTACACGAAAGATAGAGAACTGCTGCAAACTGTGTCTCCCTGCATCTAGTTAACAGAGCTACCCTAAGCTGTGTCTTCTACACTCACGATACGGAACACCCACATATTGCGAATGCCAAAGCCATGACACAGAAGTACTGTAAACTGCTTATTCCTATACCCCGATACAGAACTCTGGAATACTGCGTCTCTCTACCTCCAAGTTACAGAGCTCCCTTGAGGTTCGTCTGCTACGCTCAGGCTACAGGAATCCCATATACAGCGTATGCCTTTTCCCATTCAACAGAACTCTTGGGAACTGATTCTCTCTACACCCAGGATACAGAAATCCTGAAAACTGCATCTCGCTACATGCAGGAGACAGAGATCCCATAAGCTGCTTATTATACCCTCAGGGTACAGTAAACACACATTTAGCGTATGCCAATTTCCAGGATACAGAATTCCCATAAACTGCTTTTCCCCACACCCAGATACAGAACTCCGGTAAACTGTGTTCTCTACATCCAGGTTACAGAACTCCCATATGCTGCGTCTGCTACATTCAAGCTACAGAAATCCCATATACAGCGTATGCCTTCTCCCAGGCTGCAGAACTCTTGGAAACAGCTTCTTTCTACATGCAACCTACAGAACTCCTGGAAACTGCATCTCTCTACACCCAGGTAACAGAAGGCCAGCAAGCTGCTTCTGCTATACTCAGCATACAGAAAACCCGCATATAGCGAATGCCTAATTCCAGGCTTCAGAATACCAGTAAACAGCTGCTCTCTACACGAAAGATAGAGAACTGCTGCAAACTGTGTCTCCCTGCATCTAGTTAACAGAGCTACCCTAAGCTGTGTCTCCTACACTCAGGATACAGAAAACCCGCATATTGCGAATGCGAAATCCATGACACAGAAGTAGGGTAAACTGCTTATCCCTATACCCCGATACAGAACTCCAAAATACTGCGTCTCTCTACCTCCAGTTTACACAGCTCCCTTGAGGTTCGTCTGTTACGCTTAGGCTACTCGAATCCCATATACAGCATATGCCTTCTCCCAGGCTACAGAACTCCTGGAAATGCTTCTCTCTACACCCAGGATACAGAACTCCTGAAAACTGCATCTCGCTACATCCAAGAGACAGAGCTCCCGTAAGCTGCTTATTGTACCCTCAGGGTAAAGTAAATGCACATTTAGCGTATGCCTATTTCCAGGATACAGAATTCCCATAAACTGCTTTTCCCCACACCCAGATACAGAACTCCGGTAAACTGTGTTCTCTACATCCAGGTTACAGAACTCCCATATGCTGCGTCTGCTACACTCAAGCTACAGAAATCCCATATAGAGTGTATATCTTCTCCCAGGCTTCAGAACTCTTGGAAACAGCTTCTTTCTACATGCAACCTACAGAATGCCTGGAAACTGCATCTCTCTACACCCAGGTAACAGAACTCCCGTAAGCCGCTTCTGCTATACTCAGCATACAGAAAACCCGCATATAGCGAATGCATAATTCCAGGCTTCAGAATACCAGTAAACAGCTGCTCTCTACACGAAAGATAGAGAACTGCTGCAAACTGTGTCTCCCTGCATCTAGTTAACAGAGCTACCCTAAGCTGTGTCTCCTACACTCAGGATACAGAAAACCCGCATATTGCGAATGCCAAGTCCATGACACAGAAGTAGGGTAACCTGCTTATCCCTATACCCCGATACAGAACTCCGAAATACTGCGTCTCTCTACCTCCAGTTTACACAGCTCCCTTGAGGTTCGTCTGTTACGCTTAGGCTACTCGAATCCCATATACAGCATATGCCTTCTCCCAGGCTACAGAACTCCTGGAAACGCTTCTCTCTACACCCAGGATACAGAACTCCTGAAAACTGCATCTCGCTACATCCAAGAGACAGAGCTCCCGTAAGCTGCTTATTGTACCCTCAGGGTAAAGTAAATGCACATTTAGCGTATGCCTATTTCCAGGATACAGAATTCCCATAAACTGCTTTTCACCACACTCAGATACAGAACTCCGGTAAACTGTGTTCTCTTCATCCAGGTTACAGAACTCCCATATGCTGCGTCTGCTACATTCAAGCTACAGAAATCCCATATACAGCGTATGCCTTCTCCCAGGCTGCAGAACTCTTGGAAACAGCTTCTTTCTACATGCAACCTACAGAACTCCTGGAAACTGCATCTCTCTACACCCAGGTAACAGAAGGCCAGCAAGCTGCCTCTGCTATACTCCGCATACAGTAAACCCGCATATAGCGAATGCCTAATTCCAGGCTTCAGAATACCAGTAAACAGCTGCTCTCTACACGAAAGATAGAGAACTGCTGCAAACTGTGTCTCCCTGCATCTAGTTAACAGAGCTACCCTAAGCTGTGTCTTCTACACTCACGATACGGAACACCCACATATTGCGAATGCCAAAGCCATGACACAGAAGTACTGTAAACTGCTTATCCCTATACCCTGACACAGAACTCCAAAATACTGCGTCTCTCTACCTCCAGTTTACACAGCTCCCTTGAGGTTCGTCTGTTACGCTTAGGCTACTCGAATCCCATATACAGCATATGCCTTCTTCCAGGCTACAGAACTCCTGGAAACGCTTCTCTCTACACCCAGGATACAGAACTCCTGAAAACTGCATCTCGCTACATCCAAGAGACAGAGCTCCCGTAAGCTGCTTATTGTACCCTCAGGGTAAAGTAAATGCACATTTAGCGTATGCCTATTTCCAGGATACAGAATTCCCATAAACTGCTTTTCCCCACACTCAGATACAGAACTCCGGTAAACTGTGTTCTCTTCATCCAGGTTACAGAACTCCCATATGCTGCGTCTGCTACATTCAAGCTACAGAAATCCCATATACAGCGTATGCCTTCTCCCAGGCTGCAGAACTCTTGGAAACAGCTTCTTTCTACATGCAACCTACAGAACTCCTGGAAACTGCATCTCTCTACACCCAGGTAACAGAAGGCCAGCAAGCTGCTTCTGCTATACTCAGCATACAGAAAACCCGCATATAGCGAATGCCTAATTCCAGGCTTCAGAATACCAGTAAACAGCTCCTCTCTACACGAAAGATAGAGAACTGCTGCAAACTGTGTCTCCCTGCATCTAGTTAACAGAGCTACCCAAGCTGTGTCTCCTACACTCAGGATACAGAAAACCCGCATATTGCAAATGCCAAGTCCATGACACAGAAGTAGGAAAAACTGCTTATCCTTATACCCCGATACAGAACTCCGAAATACTGCGTCTCTCTACCTCCAGTTTACACAGCTCCCTTGAGGTTCGTCTGTTACGCTTAGGCTACTCGAATCCCATATACAGCATATGCCTTCTCCCAGGCTACAGAACTCCTGGAAACGCTTCTCTCTACACCCAGGATACAGAACTCCTGAAAACTGCATCTCGCTACATCCAAGAGACAGAGCTCCCGTAAGCTGCTTATTGTACCCTCATTGTAAAGTAAATGCACATTTAGCGTATGCCTATTTCCAGGATACAGAATTCCCATAAACTGCTTTTCCCCACACCCAGATACAGAACTCCGGTAAACTGTGTTCTCTACATCCAGGTTACAGAACTCCCATATGCTGCTTCTGCTACACTCAAGCTACAGAAATCCCATATAGAGCGTATATCTTCTCCCAGGCTTCAGAACTCTTGGAAACAGCTTCTTTCTACATGCAACCTACAGAATGCCTGGAAACTGCATCTCTCTACACCCAGGTAACAGAACTCCCGTATGCCGCTTCTGCTATACTCAGCATACAGAAAACCCGCATATAGCGAATGCCTAATTCCAGGCTTCAGAATTCCAGTAAACAGCTCCTCTCTACACGAAAGATAGAGAACTGCTGCAAACTGTGTCTCCCTGCATCTAGTTAACAGAGCTACCCTAAGCTGTGTCTTCTACACTCACGATACGGAACACCCACATATTGCGAATGCCAAAGCCATGACACAGAAGTACTGTAAACTGCTTATTCCTATACCCCGATACAGAACTCTGGAATACTGCGTCTCTCTACCTCCAAGTTACAGAGCTCCCTTGAGGTTCGTCTGCTACGCTCAGGCTACAGGAATCCCATATACAGCGTATGCCTTTTCCCATTCAACAGAACTCTTGGGAACTGATTCTCTCTACACCCAGGATACAGAAATCCTGAAAACTGCATTTCGCTACATACAAGAGACAGAGCTCCCGTAAGCTGCTTATTGTACCCTCAGGGTAAAGTAAATGCACATTTAGCGTATGCCTATTTCCAGGATACAGAATTCCCATAAACTGCTTTTCCCCACACCCAGATACAGAACTCCGGTAAACTGTGTTCTCTACATCCAGGTTACAGAACTCCCATATGCTGCGTCTGCTACATTCAAGCTACAGAAATCCCATATACAGCGTATGCCTTCTCCCAGGCTGCAGAACTCTTGGAAACAGCTTCTTTCTACATGCAACCTACAGAACTCCTGGAAACTGCATCTCTCTACACCCAGGTAACAGAAGGCCAGCAAGCTGCTTCTGCTATACTCAGCATACAGAAAACCCGCATATAGCGAATGCCTAATTCCAGGCTTCAGAATACCAGTAAACAGCTGCTCTCTACACGAAAGATAGAGAACTGCTGCAAACTGTGTCTCCCTGCATCTAGTTAACAGAGCTACCCTAAGCTGTGTCTCCTACACTCAGGATACAGAAAACCCGCATATTGCGAATGCCAAGTCCATGCCACAGAAGTAGGGTAAACTGCTTATCCTTATACCCCGATACAGAACTCCGAAATACTGCGTCTCTCTACCTCCAGTTTACACAGCTCCCTTGAGGTTCGTCTGTTACGCTTAGGCTACTCGAATCCCATATACAGCATATGCCTTCTCCCAGGCTACAGAACTCCTGGAAACGCTTCTCTCTACACCCAGGATACAGAACTCCTGAAAACTGCATCTCGCTACATCCAAGAGACAGAGCTCCCGTAAGCTGCTTATTGTACCCTCATTGTAAAGTAAATGCACATTTAGCGTATGCCTATTTCCAGGATACAGAATTCCCATAAACTGCTTTTCCCCACACCCAGATACAGAACTCCGGTAAACTGTGTTCTCTACATCCAGGTTACAGAACTCCCATATGCTGCGTCTGCTACACTCAAGCTACAGAAATCCCATATAGAGCGTATATCTTCTCCCAGGCTTCAGAACTCTTGGAAACAGCTTCTTTCTACATGCAACCTACAGAATGCCTGGAAACTGCATCTCTCCACACCCAGGTAACAGAACTCCCGTAAGCCGCTTCTGCTATACTCAGCATACAGAAAACCCGCATATAGCGAATGCCTAATTCCAGGCTTCAGAATACCAGTAAACAGCTGCTCTCTACACGAAAGATAGAGAACTGCTGCAAACTGTGTCTCCCTGCATCTAGTTAACAGAGCTACCCTAAGCTGTGTCTCCTACACTCAGGATACAGAAAACCCGCATATTGCGAATGCCAAGTCCATGACACAGAAGTAGGGTAACCTGCTTATCCCTATACCCCGATACAGAACTCCGAAATACTGCGTCTCTCTACCTCCAAGTTACAGAGCTCCGTTGAGGTTCGTCTGCTACGCTCAGGCTACAGGAATCCCATATACAGCGTATGCCTTTTCCCATTCAACAGAACTCTTGGGAACTGATTCTCTCTACACCCAGGATACAGAAATCCTGAAAACTGCATCTCGCTACATGCAGGAGACAGAGATCCCATAAGCTGCTTATTATACCCTCAGGGTACAGTAAACACACATTTAGCGTATGCCAATTTCCAGGATACAGAATTCCCATAAACTGCTTTTCCCCACACCCAGATACAGAACTCCGGTAAACTGTGTTCTCTACATCCAGGTTACAGAACTCCCATATGCTGCGTCTGCTACATTCAAGCTACAGAAATCCCATATACAGCGTATGCCTTCTCCCAGGCTGCAGAACTCTTGGAAACAGCTTCTTTCTACATGCAACCTACAGAACTCCTGGAAACTGCATCTCTCTACACCCAGGTAACAGAAGGCCAGCAAGCTGCTTCTGCTATACTCAGCATACAGAAAACCCGCATATAGCGAATGCCTAATTCCAGGCTTCAGAATACCAGTAAACAGCTGCTCTCTACACGAAAGATAGAGAACTGCTGCAAACTGTGTCTCCCTGCATCTAGTTAACAGAGCTACCCTAAGCTGTGTCTCCTACACTCAGGATACAGAAAACCCGCATATTGCGAATGCGAAATCCATGACACAGAAGTAGGGTAAACTGCTTATCCCTATACCCCGATACAGAACTCCAAAATACTGCGTCTCTCTACCTCCAGTTTACACAGCTCCCTTGAGGTTCGTCTGTTACGCTTAGGCTACTCGAATCCCATATACAGCATATGCCTTCTCCCAGGCTACAGAACTCCTGGAAATGCTTCTCTCTACACCCAGGATACAGAACTCCTGAAAACTGCATCTCGCTACATCCAAGAGACAGAGCTCCCGTAAGCTGCTTATTGTACCCTCAGGGTAAAGTAAATGCACATTTAGCGTATGCCTATTTCCAGGATACAGAATTCCCATAAACTGCTTTTCCCCACACCCAGATACAGAACTCCGGTAAACTGTGTTCTCTACATCCAGGTTACAGAACTCCCATATGCTGCTTCTGCTACACTCAAGCTACAGAAATCCCATATAGAGTGTATATGTTCTCCCAGGCTTCAGAACTCTTGGAAACAGCTTCTTTCTACATGCAACCTACAGAACTCCTGGAAACTGCATCTCTCTACACCCAGGTAACAGAACTCCCGTAAGCCGCTTCTGCTATACTCAGCATACAGAAAACCCGCATATAGCGAATGACTAATTCCAGGCTTCAGAATACCAGTAAACAGCTGCTCTCTACACGAAAGATAGAGAACTGCTGCAAACTGTGTCTCCCTGCATCTAGTTAACAGAGCTACCCTAAGCTGTGTCTCCTACACTCAGGATACAGAAAACCCGCATATTGCGAATGCCAAGTCCATGACACAGAAGTAGGGTAACCTGCTTATCCCTATACCCCGATACAGAACTCCGAAATACTGCGTCTCTCTACCTCCAAGTTACAGAGCTCCCTTGAGGTTCGTCTGCTACGCTCAGGCTACAGGAATCCCATATACAGCGTATGCCTTTTCCCATTCAACAGAACTCTTGGGAACTGATTCTCTCTACACCCAGGATACAGAAATCCTGAAAACTGCATCTCGCTACATGCAGGAGACAGAGATCCCATAAGCTGCTTATTATACCCTCAGGGTACAGTAAACACACATTTAGCGTATGCCAATTTCCAGGATACAGAATTCCCATAAACTGCTTTTCCCCACACCCAGATACAGAACTCCGGTAAACTGTGTTCTCTACATCCAGGTTACAGAACTCCCATATGCTGCGTCTGCTACATTCAAGCTACAGAAATCCCATATACAGCGTATGCCTTCTCCCAGGCTGCAGAACTCTTGGAAACAGCTTCTTTCTACATGCAACCTACAGAACTCCTGGAAACTGCATCTCTCTACACCCAGGTAACAGAAGGCCAGCAAGCTGCTTCTGCTATACTCAGCATACAGAAAACCCGCATATAGCGAATGCCTAATTCCAGGCTTCAGAATACCAGTAAACAGCTGCTCTCTACACGAAAGATAGAGAACTGCTGCAAACTGTGTCTCCCTGCATCTAGTTAACAGAGCTACCCTAAGCTGTGTCTCCTACACTCAGGATACAGAAAACCCGCATATTGCGAATGCGAAATCCATGACACAGAAGTAGGGTAAACTGCTTATCCCTATACCCCGATACAGAACTCCAAAATACTGCGTCTCTCTACCTCCAGTTTACACAGCTCCCTTGAGGTTCGTCTGTTACGCTTAGGCTACTCGAATCCCATATACAGCATATGCCTTCTCCCAGGCTACAGAACTCCTGGAAATGCTTCTCTCTACACCCAGGATACAGAACTCCTGAAAACTGCATCTCGCTACATCCAAGAGACAGAGCTCCCGTAAGCTGCTTATTGTACCCTCAGGGTAAAGTAAATGCACATTTAGCGTATGCCTATTTCCAGGATACAGAATTCCCATAAACTGCTTTTCCCCACACCCAGATACAGAACTCCGGTAAACTGTGTTCTCTACATCCAGGTTACAGAACTCCCATATGCTGCGTCTGCTACACTCAAGCTACAGAAATCCCATATAGAGTGTATATCTTCTCCCAGGCTTCAGAACTCTTGGAAACAGCTTCTTTCTACATGCAACCTACAGAATGCCTGGAAACTGCATCTCTCTACACCCAGGTAACAGAACTCCCGTAAGCCGCTTCTGCTATACTCAGCATACAGAAAACCCGCATATAGCGAATGCATAATTCCAGGCTTCAGAATACCAGTAAACAGCTGCTCTCTACACGAAAGATAGAGAACTGCTGCAAACTGTGTCTCCCTGCATCTAGTTAACAGAGCTACCCTAAGCTGTGTCTCCTACACTCAGGATACAGAAAACCCGCATATTGCGAATGCCAAGTCCATGACACAGAAGTAGGGTAACCTGCTTATCCCTATACCCCGATACAGAACTCCGAAATACTGTGTCTCTCTACCTCCAAGTTACAGAGCTCCCTTGAGGTTCGTCTGCTACGCTCAGGCTACAGGAATCCCATATACAGCGTATGCCTTTTCCCATTCAACAGAACTCTTGGGAACTGATTCTCTCTACACCCAGGATACAGAAATCCTGAAAACTGCATCTCGCTACATGCAGGAGACAGAGATCCCATAAGCTGCTTATTATACCCTCAGGGTACAGTAAACACACATTTAGCGTATGCCAATTTCCAGGATACAGAATTCCCATAAACTGCTTTTCCCCACACCCAGATACAGAACTCCGGTAAACTGTGTTCTCTACATCCAGGTTACAGAACTCCCATATGCTGCGTCTGCTACATTCAAGCTACAGAAATCCCATATACAGCGTATGCCTTCTCCCAGGCTGCAGAACTCTTGGAAACAGCTTCTTTCTACATGCAACCTACAGAACTCCTGGAAACTGCATCTCTCTACACCCAGGTAACAGAAGGCCAGCAAGCTGCCTCTGCTATACTCCGCATACAGTAAACCCGCATATAGCGAATGCCTAATTCCAGGCTTCAGAATACCAGTAAACAGCTGCTCTCTACACGAAAGATAGAGAACTGCTGCAAACTGTGTCTCCCTGCATCTAGTTAACAGAGCTACCCTAAGCTGTGTCTTCTACACTCACGATACGGAACACCCACATATTGCGAATGCCAAAGCCATGACACAGAAGTACTGTAAACTGCTTATCCCTATACCCTGACACAGAACTCCGAAATACTGCGTCTCTGTACCTCCAGTTTACACAGCTCCCTTGAGGTTCGTCTGTTACGCTTAGGCTACTCGAATCCCATATACAGCATATGCCTTCTTCCAGGCTACAGAACTCCTGGAAACGCTTCTCTCTACACCCAGGATACAGAACTCCTGAAAACTGCATCTCGCTACATCCAAGAGACAGAGCTCCAGTAAGCTGCTTATTGTACCCTCAGGGTAAAGTAAATGCACATTTAGCGTATGCCTATTTCCAGGATACAGAATTCCCATAAACTGCTTTTCCCCACACTCAGATACAGAACTCCGGTAAACTGTGTTCTCTTCATCCAGGTTACAGAACTCCCATATGCTGCGTCTGCTACATTCAAGCTACAGAAATCCCATATACAGCGTATGCCTTCTCCCAGGCTGCAGAACTCTTGGAAACAGCTTCTTTCTACATGCAACCTACAGAATGCCTGGAAACTGCATCTCTCTACACCCAGGTAACAGAAGGCCAGCAAGCTGCCTCTGCTATACTCCGCATACAGTAAACCCGCATATAGCGAATGCCTAATTCCAGGCTTCAGAATACCAGTAAACAGCTGCTCTCTACACGAAAGATAGAGAACTGCTGCAAACTGTGTCTCCCTGCATCTAGTTAACAGAGCTACCCTAAGCTGTGTCTTCTACACTCACGATACGGAACACCCACATATTGCGAATGCCAAAGCCATGACACAGAAGTACTGTAAACTGCTTATCCCTATACCCTGACACAGAACTCCAAAATACTGCGTCTCTGTACCTCCAGTTTACACAGCTCCCTTGAGGTTCGTCTGTTACGCTTAGGCTACTCGAATCCCATATAGAGCATATGCCTTCTTCCAGGCTACAGAACTCCTGGAAACGCTTCTCTCTACACCCAGGATACAGAACTCCTGAAAACTGCATCTCGCTACATCCAAGAGACAGAGCTCCCGTAAGCTGCTTATTGTACCCTCAGGGTAAAGTAAATGCACATTTAGCGTATGCCTATTTCCAGGATACAGAATTCCCATAAACTGCTTTTCCCCACACTCAGATACAGAACTCCGGTAAACTGTGTTCTCTTCATCCAGGTTACAGAACTCCCATATGCTGCGTCTGCTACATTCAAGCTACAGAAATCCCATATACAGCGTATGCCTTCTCCCAGGCTGCAGAACTCTTGGAAACAGCTTCTTTCTACATGCAACCTACAGAACTCCTGGAAACTGCATCTCTCTACACCCAGGTAACAGAAGGCCAGCAAGCTGCTTCTGCTATACTCAGCATACAGAAAACCCGCATATAGCGAATGCCTAATTCCAGGCTTCAGAATACCAGTAAACAGCTGCTCTCTACACGAAAGATAGAGAACTGCTGCAAACTGTGTCTCCCTGCATCTAGTTAACAGAGCTACCCAAGCTGTGTCTCCTACACTCAGGATACAGAAAACCCGCATATTGCGAATGCCAAGTCCATGACACAGAAGTAGGAAAAACTGCTTATCCTTATACCCCGATACAGAACTCCGAAATACTGCGTCTCTCTACCTCCAGTTTACACAGCTCCCTTGAGGTTCGTCTGTTACGCTTAGGCTACTCGAATCCCATATACAGCATATGCCTTCTCCCAGGCTACAGAACTCCTGGAAACGCTTCTCTCTACACCCAGGATACAGAACTCCTGAAAACTGCATCTCGCTACATCCAAGAGACAGAGCTCCCGTAAGCTGCTTATTGTACCCTCATTGTAAAGTAAATGCACATTTAGCGTATGCCTATTTCCAGGATACAGAATTCCCATAAACTGCTTTTCCCCACACCCAGATACAGAACTCCGGTAAACTGTGTTCTCTACATCCAGGTTACAGAACTCCCATATGCTGCTTCTGCTACACTCAAGCTACAGAAATCCCATATAGAGCGTATATCTTCTCCCAGGCTTCAGAACTCTTGGAAACAGCTTCTTTCTACATGCAACCTACAGAATGCCTGGAAACTGCATCTCTCTACACCCAGGTAACAGAACTCCCGTAAGCCGCTTCTGCTATACTCAGCATACAGAAAACCCGCATATAGCGAATGCCTAATTCCAGGCTTCAGAATTCCAGTAAACAGCTCCTCTCTACACGAAAGATAGAGAACTGCTGCAAACTGTGTCTCCCTGCATCTAGTTAACAGAGCTACCCTAAGCTGTGTCTTCTACACTCACGATACGGAACACCCACATATTGCGAATGCCAAAGCCATGACACAGAAGTACTGTAAACTGCTTATTCCTATACCCCGATACAGAACTCTGGAATACTGCGTCTCTCTACCTCCAAGTTACAGAGCTCCCTTGAGGTCGTCTGCTACGCTCAGGCTACAGGAATCCCATATACAGCGTATGCCTTTTCCCATTCAACAGAACTCTTGGGAACTGATTCTCTCTACACCCAGGATACAGAAATCCTGAAAACTGCATCTCGCTACATACAAGAGACAGAGCTCCCGTAAGCTGCTTATTGTACCCTCAGGGTAAAGTAAATGCACATTTAGCGTATGCCTATTTCCAGGATACAGAATTCCCATAAACTGCTTTTCCCCACACCCAGATACAGAACTCCGGTAAACTGTGTTCTCTACATCCAGGTTACAGAACTCCCATATGCTGCGTCTGCTACATTCAAGCTACAGAAATCCCATATACAGCGTATGCCTTCTCCCAGGCTGCAGAACTCTTGGAAACAGCTTCTTTCTACATGCAACCTACAGAACTCCTGGAAACTGCATCTCTCTACACCCAGGTAACAGAAGGCCAGCAAGCTGCTTCTGCTATACTCAGCATACAGAAAACCCGCATATAGCGAATGCCTAATTCCAGGCTTCAGAATACCAGTAAACAGCTGCTCTCTACACGAAAGATAGAGAACTGCTGCAAACTGTGTCTCCCTGCATCTAGTTAACAGAGCTACCCTAAGCTGTGTCTCCTACACTCAGGATACAGAAAACCCGCATATTGCGAATGCCAAGTCCATGCCACAGAAGTAGGGTAAACTGCTTATCCTTATACCCCGATACAGAACTCCGAAATACTGCGTCTCTCTACCTCCAGTTTACACAGCTCCCTTGAGGTTCGTCTGTTACGCTTAGGCTACTCGAATCCCATATACAGCATATGCCTTCTCCCAGGCTACAGAACTCCTGGAAACGCTTCTCTCTACACCCAGGATACAGAACTCCTGAAAACTGCATCTCGCTACATCCAAGAGACAGAGCTCCCGTAAGCTGCTTATTGTACCCTCATTGTAAAGTAAATGCACATTTAGCGTATGCCTATTTCCAGGATACAGAATTCCCATAAACTGCTTTTCCCCACACCCAGATACAGAACTCCGGTAAACTGTGTTCTCTACATCCAGGTTACAGAACTCCCATATGCTGCGTCTGCTACACTCAAGCTACAGAAATCCCATATAGAGCGTATATCTTCTCCCAGGCTTCAGAACTCTTGGAAACAGCTTCTTTCTACATGCAACCTACAGAATGCCTGGAAACTGCATCTCTCCACACCCAGGTAACAGAACTCCCGTAAGCCGCTTCTGCTATACTCAGCATACAGAAAACCCGCATATAGCGAATGCCTAATTCCAGGCTTCAGAATACCAGTAAACAGCTGCTCTCTACACGAAAGATAGAGAACTGCTGCAAACTGTGTCTCCCTGCATCTAGTTAACAGAGCTACCCTAAGCTGTGTCTCCTACACTCAGGATACAGAAAACCCGCATATTGCGAATGCCAAGTCCATGACACAGAAGTAGGGTAACCTGCTTATCCCTATACCCCGATACAGAACTCCGAAATACTGCGTCTCTCTACCTCCAAGTTACAGAGCTCCCTTGAGGTTCGTCTGCTACGCTCAGGCTACAGGAATCCCATATACAGCGTATGCCTTTTCCCATTCAACAGAACTCTTGGGAACTGATTCTCTCTACACCCAGGATACAGAAATCCTGAAAACTGCATCTCGCTACATGCAGGAGACAGAGATCCCATAAGCTGCTTATTATACCCTCAGGGTACAGTAAACACACATTTAGCGTATGCCAATTTCCAGGATACAGAATTCCCATAAACTGCTTTTCCCCACACCCAGATACAGAACTCCGGTAAACTCTGTTCTCTACATCCAGGTTACAAAACTCCCATATGCTGCGTCTGCTACATTCAAGCTACAGAAATCCCATATACAGCGTATGCCTTCTCCCAGGCTGCAGAACTCTTGGAAACAGCTTCTTTCTACATGCAACCTACAGAACTCCTGGAAACTGCATCTCTCTACACCCAGGTAACAGAAGGCCAGCAAGCTGCTTCTGCTATACTCAGCATACAGAAAACCCGCATATAGCGAATGCCTAATTCCAGGCTTCAGAATACCAGTAAACAGCTGCTCTCTACACGAAAGATAGAGAACTGCTGCAAACTGTGTCTCCCTGCATCTAGTTAACAGAGCTACCCTAAGCTGTGTCTCCTACACTCAGGATACAGAAAACCCGCATATTGCGAATGCGAAATCCATGACACAGAAGTAGGGTAAACTGCTTATCCCTATACCCCGATACAGAACTCCAAAATACTGCGTCTCTCTACCTCCAGTTTACACAGCTCCCTTGAGGTTCGTCTGTTACGCTTAGGCTACTCGAATCCCATATACAGCATATGCCTTCTCCCAGGCTACAGAACTCCTGGAAATGCTTCTCTCAACACCCAGGATACAGAACTCCTGAAAACTGCATCTCGCTACATCCAAGAGACAGAGCTCCCGTAAGCTGCTTATTGTACCCTCAGGGTAAAGTAAATGCACATTTAGCGTATGCCAATTTCCAGGATACAGAATTCCCATAAACTGCTTTTCCCCACACTCAGATACAGAACTCCGGTAAACTGTGTTCTCTACATCCAGGTTACAGAACTCCCATATGCTGCGTCTGCTACATTCAAGCTACAGAAATCCCATATACAGCGTATGCCTTCTCCCAGGCTGCAGAACTCTTGGAAACAGCTTCTTTCTACATGCAACCTACAGAACTCCTGGAAACTGCATCTCTCTACACCCAGGTAACAGAAGGCCAGCAAGCTGCTTCTGCTATACTCAGCATACAGAAAACCCGCATATAGCGAATGCCTAATTCCAGGCTTCAGAATACCAGTAAACAGCTGCTCTCTACACGAAAGATAGAGAACTGCTGCAAACTGTGTCTCCCTGCATCTAGTTAACAGAGCTACCCTAAGCTGTGTCTCCTACACTCAGGATACAGAAAACCCGCATATTGCGAATGCGAAATCCATGACACAGAAGTAGGGTAAACTGCTTATCCTTATACCCCGATACAGAACTCCGAAATACTGCGTCTCTCTACTTCCAGTTTACACAGCTCCCTTGAGGTTCGTCTGTTACGCTTAGGCTACTCGAATCCCATATACAGCATATGCCTTCTCCCAGGCTACAGAACTCCTGGAAATGCTTCTCTCTACACCCAGGATACAGAACTCCTGAAAACTGCATCTCGCTACATCCAAGAGACAGAGCTCCCGTAAGCTGCTTATTGTACCCTCAGGGTAAAGTAAATGCACATTTAGCGTATGCCTATTTCCAGGATACAGAATTCCCATAAACTGCTTTTCCCCACACCCAGATACAGAACTCCGGTAAACTGTGTTCTCTACATCCAGGTTACAGAACTCCCATATGCTGCGTCTGCTACACTCAAGCTACAGAAATCCCATATAGAGTGTATATCTTCTCCCAGGCTTCAGAACTCTTGGAAACAGCTTCTTTCTACATGCAACCTACAGAACTCCTGGAAACTGCATCTCTCTACACCCAGGTAACAGAACTCCCGTAAGCCGCTTCTGCTATACTCAGCATACAGAAAACCCGCATATAGCGAATGCATAATTCCAGGCTTCAGAATACCAGTAAACAGCTGCTCTCTACACGAAAGATAGAGAACTGCTGCAAACTGTGTCTCCCTGCATCTAGTTAACAGAGCTACCCTAAGCTGTGTCTCCTACACTCAGGATACAGAAAACCCGCATATTGCGAATGCCAAGTCCATGACACAGAAGTAGGGTAACCTGCTTATCCCTATACCCCGATACAGAACTCCGAAATACTGCGTCTCTCTACCTCCAAGTTACAGAGCTCCCTTGAGGTTCGTCTGCTACGCTCAGGCTACAGGAATCCCATATACAGCGTATGCCTTTTCCCATTCAACAGAACTCTTGGGAACTGATTCTCTCTACACCCAGGATACAGAAATCCTGAAAACTGCATCTCGCTACATGCAGGAGACAGAGATCCCATAAGCTGCTTATTATACCCTCAGGGTACAGTAAACACACATTTAGCGTATGCCAATTTCCAGGATACAGAATTCCCATAAACTGCTTTTCCCCACACCCAGATACAGAACTCCGGTAAACTGTGTTCTCTACATCCAGGTTACAGAACTCCCATATGCTGCGTCTGCTACATTCAAGCTACAGAAATCCCATATACAGTGTATGCCTTCTCCCAGGCTGCAGAACTCTTGGAAACAGCTTCTTTCTACATGCAACCTACAGAACTCCTGGAAACTGCATCTCTCTACACCCAGGTAACAGAAGGCCAGCAAGCTGCTTCTGCTATACTCAGCATACAGAAAACCCGCATATAGCGAATGCCTAATTCCAGGCTTCAGAATACCAGTAAACAGCTGCTCTCTACACGAAAGATAGAGAACTGCTGCAAACTGTGTCTCCCTGCATCTAGTTAACAGAGCTACCCTAAGCTGTGTCTCCTACACTCAGGATACAGAAAACCCGCATATTGCGAATGCGAAATCCATGACACAGAAGTAGGGTAAACTGCTTATCCCTATACCCCGATACAGAACTCCAAAATACTGCGTCTCTCTACCTCCAGTTTACACAGCTCCCTTGAGGTTCGTCTGTTACGCTTAGGCTACTCGAATCCCATATACAGCATATGCCTTCTCCCAGGCTACAGAACTCCTGGAAATGCTTCTCTCTACACCCAGGATACAGAACTCCTGAAAACTGCATCTCGCTACATCCAAGAGACAGAGCTCCCGTAAGCTGCTTATTGTACCCTCAGGGTAAAGTAAATGCACATTTAGCGTATGCCTATTTCCAGGATACAGAATTCCCATAAACTGCTTTTCCCCACACCCAGATACAGAACTCCGGTAAACTGTGTTCTCTACATCCAGGTTACAGAACTCCCATATGCTGCGTCTGCTACATTCAAGCTACAGAAATCCCATATACAGCGTATGCCTTCTCCCAGGCTGCAGAACTCTTGGAAACAGCTTCTTTCTACATGCAACCTACAGAACTCCTGGAAACTGCATCTCTCTACACCCAGGTAACAGAAGGCCAGCAAGCTGCTTCTGCTATACTCAGCATACAGAAAACCCGCATATAGCGAATGCCTAATTCCAGGCTTCAGAATTCCCGTAAACAGCTCCTCTCTACACGAAAGATAGAGAACTGCTGCAAACTGTGTCTCCCTGCATCTAGTTAACAGAGCTACCCTAAGCTGTGTCTCCTACACTCAGGATACAGAAAACCCGCATATTGCAAATGCCAAGTCCATGCCACAGAAGTAGGGTAAACTGCTTATCCTTATACCCCGATACAGAACTCCAAAATACTGCGTCTCTCTACCTCCAGTTTACACAGCTCCCTTGAGGTTCGTCTGTTACGCTTAGGCTACTCGAATCCCATATACAGCATATGCCTTCTCCCAGGCTACAGAACTCCTGGAAACGCTTCTCTCTACACCCAGGATACAGAACTCCTGAAAACTGCATCTCGCTACATCCAAGAGACAGAGCTCCCGTAAGCTGCTTATTGTACCCTCATTGTAAAGTAAATGCACATTTAGCGTATGCCTATTTCCAGGATACAGAATTCCCATAAACTGCTTTTCCCCACACCCAGATACAGAACTCCGGTAAACTGTGTTCTCTACATCCAGGTTACAGAACTCCCATATGCTGCTTCTGCTACACTCAAGCTACAGAAATCCCATATAGAGCGTATATCTTCTCCCAGGCTTCAGAACTCTTGGAAACAGCTTCTTTCTACATGCAACCTACAGAATGCCTGGAAACTGCATCTCTCTACACCCAGGTAACAGAACTCCCGTAAGCCGCTTCTGCTATACTCAGCATACAGAAAACCCGCATATAGCGAATGCCTAATTCCAGGCTTCAGAATTCCAGTAAACAGCTCCTCTCTACACGAAAGATAGAGAACTGCTGCAAACTGTGTCTCCCTGCATCTAGTTAACAGAGCTACCCTAAGCTGTGTCTTCTACACTCACGATACGGAACACCCACATATTGCGAATGCCAAAGCCATGACACAGAAGTACTGTAAACTGCTTATCCCTATACCCCGATACAGAACTCTGGAATACTGCGTCTCTCTACCTCCAAGTTACAGAGCTCCCTTGAGGTTCGTCTGCTACGCTTAGGCTACAGGAATCCCATATACAGCGTATGCCTTTTCCCATTCAACAGAACTCTTGGGAACTGATTCTCTCTACACCCAGGATACAGAAATCCTGAAAACAGCATCTCACTATATGCAGGAGACGGAGCTCCCATAAGCTGCTTATTATACCCTCAGGGTACAGTAAACACACATTTAGCGTATGCCAATTTCCAGGATACAGAATTCCCATAAACTGCTTTTCCCCACACTCAGATACAGAACTCCGGTAAACTGTGTTCTCTACATCCAGGTTACAGAACTCCCATATGCTGCGTCTGCTACATTCAAGCTACAGAAATCCCATATACAGCGTATGCCTTCTCCCAGGCTGCAGAACTCTTGGAAACAGCTTCTTTCTACATGCAACCTACAGAACTCCTGGAAACTGCATCTCTCTACACCCAGGTAACAGAAGGCCAGCAAGCTGCCTCTGCTATACTCCGCATACAGTAAACCCGCATATAGCGAATGCCTAATTCCAGGCTTCAGAATACCAGTAAACAGCTGCTCTCTACACGAAAGATAGAGAACTGCTGCAAACTGTGTCTCCCTGCATCTAGTTAACAGAGCTACCCTAAGCTGTGTCTTCTACACTCACGATACGGAACACCCACATATTGCGAATGCCAAAGCCATGACACAGAAGTACTGTAAACTGCTTATCCCTATACCCTGACACAGAACTCCAAAATACTGCGTCTCTCTACCTCCAGTTTACACAGCTCCCTTGAGGTTCGTCTGTTACGCTTAGGCTACTCGAATCCCATATACAGCATATGCCTTCTTCCAGGCTACAGAACTCCTGGAAACGCTTCTCTCTACACCCAGGATACAGAACTCCTGAAAACTGCATCTCGCTACATCCAAGAGACAGAGCTCCCGTAAGCTGCTTATTGTACCCTCAGGGTAAAGTAAATGCACATTTAGCGTATGCCTATTTCCAGGATACAGAATTCCCATAAACTGCTTTTCCCCACACTCAGATACAGAACTCCGGTAAACTGTGTTCTCTTCATCCAGGTTACAGAACTCCCATATGCTGCGTCTGCTACATTCAAGCTACAGAAATCCCATATACAGCGTATGCCTTCTCCCAGGCTGCAGAACTCTTGGAAACAGCTTCTTTCTACATGCAACCTACAGAACTCCTGGAAACTGCATCTCTCTACACCCAGGTAACAGAAGGCCAGCAAGCTGCTTCTGCTATACTCAGCATACAGAAAACCCGCATATAGCGAATGCCTAATTCCAGGCTTCAGAATACCAGTAAACAGCTCCTCTCTACACGAAAGATAGAGAACTGCTGCAAACTGTGTCTCCCTGCATCTAGTTAACAGAGCTACCCAAGCTGTGTCTCCTACACTCAGGATACAGAAAACCCGCATATTGCGAATGCCAAGTCCATGACACAGAAGTAGGAAAAACTGCTTATCCTTATACCCCGATACAGAACTCCGAAATACTGCGTCTCTCTACCTCCAGTTTACACAGCTCCCTTGAGGTTCGTCTGTTACGCTTAGGCTACTCGAATCCCATATACAGCATATGCCTTCTCCCAGGCTACAGAACTCCTGGAAACGCTTCTCTCTACACCCAGGATACAGAACTCCTGAAAACTGCATCTCGCTACATCCAAGAGACAGAGCTCCCGTAAGCTGCTTATTGTACCCTCATTGTAAAGTAAATGCACATTTAGCGTATGCCTATTTCCAGGATACAGAATTCCCATAAACTGCTTTTCCCCACACCCAGATACAGAACTCCGGTAAACTGTGTTCTCTACATCCAGGTTACAGAACTCCCATATGCTGCTTCTGCTACACTCAAGCTACAGAAATCCCATATAGAGCGTATATCTTCTCCCAGGCTTCAGAACTCTTGGAAACAGCTTCTTTCTACATGCAACCTACAGAATGCCTGGAAACTGCATCTCTCTACACCCAGGTAACAGAACTCCCGTAAGCCGCTTCTGCTATACTCAGCATACAGAAAACCCGCATATAGCGAATGCCTAATTCCAGGCTTCAGAATTCCAGTAAACAGCTCCTCTCTACACGAAAGATAGAGAACTGCTGCAAACTGTGTCTCCCTGCATCTAGTTAACAGAGCTACCCTAAGCTGTGTCTTCTACACTCACGATACGGAACACCCACATATTGCGAATGCCAAAGCCATGACACAGAAGTACTGTAAACTGCTTATTCCTATACCCCGATACAGAACTCTGGAATACTGCGTCTCTCTACCTCCAAGTTACAGAGCTCCCTTGAGGTTCGTCTGCTACGCTCAGGCTACAGGAATCCCATATACAGCGTATGCCTTTTCCCATTCAACAGAACTCTTGGGAACTGATTCTCTCTACACCCAGGATACAGAAATCCTGAAAACTGCATCTCGCTACATACAAGAGACAGAGCTCCCGTAAGCTGCTTATTGTACCCTCAGGGTAAAGTAAATGCACATTTAGCGTATGCCTATTTCCAGGATACAGAATTCCCATAAACTGCTTTTCCCCACACCCAGATACAGAACTCCGGTAAACTGTGTTCTCTACATCCAGGTTACAGAACTCCCATATGCTGCGTCTGCTACATTCAAGCTACAGAAATCCCATATACAGCGTATGCCTTCTCCCAGGCTGCAGAACTCTTGGAAACAGCTTCTTTCTACATGCAACCTACAGAACTCCTGGAAACTGCATCTCTCTACACCCAGGTAACAGAAGGCCAGCAAGCTGCTTCTGCTATACTCAGCATACAGAAAACCCGCATATAGCGAATGCCTAATTCCAGGCTTCAGAA
Source organism: Lepus europaeus (assembly GCF_033115175.1). Lineage (NCBI taxonomy): Eukaryota > Metazoa > Chordata > Mammalia > Lagomorpha > Leporidae > Lepus > Lepus europaeus. Next base: position 638,375 of record NW_026909498.1, read on the forward strand.
TACCAGTAAACAGCTGCTCTCTACACGAAAGATAGAGAACTGCTGCAAACTGTGTCTCCCTGCATCTAGTTAACAGAGCTACCCTAAGCTGTGTCTCCTACACTCAGGATACAGAAAACCCGCATATTGCGAATGCCAAGTCCATGCCACAGAAGTAGGGTAAACTGCTTATCCTTATACCCCGATACAGAACTCCGAAATACTGCGTCTCTCTACCTCCAGTTTACACAGCTCCCTTGAGGTTCGTCTGTTACGCTTAGGCTACTCGAATCCCATATACAGCATATGCCTTCTCCCAGGCTACAGAACTCCTGGAAACGCTTCTCTCTACACCCAGGATACAGAACTCCTGAAAACTGCATCTCGCTACATCCAAGAGACAGAGCTCCCGTAAGCTGCTTATTGTACCCTCATTGTAAAGTAAATGCACATTTAGCGTATGCCTATTTCCAGGATACAGAATTCCCATAAACTGCTTTTCCCCACACCCAGATACAGAACTCCGGTAAACTGTGTTCTCTACATCCAGGTTACAGAACTCCCATATGCTGCGTCTGCTACACTCAAGCTACAGAAATCCCATATAGAGCGTATATCTTCTCCCAGGCTTCAGAACTCTTGGAAACAGCTTCTTTCTACATGCAACCTACAGAATGCCTGGAAACTGCATCTCTCCACACCCAGGTAACAGAACTCCCGTAAGCCGCTTCTGCTATACTCAGCATACAGAAAACCCGCATATAGCGAATGCCTAATTCCAGGCTTCAGAATACCAGTAAACAGCTGCTCTCTACACGAAAGATAGAGAACTGCTGCAAACTGTGTCTCCCTGCATCTAGTTAACAGAGCTACCCTAAGCTGTGTCTCCTACACTCAGGATACAGAAAACCCGCATATTGCGAATGCCAAGTCCATGACACAGAAGTAGGGTAACCTGCTTATCCCTATACCCCGATACAGAACTCCGAAATACTGCGTCTCTCTACCTCCAAGTTACAGAGCTCCGTTGAGGTTCGTCTGCTACGCTCAGGCTACAGGAATCCCATATACAGCGTATGCCTTTTCCCATTCAACAGAACTCTTGGGAACTGATTCTCTCTACACCCAGGATACAGAAATCCTGAAAACTGCATCTCGCTACATGCAGGAGACAGAGATCCCATAAGCTGCTTATTATACCCTCAGGGTACAGTAAACACACATTTAGCGTATGCCAATTTCCAGGATACAGAATTCCCATAAACTGCTTTTCCCCACACCCAGATACAGAACTCCGGTAAACTGTGTTCTCTACATCCAGGTTACAGAACTCCCATATGCTGCGTCTGCTACATTCAAGCTACAGAAATCCCATATACAGCGTATGCCTTCTCCCAGGCTGCAGAACTCTTGGAAACAGCTTCTTTCTACATGCAACCTACAGAACTCCTGGAAACTGCATCTCTCTACACCCAGGTAACAGAAGGCCAGCAAGCTGCTTCTGCTATACTCAGCATACAGAAAACCCGCATATAGCGAATGCCTAATTCCAGGCTTCAGAATACCAGTAAACAGCTCCTCTCTACACGAAAGATAGAGAACTGCTGCAAACTGTGTCTCCCTGCATCTAGTTAACAGAGCTACCCTAAGCTGTGTCTCCTACACTCAGGATACAGAAAACCCGCATATTGCGAATGCGAAATCCATGACACAGAAGTAGGGTAAACTGCTTATCCCTATACCCCGATACAGAACTCCAAAATACTGCGTCTCTCTACCTCCAGTTTACACAGCTCCCTTGAGGTTCGTCTGTTACGCTTAGGCTACTCGAATCCCATATACAGCATATGCCTTCTCCCAGGCTACAGAACTCCTGGAAATGCTTCTCTCTACACCCAGGATACAGAACTCCTGAAAACTGCATCTCGCTACATCCAAGAGACAGAGCTCCCGTAAGCTGCTTATTGTACCCTCAGGGTAAAGTAAATGCACATTTAGCGTATGCCTATTTCCAGGATACAGAATTCCTATAAACTGCTTTTCCCCACACCCAGATACAGAACTCCGGTAAACTGTGTTCTCTACATCCAGGTTACAGAACTCCCATATGCTGCGTCTGCTACACTCAAGCTACAGAAATCCCATATAGAGTGTATATGTTCTCCCAGGCTTCAGAACTCTTGGAAACAGCTTCTTTCTACATGCAACCTACAGAACTCCTGGAAACTGCATCTCTCTACACCCAGGTAACAGAACTCCCGTAAGCCGCTTCTGCTATACTCAGCATACAGAAAACCCGCATATAGCGAATGACTAATTCCAGGCTTCAGAATACCAGTAAACAGCTGCTCTCTACACGAAAGATAGAGAACTGCTGCAAACTGTGTCTCCCTGCATCTAGTTAACAGAGCTACCCTAAGCTGTGTCTCCTACACTCAGGATACAGAAAACCCGCATATTGCGAATGCCAAGTCCATGACACAGAAGTAGGGTAACCTGCTTATCCCTATACCCCGATACAGAACTCCGAAATACTGCGTCTCTCTACCTCCAAGTTACAGAGCTCCCTTGAGGTTCGTCTGCTACGCTCAGGCTACAGGAATCCCATATACAGCGTATGCCTTTTCCCATTCAACAGAACTCTTGGGAACTGATTCTCTCTACACCCAGGATACAGAAATCCTGAAAACTGCATCTCGCTACATGCAGGAGACAGAGCTCCCATAAGCTGCTTATTATACCCTCAGGGTACAGTAAACACACATTTAGCGTATGCCAATTTCCAGGATACAGAATTCCCATAAACTGCTTTTCCCCACACCCAGATACAGAACTCCGGTAAACTGTGTTCTCTACATCCAGGTTACAGAACTCCCATATGCTGCGTCTGCTACATTCAAGCTACAGAAATCCCATATACAGCGTATGCCTTCTCCCAGGCTGCAGAACTCTTGGAAACAGCTTCTTTCTACATGCAACCTACAGAACTCCTGGAAACTGCATCTCTCTACACCCAGGTAACAGAAGGCCAGCAAGCTGCCTCTGCTATACTCCGCATACAGTAAACCCGCATATAGCGAATGCCTAATTCCAGGCTTCAGAATACCAGTAAACAGCTGCTCTCTACACGAAAGATAGAGAACTGCTGCAAACTGTGTCTCCCTGCATCTAGTTAACAGAGCTACCCTAAGCTGTGTCTCCTACACTCAGGATACAGAAAACCCGCATATTGCGAATGCGAAATCCATGACACAGAAGTAGGGTAAACTGCTTATCCCTATACCCCGATACAGAACTCCAAAATACTGCGTCTCTCTACCTCCAGTTTACACAGCTCCCTTGAGGTTCGTCTGTTACGCTTAGGCTACTCGAATCCCATATACAGCATATGCCTTCTCCCAGGCTACAGAACTCCTGGAAATGCTTCTCTCTACACCCAGGATACAGAACTCCTGAAAACTGCATCTCGCTACATCCAAGAGACAGAGCTCCCGTAAGCTGCTTATTGTACCCTCAGGGTAAAGTAAATGCACATTTAGCGTATGCCTATTTCCAGGATACAGAATTCCCATAAACTGCTTTTCCCCACACCCAGATACAGAACTCCGGTAAACTGTGTTCTCTACATCCAGGTTACAGAACTCCCATATGCTGCGTCTGCTACACTCAAGCTACAGAAATCCCATATAGAGTGTATATGTTCTCCCAGGCTTCAGAACTCTTGGAAACAGCTTCTTTCTACATGCAACCTACAGAACTCCTGGAAACTGCATCTCTCTACACCCAGGTAACAGAACTCCCGTAAGCCGCTTCTGCTATACTCAGCATACAGAAAACCCGCATATAGCGAATGACTAATTCCAGGCTTCAGAATACCAGTAAACAGCTGCTCTCTACACGAAAGATAGAGAACTGCTGCAAACTGTGTCTCCCTGCATCTAGTTAACAGAGCTACCCTAAGCTGTGTCTCCTACACTCAGGATACAGAAAACCCGCATATTGCGAATGCCAAGTCCATGACACAGAAGTAGGGTAACCTGCTTATCCCTATACCCCGATACAGAACTCCGAAATACTGCGTCTCTCTACCTCCAAGTTACAGAGCTCCCTTGAGGTTCGTCTGCTACGCTCAGGCTACAGGAATCCCATATACAGCGTATGCCTTTTCCCATTCAACAGAACTCTTGGGAACTGATTCTCTCTACACCCAGGATACAGAAATCCTGAAAACTGCATCTCGCTACATGCAGGAGACAGAGCTCCCATAAGCTGCTTATTATACCCTCAGGGTACAGTAAACACACATTTAGCGTATGCCAATTTCCAGGATACAGAATTCCCATAAACTGCTTTTCCCCACACCCAGATACAGAACTCCGGTAAACTGTGTTCTCTACATCCAGGTTACAGAACTCCCATATGCTGCGTCTGCTACATTCAAGCTACAGAAATCCCATATACAGCGTATGCCTTCTCCCAGGCTGCAGAACTCTTGGAAACAGCTTCTTTCTACATGCAACCTACAGAACTCCTGGAAACTGCATCTCTCTACACCCAGGTAACAGAAGGCCAGCAAGCTGCCTCTGCTATACTCCGCATACAGTAAACCCGCATATAGCGAATGCCTAATTCCAGGCTTCAGAATACCAGTAAACAGCTGCTCTCTACACGAAAGATAGAGAACTGCTGCAAACTGTGTCTCCCTGCATCTAGTTAACAGAGCTACCCTAAGCTGTGTCTTCTACACTCACGATACGGAACACCCACATATTGCGAATGCCAAAGCCATGACACAGAAGTACTGTAAACTGCTTATCCCTATACCCTGACACAGAACTCCGAAATACTGCGTCTCTGTACCTCCAGTTTACACAGCTCCCTTGAGGTTCGTCTGTTACGCTTAGGCTACTCGAATCCCATATACAGCATATGCCTTCTTCCAGGCTACAGAACTCCTGGAAACGCTTCTCTCTACACCCAGGATACAGAACTCCTGAAAACTGCATCTCGCTACATCCAAGAGACAGAGCTCCAGTAAGCTGCTTATTGTACCCTCAGAGTAAAGTAAATGCACATTTAGCGTATGCCTATTTCCAGGATACAGAATTCCCATAAACTGCTTTTCCCCACACTCAGATACAGAACTCCGGTAAACTGTGTTCTCTTCATCCAGGTTACAGAACTCCCATATGCTGCGTCTGCTACATTCAAGCTACAGAAATCCCATATACAGCGTATGCCTTCTCCCAGGCTGCAGAACTCTTGGAAACAGCTTCTTTCTACATGCAACCTACAGAATGCCTGGAAACTGCATCTCTCTACACCCAGGTAACAGAAGGCCAGCAAGCTGCCTCTGCTATACTCCGCATACAGTAAACCCGCATATAGCGAATGCCTAATTCCAGGCTTCAGAATACCAGTAAACAGCTGCTCTCTACACGAAAGATAGAGAACTGCTGCAAACTGTGTCTCCCTGCATCTAGTTAACAGAGCTACCCTAAGCTGTGTCTTCTACACTCACGATACGGAACACCCACATATTGCGAATGCCAAAGCCATGACACAGAAGTACTGTAAACTGCTTATCCCTATACCCTGACACAGAACTCCAAAATACTGCGTCTCTGTACCTCCAGTTTACACAGCTCCCTTGAGGTTCGTCTGTTACGCTTAGGCTACTCGAATCCCATATACAGCATATGCCTTCTTCCAGGCTACAGAACTCCTGGAAACGCTTCTCTCTACACCCAGGATACAGAACTCCTGAAAACTGCATCTCGCTACATCCAAGAGACAGAGCTCCCGTAAGCTGCTTATTGTACCCTCAGGGTAAAGTAAATGCACATTTAGCGTATGCCTATTTCCAGGATACAGAATTCCCATAAACTGCTTTTCCCCACACTCAGATACAGAACTCCGGTAAACTGTGTTCTCTTCATCCAGGTTACAGAACTCCCATATGCTGCGTCTGCTACATTCAAGCTACAGAAATCCCATATACAGCGTATGCCTTCTCCCAGGCTGCAGAACTCTTGGAAACAGCTTCTTTCTACATGCAACCTACAGAACTCCTGGAAACTGCATCTCTCTACACCCAGGTAACAGAAGGCCAGCAAGCTGCTTCTGCTATACTCAGCATACAGAAAACCCGCATATAGCGAATGCCTAATTCCAGGCTTCAGAATACCAGTAAACAGCTGCTCTCTACACGAAAGATAGAGAACTGCTGCAAACTGTGTCTCCCTGCATCTAGTTAACAGAGCTACCCAAGCTGTGTCTCCTACACTCAGGATACAGAAAACCCGCATATTGCGAATGCCAAGTCCATGACACAGAAGTAGGAAAAACTGCTTATCCTTATACCCCGATACAGAACTCCGAAATACTGCGTCTCTCTACCTCCAGTTTACACAGCTCCCTTGAGGTTCGTCTGTTACGCTTAGGCTACTCGAATCCCATATACAGCATATGCCTTCTCCCAGGCTACAGAACTCCTGGAAACGCTTCTCTCTACACCCAGGATACAGAACTCCTGAAAACTGCATCTCGCTACATCCAAGAGACAGAGCTCCCGTAAGCTGCTTATTGTACCCTCATTGTAAAGTAAATGCACATTTAGCGTATGCCTATTTCCAGGATACAGAATTCCCATAAACTGCTTTTCCCCACACCCAGATACAGAACTCCGGTAAACTGTGTTCTCTACATCCAGGTTACAGAACTCCCATATGCTGCTTCTGCTACACTCAAGCTACAGAAATCCCATATAGAGCGTATATCTTCTCCCAGGCTTCAGAACTCTTGGAAACAGCTTCTTTCTACATGCAACCTACAGAATGCCTGGAAACTGCATCTCTCTACACCCAGGTAACAGAACTCCCGTAAGCCGCTTCTGCTATACTCAGCATACAGAAAACCCGCATATAGCGAATGCCTAATTCCAGGCTTCAGAATTCCAGTAAACAGCTCCTCTCTACACGAAAGATAGAGAACTGCTGCAAACTGTGTCTCCCTGCATCTAGTTAACAGAGCTACCCTAAGCTGTGTCTTCTACACTCACGATACGGAACACCCACATATTGCGAATGCCAAAGCCATGACACAGAAGTACTGTAAACTGCTTATTCCTATACCCCGATACAGAACTCTGGAATACTGCGTCTCTCTACCTCCAAGTTACAGAGCTCCCTTGAGGTCGTCTGCTACGCTCAGGCTACAGGAATCCCATATACAGCGTATGCCTTTTCCCATTCAACAGAACTCTTGGGAACTGATTCTCTCTACACCCAGGATACAGAAATCCTGAAAACTGCATCTCGCTACATACAAGAGACAGAGCTCCCGTAAGCTGCTTATTGTACCCTCAGGGTAAAGTAAATGCACATTTAGCGTATGCCTATTTCCAGGATACAGAATTCCCATAAACTGCTTTTCCCCACACCCAGATACAGAACTCCGGTAAACTGTGTTCTCTACATCCAGGTTACAGAACTCCCATATGCTGCGTCTGCTACATTCAAGCTACAGAAATCCCATATACAGCGTATGCCTTCTCCCAGGCTGCAGAACTCTTGGAAACAGCTTCTTTCTACATGCAACCTACAGAACTCCTGGAAACTGCATCTCTCTACACCCAGGTAACAGAAGGCCAGCAAGCTGCTTCTGCTATACTCAGCATACAGAAAATCCGCATATAGCGAATGCCTAATTCCAGGCTTCAGAATACCAGTAAACAGCTGCTCTCTACACGAAAGATAGAGAACTGCTGCAAACTGTGTCTCCCTGCATCTAGTTAACAGAGCTACCCTAAGCTGTGTCTCCTACACTCAGGATACAGAAAACCCGCATATTGCGAATGCCAAGTCCATGCCACAGAAGTAGGGTAAACTGCTTATCCTTATACCCCGATACAGAACTCCGAAATACTGCGTCTCTCTACCTCCAGTTTACACAGCTCCCTTGAGGTTCGTCTGTTACGCTTAGGCTACTCGAATCCCATATACAGCATATGCCTTCTCCCAGGCTACAGAACTCCTGGAAACGCTTCTCTCTACACCCAGGATACAGAACTCCTGAAAACTGCATCTCGCTACATCCAAGAGACAGAGCTCCCGTAAGCTGCTTATTGTACCCTCATTGTAAAGTAAATGCACATTTAGCGTATGCCTATTTCCAGGATACAGAATTCCCATAAACTGCTTTTCCCCACACCCAGATACAGAACTCCGGTAAACTGTGTTCTCTACATCCAGGTTACAGAACTCCCATATGCTGCGTCTGCTACACTCAAGCTACAGAAATCCCATATAGAGCGTATATCTTCTCCCAGGCTTCAGAACTCTTGGAAACAGCTTCTTTCTACATGCAACCTACAGAATGCCTGGAAACTGCATCTCTCCACACCCAGGTAACAGAACTCCCGTAAGCCGCTTCTGCTATACTCAGCATACAGAAAACCCGCATATAGCGAATGCCTAATTCCAGGCTTCAGAATACCAGTAAACAGCTGCTCTCTACACGAAAGATAGAGAACTGCTGCAAACTGTGTCTCCCTGCATCTAGTTAACAGAGCTACCCTAAGCTGTGTCTCCTACACTCAGGATACAGAAAACCCGCATATTGCGAATGCCAAGTCCATGACACAGAAGTAGGGTAACCTGCTTATCCCTATACCCCGATACAGAACTCCGAAATACTGCGTCTCTCTACCTCCAAGTTACAGAGCTCCCTTGAGGTTCGTCTGCTACGCTCAGGCTACAGGAATCCCATATACAGCGTATGCCTTTTCCCATTCAACAGAACTCTTGGGAACTGATTCTCTCTACACCCAGGATACAGAAATCCTGAAAACTGCATCTCGCTACATGCAGGAGACAGAGATCCCATAAGCTGCTTATTATACCCTCAGGGTACAGTAAACACACATTTAGCGTATGCCAATTTCCAGGATACAGAATTCCCATAAACTGCTTTTCCCCACACCCAGATACAGAACTCCGGTAAACTCTGTTCTCTACATCCAGGTTACAAAACTCCCATATGCTGCGTCTGCTACATTCAAGCTACAGAAATCCCATATACAGCGTATGCCTTCTCCCAGGCTGCAGAACTCTTGGAAACAGCTTCTTTCTACATGCAACCTACAGAACTCCTGGAAACTGCATCTCTCTACACCCAGGTAACAGAAGGCCAGCAAGCTGCTTCTGCTATACTCAGCATACAGAAAACCCGCATATAGCGAATGCCTAATTCCAGGCTTCAGAATACCAGTAAACAGCTGCTCTCTACACGAAAGATAGAGAACTGCTGCAAACTGTGTCTCCCTGCATCTAGTTAACAGAGCTACCCTAAGCTGTGTCTCCTACACTCAGGATACAGAAAACCCGCATATTGCGAATGCGAAATCCATGACACAGAAGTAGGGTAAACTGCTTATCCCTATACCCCGATACAGAACTCCAAAATACTGCGTCTCTCTACCTCCAGTTTACACAGCTCCCTTGAGGTTCGTCTGTTACGCTTAGGCTACTCGAATCCCATATACAGCATATGCCTTCTCCCAGGCTACAGAACTCCTGGAAATGCTTCTCTCAACACCCAGGATACAGAACTCCTGAAAACTGCATCTCGCTACATCCAAGAGACAGAGCTCCCGTAAGCTGCTTATTGTACCCTCAGGGTAAAGTAAATGCACATTTAGCGTATGCCAATTTCCAGGATACAGAATTCCCATAAACTGCTTTTCCCCACACTCAGATACAGAACTCCGGTAAACTGTGTTCTCTACATCCAGGTTACAGAACTCCCATATGCTGCGTCTGCTACATTCAAGCTACAGAAATCCCATATACAGCGTATGCCTTCTCCCAGGCTGCAGAACTCTTGGAAACAGCTTCTTTCTACATGCAACCTACAGAACTCCTGGAAACTGCATCTCTCTACACCCAGGTAACAGAAGGCCAGCAAGCTGCTTCTGCTATACTCAGCATACAGAAAACCCGCATATAGCGAATGCCTAATTCCAGGCTTCAGAATACCAGTAAACAGCTGCTCTCTACACGAAAGATAGAGAACTGCTGCAAACTGTGTCTCCCTGCATCTAGTTAACAGAGCTACCCTAAGCTGTGTCTCCTACACTCAGGATACAGAAAACCCGCATATTGCAAATGCGAAATCCTTGACACAGAAGTAGGGTAAACTGCTTATCCTTATACCCCGATACAGAACTCCGAAATACTGCGTCTCTCTACTTCCAGTTTACACAGCTCCCTTGAGGTTCGTCTGTTACGCTTAGGCTACTCGAATCCCATATACAGCATATGCCTTCTCCCAGGCTACAGAACTCCTGGAAATGCTTCTCTCTACACCCAGGATACAGAACTCCTGAAAACTGCATCTCGCTACATCCAAGAGACAGAGCTCCCGTAAGCTGCTTATTGTACCCTCAGGGTAAAGTAAATGCACATTTAGCGTATGCCTATTTCCAGGATACAGAATTCCCATAAACTGCTTTTCCCCACACCCAGATACAGAACTCCGGTAAACTGTGTTCTCTACATCCAGGTTACAGAACTCCCATATGCTGCGTCTGCTACACTCAAGCTACAGAAATCCCATATAGAGTGTATATCTTCTCCCAGGCTTCAGAACTCTTGGAAACAGCTTCTTTCTACATGCAACCTACAGAACTCCTGGAAACTGCATCTCTCTACACCCAGGTAACAGAACTCCCGTAAGCCGCTTCTGCTATACTCAGCATACAGAAAACCCGCATATAGCGAATGACTAATTCCAGGCTTCAGAATACCAGTAAACAGCTGCTCTCTACACGAAAGATAGAGAACTGCTGCAAACTGTGTCTCCCTGCATCTAGTTAACAGAGCTACCCTAAGCTGTGTCTCCTACACTCAGGATACAGAAAACCCGCATATTGCGAATGCCAAGTCCATGACACAGAAGTAGGGTAACCTGCTTATCCCTATACCCCGATACAGAACTCCGAAATACTGCGTCTCTCTACCTCCAAGTTACAGAGCTCCCTTGAGGTTCGTCTGCTACGCTCAGGCTACAGGAATCCCATATACAGCGTATGCCTTTTCCCATTCAACAGAACTCTTGGGAACTGATTCTCTCTACACCCAGGATACAGAAATCCTGAAAACTGCATCTCGCTACATGCAGGAGACAGAGATCCCATAAGCTGCTTATTATACCCTCAGGGTACAGTAAACACACATTTAGCGTATGCCAATTTCCAGGATACAGAATTCCCATAAACTGCTTTTCCCCACACCCAGATACAGAACTCCGGTAAACTGTGTTCTCTACATCCAGGTTACAGAACTCCCATATGCTGCGTCTGCTACATTCAAGCTACAGAAATCCCATATACAGCGTATGCCTTCTCCCAGGCTGCAGAACTCTTGGAAACAGCTTCTTTCTACATGCAACCTACAGAACTCCTGGAAACTGCATCTCTCTACACCCAGGTAACAGAAGGCCAGCAAGCTGCCTCTGCTATACTCCGCATACAGTAAACCCGCATATAGCGAATGCCTAATTCCAGGCTTCAGAATACCAGTAAACAGCTGCTCTCTACACGAAAGATAGAGAACTGCTGCAAACTGTGTCTCCCTGCATCTAGTTAACAGAGCTACCCTAAGCTGTGTCTTCTACACTCACGATACGGAACACCCACATATTGCGAATGCCAAAGCCATGACACAGAAGTACTGTAAACTGCTTATCCCTATACCCTGACACAGAACTCCGAAATACTGCGTCTCTGTACCTCCAGTTTACACAGCTCCCTTGAGGTTCGTCTGTTACGCTTAGGCTACTCGAATCCCATATACAGCATATGCCTTCTTCCAGGCTACAGAACTCCTGGAAACGCTTCTCTCTACACCCAGGATACAGAACTCCTGAAAACTGCATCTCGCTACATCCAAGAGACAGAGCTCCCGTAAGCTGCTTATTGTACCCTCAGGGTAAAGTAAATGCACATTTAGCGTATGCCTATTTCCAGGATACAGAATTCCCATAAACTGCTTTTCCCCACACTCAGATACAGAACTCCGGTAAACTGTGTTCTCTTCATCCAGGTTACAGAACTCCCATATGCTGCGTCTGCTACATTCAAGCTACAGAAATCCCATATACAGCGTATGCCTTCTCCCAGGCTGCAGAACTCTTGGAAACAGCTTCTCTTGAGGTTCGTCTGCTACGCTTAGGCTACAGGAATCCCATATACAGCGTATGCCTTTTCCCATTCAACAGAACTCTTGGGAACTGATTCTCTCTACACCCAGGATACAGAAATCCTGAAAACTGCATCTCGCTACATGCAGGAGACAGAGCTCCCATAAGCTGCTTATTACACCCTCAGGGTACAGTAAACACACATTTAGCGTATGCCAATTTCCAGGATACAGAATTCCCATAAACTGCTTTTCCCCACACTCAGATACAGAACTCCGGTAAACTGTGTTCTCTACATCCAGGTTACAGAACTCCCATATGCTGCGTCTGCTACATTCAAGCTACAGAAATCCCATATACAGCGTATGCCTTCTCCCAGGCTGCAGAACTCTTGGAAACAGCTTCTTTCTACATGCAACCTACAGAACTCCTGGAAACTGCATCTCTCTACACCCAGGTAACAGAAGGCCAGCAAGCTGCTTCTGCTATACTCAGCATACAGAAAACCCGCATATAGCGAATGCCTAATTCCAGGCTTCAGAATACCAGTAAACAGCTGCTCTCTACACGAAAGATAGAGAACTGCTGCAAACTGTGTCTCCCTGCATCTAGTTAACAGAGCTACCCTAAGCTGTGTCTCCTACACTCAGGATACAGAAAACCCGCATATTGCAAATGCCAAGTCCATGCCACAGAAGTAGGGTAAACTGCTTATCCTTATACCCCGATACAGAACTCCAAAATACTGCGTCTCTCTACCTCCAGTTTACACAGCTCCCTTGAGGTTCGTCTGTTACGCTTAGGCTACTCGAATCCCATATACAGCATATGCCTTCTCCCAGGCTACAGAACTCCTGGAAATGCTTCTCTCTACACCCAGGATACAGAACTCCTGAAAACTGCATCTCGCTACATCCAAGAGACAGAGCTCCCGTAAGCTGCTTATTGTACCCTCAGGGTAAAGTAAATGCACATTTAGCGTATGCCTATTTCCAGGATACAGAATTCCCATAAACTGCTTTTCCCCACACCCAGATACAGAACTCCGGTAAACTGTGTTCTCTACATCCAGGTTACAGAACTCCCATATGCTGCGTCTGCTACATTCAAGCTACAGAAATCCCATATACAGCGTATGCCTTCTCCCAGGCTGCAGAACTCTTGGAAACAGCTTCTTTCTACATGCAACCTACAGAACTCCTGGAAACTGCATCTCTCTACACCCAGGTAACAGAAGGCCAGCAAGCTGCTTCTGCTATACTCAGCATACAGAAAACCCGCATATAGCGAATGCCTAATTCCAGGCTTCAGAATACCAATAAACAGCTGCTCTCTACACGAAAGATAGAGAACTGCTGCAAACTGTGTCTCCCTGCATCTAGTTAACAGAGCTACCCTAAGCTGTGTCTCCTACACTCAGGATACAGAAAACCCGCATATTGCAAATGCCAAGTCCATGCCACAGAAGTAGGGTAAACTGCTTATCCTTATACCCCGATACAGAACTCCAAAATACTGCGTCTCTCTACCTCCAGTTTACACAGCTCCCTTGAGGTTCGTCTGTTACTCTTAGGCTACTCGAATCCCATATACAGCATATGCCTTCTCCCAGGCTACAGAACTCCTGGAAACGCTTCTCTCTACACCCAGGATACAGAACTCCTGAAAACTGCATCTCGCTACATCCAAGAGACAGAGCTCCCGTAAGCTGCTTATTGTACCCTCATTGTAAAGTAAATGCACATTTAGCGTATGCCTATTTCCAGGATACAGAATTCCCATAAACTGCTTTTCCCCACACCCAGATACAGAACTCCGGTAAACTGTGTTCTCTACATCCAGGTTACAGAACTCCCATATGCTGCTTCTGCTACACTCAAGCTACAGAAATCCCATATAGAGCGTATATCTTCTCCCAGGCTTCAGAACTCTTGGAAACAGCTTCTTTCTACATGCAACCTACAGAATGCCTGGAAACTGCATCTCTCTACACCCAGGTAACAGAACTCCCGTAAGCCGCTTCTGCTATACTCAGCATACAGAAAACCCGCATATAGCGAATGCCTAATTCCAGGCTTCAGAATTCCAGTAAACAGCTCCTCTCTACACGAAAGATAGAGAACTGCTGCAAACTGTGTCTCCCTGCATCTAGTTAACAGAGCTACCCTAAGCTGTGTCTTCTACACTCACGATACGGAACACCCACATATTGCGAATGCCAAAGCCGTGACACAGAAGTACTGTAAACTGCTTATTCCTATACCCCGATACAGAACTCTGGAATACTGCGTCTCTCTACCTCCAAGTTACAGAGCTCCCTTGAGGTTCGTCTGCTACGCTTAGGCTACAGGAATCCCATATACAGCGTATGCCTTTTCCCATTCAACAGAACTCTTGGGAACTGATTCTCTCTACACCCAGGATACAGAAATCCTGAAAACTGCATCTCGCTACATGCAGGAGACAGAGCTCCCAGAAGCTGCTTATTATACCCTCAGGGTACAGTAAACACACATTTAGCGTATGCCAATTTCCAGGATACAGAATTCCCATAAACTGCTTTTCCCCACACTCAGATACAGAACTCCGGTAAACTGTGTTCTCTACATCCAGGTTACAGAACTCCCATATGCTGCGTCTGCTACATTCAAGCTACAGAAATCCCATATACAGCGTATGCCTTCTCCCAGGCTGCAGAACTCTTGGAAGCAGCTTCTTTCTACATGCAACCTACAGAACTCCTGGAAACTGCATCTCTCTACACCCAGGTAACAGAAGGCCAGCAAGCTGCTTCTGCTATACTCAGCATACAGAAAACCCGCATATAGCGAATGCCTAATTCCAGGCTTCAGAATACCAGTAAACAGCTGCTCTCTACACGAAAGATAGAGAACTGCTGCAAACTGTGTCTCCCTGCATCTAGTTAACAGAGCTACCCTAAGCTGTGTCTCCTACACTCAGGATACAGAAAACCCGCATATTGCAAATGCGAAATCCATGACACAGAAGTAGGGTAAACTGCTTATCCTTATACCCTGATACAGAACTCCGAAATACTGCGTCTCTCTACCTCCAGTTTACACAGCTCCCTTGAGGTTCGTCTGTTACTCTTAGGCTACTCGAATCCCATATACAGCATATGCCTTCTCCCAGGCTACAGAACTCCTGGAAATGCTTCTCTCTACACCCAGGATACAGAACTCCTGAAAACTGCATCTCGCTACATCCAAGAGACAGAGCTCCCGTAAGCTCCTTATTGTACCCTCATTGTAAAGTAAATGCACATTTAGCGTATGCCTATTTCCAGGATACAGAATTCCCATAAACTGCTTTTCCCCACACCCAGATACAGAACTCCGGTAAACTGTGTTCTCTACATCCAGGTTACAGAACTCCCATATGCTGCGTCTGCTACATTCAAGCTACAGAAATCCCATATACAGCGTATGCCTTCTCCCAGGCTGCAGAACTCTTGGAAACAGCTTCTTTCTACATGCAACCTACAGAACTCCTGGAAACTGCATCTCTCTACACCCAGGTAACAGAACTCCCGTAAGCTGCTTCTGCTATACTCAGCATACAGAAAACCCGCATATAGCGAATGCCTAATTCCAGGCTTCAGAATACCAATAAACAGCTGCTCTCTACACGAAAGAGAGAGAACTGCTGCAAACTGTGTCTCCCTGCATCTAGTTAACAGAGCTACCCTAAGCTGTGTCTCCTACACTCAGGATACAGAAAACCCGCATATTGCAAATGCCAAGTCCATGCCACAGAAGTAGGGTAAACTGCTTATCCTTATACCCCGATACAGAACTCCAAAATACTGCGTCTCTCTACCTCCAGTTTACACAGCTCCCTTGAGGTTCGTCTGTTACGCTTAGGCTACTCGAATCCCATATACAGCATATGCCTTCTCCCAGGCTACAGAACTCCTGGAAACGCTTCTCTCTACACCCAGGATACAGAACTCCTGAAAACTGCATCTCGCTACATCCAAGAGACAGAGCTCCCGTAAGCTGCTTATTGTACCCTCATTGTAAAGTAAATGCACATTTAGCGTATGCCTATTTCCAGGATACAGAATTCCCATAAACTGCTTTTCCCCACACCCAGATACAGAACTCCGGTAAACTGTGTTCTCTACATCCAGGTTACAGAACTCCCATATGCTGCTTCTGCTACACTCAAGCTACAGAAATCCCATATAGAGCGTATATCTTCTCCCAGGCTTCAGAACTCTTGGAAACAGCTTCTTTCTACATGCAACCTACAGAATGCCTGGAAACTGCATCTCTCTACACCCAGGTAACAGAACTCCCGTAAGCCGCTTCTGCTATACTCAGCATACAGAAAACCCGCATATAGCGAATGCCTAATTCCAGGCTTCAGAATTCCAGTAAACAGCTCCTCTCTACACGAAAGATAGAGAACTGCTGCAAACTGTGTCTCCCTGCATCTAGTTAACAGAGCTACCCTAAGCTGTGTCTTCTACACTCACGATACGGAACACCCACATATTGCGAATGCCAAAGCCATGACACAGAAGTACTGTAAACTGCTTATCCCTATACCCTGATACAGAACTCCGAAATACTGCGTCTCTCTACCTCCAGTTTACACAGCTCCCTTGAGGTTCGTCTGTTACGCTTAGGCTACTCGAATCCCATATACAGCATATGCCTTCTCCCAGGCTACAGAACTCCTGGAAACGCTTCTCTCTACACCCAGGATACAGAACTCCTGAAAACTGCATCTCGCTACATCCAAGAGACAGAGCTCCCGTAAGCTGCTTATTGTACCCTCATTGTAAAGTAAATGCACATTTAGCGTATGCCTATTTCCAGGATACAGAATTCCCATAAACTGCTTTTCCCCACACTCAGATACAGAACTCCGGTAAACTGTGTTCTCTACATCCAGGTTACAGAACTCCCATATGCTGCGTCTGCTACATTCAAGCTACAGAAATCCCATATACAGCGTATGCCTTCTCCCAGGCTGCAGAACTCTTGGAAACAGCTTCTTTCTACATGCAACCTACAGAACTCCTGGAAACTGCATCTCTCTACACCCAGGTAACAGAAGGCCAGCAAGCTGCTTCTGCTATACTCAGCATACAGAAAACCCGCATATAGCGAATGCCTAATTCCAGGCTTCAGAATACCAGTAAACAGCTGCTCTCTACACGAAAGATAGAGAACTGCTGCAAACTGTGTCTCCCTGCATCTAGTTAACAGAGCTACCCTAAGCTGTGTCTCCTACACTCAGGATACAGAAAACCCGCATATTGCAAATGCGAAATCCATGACACAGAAGTAGGGTAAACTGCTTATCCTTATACCCCGATACAGAACTCCGAAATACTGCGTCTCTCTACCTCCAGTTTACGCAGCTCCCTTGAGGTTCGTCTGTTACGCTTAGGCTACTCGAATCCCATATACAGCATATGCCTTCTCCCAGGCTACAGAACTCCTGGAAATGCTTCTCTCTACACCCAGGATACAGAACTCCTGAAAACTGCATCTCGCTACATCCAAGAGACAGAGCTCCCGTAAGCTGCTTATTGTACCCTCAGGGTAAAGTAAATGCACATTTAGCGTATGCCTATTTCCAGGATACAGAATTCCCATAAACTGCTTTTCCCCACACCCAGATACAGAACTCCGGTAAACTGTGTTCTCTACATCCAGGTTACAGAACTCCCATATGCTGCGTCTGCTACATTCAAGCTACAGAAATCCCATATACAGCGTATGCCTTCTCCCAGGCTGCAGAACTCTTGGAAACAGCTTCTTTCTACATGCAACCTACAGAACTCCTGGAAACTGCATCTCTCTACACCCAGGTAACAGAAGGCCAGCAAGCTGCTTCTGCTATACTCAGCATACAGAAAACCCGCATATAGCGAATGCCTAATTCCAGGCTTCAGAATACCAATAAACAGCTGCTCTCTACACGAAAGATAGAGAACTGCTGCAAACTGTGTCTCCCTGCATCTAGTTAACAGAGCTACCCTAAGCTGTGTCTCCTACACTCAGGATACAGAAAACCCGCATATTGCAAATGCCAAGTCCATGCCACAGAAGTAGGGTAAACTGCTTATCCTTATACCCCGATACAGAACTCCAAAATACTACGTCTCTCTACCTCCAGTTTACACAGCTCCCTTGAGGTTCGTCTGTTACGCTTAGGCTACTCGAATCCCATATACAGCATATGCCTTCTCCCAGGCTACAGAACTCCTGGAAACGCTTCTCTCTACACCCAGGATACAGAACTCCTGAAAACTGCATCTCGCTACATCCAAGAGACAGAGCTCCCGTAAGCTGCTTATTGTACCCTCATTGTAAAGTAAATGCACATTTAGCGTATGCCTATTTCCAGGATACAGAATTCCCATAAACTGCTTTTCCCCACACCCAGATACAGAACTCCGGTAAACTGTGTTCTCTACATCCAGGTTACAGAACTCCCATATGCTGCTTCTGCTACACTCAAGCTACAGAAATCCCATATAGAGCGTATATCTTCTCCCAGGCTTCAGAACTCTTGGAAACAGCTTCTTTCTACATGCAACCTACAGAATGCCTGGAAACTGCATCTCTCTACACCCAGGTAACAGAACTCCCGTAAGCCGCTTCTGCTATACTCAGCATACAGAAAACCCGCATATAGCGAATGCCTAATTCCAGGCTTCAGAATTCCAGTAAACAGCTCCTCTCTACACGAAAGATAGAGAACTGCTGCAAACTGTGTCTCCCTGCATCTAGTTAACAGAGCTACCCTAAGCTGTGTCTTCTACACTCACGATACGGAACACCCACATATTGCGAATGCCAAAGCCATGACACAGAAGTACTGTAAACTGCTTATCCCTATACCCCGATACAGAACTCTGGAATACTGCGTCTCTCTACCTCCAAGTTACAGAGCTCCCTTGAGGTTCGTCTGCTACGCTTAGGCTACAGGAATCCCATATACAGCGTATGCCTTTTCCCATTCAACAGAACTCTTGGGAACTGATTCTCTCTACACCCAGGATACAGAAATCCTGAAAACAGCATCTCGCTATATGCAGGAGACAGAGCTCCCATAAGCTGCTTATTATACCCTCAGGGTACAGTAAACACACATTTAGCGTATGCCAATTTCCAGGATACAGAATTCCCATAAACTGCTTTTCCCCACACTCAGATACAGAACTCCGGTAAACTGTGTTCTCTACATCCAGGTTACAGAACTCCCATATGCTGCGTCTGCTACATTCAAGCTACAGAAATCCCATATACAGCGTATGCCTTCTCCCAGGCTGCAGAACTCTTGGAAACAGCTTCTTTCTACATGCAACCTACAGAACTCCTGGAAACTGCATCTCTCTACACCCAGGTAACAGAAGGCCAGCAAGCTGCTTCTGCTATACTCAGCATACAGAAAACCCGCATATAGCGAATGCCTAATTCCAGGCTTCAGAATACCAGTAAACAGCTGCTCTCTACACGAAAGATAGAGAACTGCTGCAAACTGTGTCTCCCTGCATCTAGTTAACAGAGCTACCCTAAGCGGTGTCTCCTACACTCAGGATACAGAAAACCCGCATATTGCAAATGCGAAATCCATGACACAGAAGTAGGGTAAACTGCTTATCCTTATACCCCGATACAGAACTCCGAAATACTGCGTCTCTCTACCTCCAGTTTACACAGCTCCCTTGAGGTTCGTCTGTTACGCTTAGGCTACTCGAATCCCATATACAGCATATGCCTTCTCCCAGGCTACAGAACTCCTGGAAATGCTTCTCTCTACACCCAGGATACAGAACTCCTGAAAACTGCATCTCGCTACATCCAAGAGACAGAGCTCCCGTAAGCTGCTTATTGTACCCTCAGGGTAAAGTAAATGCACATTTAGCGTATGCCTATTTCCAGGATACAGAATTCCCATAAACTGCTTTTCCCCACACCCAGATACAGAACTCCGGTAAACTGTGTTCTCTACATCCAGGTTACAGAACTCCCATATGCTGCGTCTGCTACATTCAAGCTACAGAAATCCCATATACAGCGTATGCCTTCTCCCAGGCTGCAGAACTCTTGGAAACAGCTTCTTTCTACATGCAACCTACAGAACTCCTGGAAACTGCATCTCTCTACACCCAGGTAACAGAAGGCCAGCAAGCTGCTTCTGCTATACTCAGCATACAGAAAACCCGCATATAGCGAATGCCTAATTCCAGGCTTCAGAATTCCCGTAAACAGCTCCTCTCTACACGAAAGATAGAGAACTGCTGCAAACTGTGTCTCCCTGCATCTAGTTAACAGAGCTACCCTAAGCTGTGTCTCCTACACTCAGGATACAGAAAACCCGCATATTGCAAATGCCAAGTCCATGCCACAGAAGTAGGGTAAACTGCTTATCCTTATACCCCGATACAGAACTCCAAAATACTGCGTCTCTCTACCTCCAGTTTACACAGCTCCCTTGAGGTTCGTCTGTTACGCTTAGGCTACTCGAATCCCATATACAGCATATGCCTTCTCCCAGGCTACAGAACTCCTGGAAACGCTTCTCTCTACACCCAGGATACAGAACTCCTGAAAACTGCATCTCGCTACATCCAAGAGACAGAGCTCCCGTAAGCTGCTTATTGTACCCTCATTGTAAAGTAAATGCACATTTAGCGTATGCCTATTTCCAGGATACAGAATTCCCATAAACTGCTTTTCCCCACACCCAGATACAGAACTCCGGTAAACTGTGTTCTCTACATCCAGGTTACAGAACTCCCATATGCTGCTTCTGCTACACTCAAGCTACAGAAATCCCATATAGAGCGTATATCTTCTCCCAGGCTTCAGAACTCTTGGAAACAGCTTCTTTCTACATGCAACCTACAGAATGCCTGGAAACTGCATCTCTCTACACCCAGGTAACAGAACTCCCGTAAGCCGCTTCTGCTATACTCAGCATACAGAAAACCCGCATATAGCGAATGCCTAATTCCAGGCTTCAGAATTCCAGTAAACAGCTCCTCTCTACACGAAAGATAGAGAACTGCTGCAAACTGTGTCTCCCTGCATCTAGTTAACAGAGCTACCCTAAGCTGTGTCTCCTACACTCAGGATACAGCAAACCCGCATATTGCGAATGCCAAGTCCATGACACAGAAGTAGGGTAAACTGCTTATCCCTATACCCCGATACAGAACTCCGAAATACTGCGTCTCTCTACCTCCAGTTTACACAGCTCCCTTGAGGTTCGTCTGTTACAGTTAGGCTACTCGAATCCCATATACAGCATATGCCTTCTCCCAGGCAACAGAACTCCTGGAAACGCTTCTCTCTACACCCAGGATACAGAACTCCTGAAAACTGCATCTCGCTACATCCAAGAGACAGAGCTCCCGTAAGCTGCTTATTGTACCCTCAGGGTAAAGTAAATGCACATTTAGCGTATGCCTATTTCCAGGATACAGAATTCCCATAAACTGCTTTTCCCCACACCCAGATACAGAACTCCGGTAAACTGTGTTCTCTACATCCAGGTTACAGAACTCCCATATGCTGCGTCTGCTACACTCAAGCTACAGAAATCCCATATAGAGCGTATATCTTCTCCCAGGCTTCAGAACTCTTGGAAACAGCTTCTTTCTACATGCAACCTACAGAATGCCTGGAAACTGCATCTCTCTACACCCAGGTAACAGAACTCCCGTAAGCCGCTTCTGCTATACTCAGCATACAGAAAACCCGCATATAGCGAATGCCTAATTCCAGGCTTCAGAATTCCAGTAAACAGCTCCTCTCTACACGAAAGATAGAGAACTGCTGCAAACTGTGTCTCCCTGCATCTAGTTAACAGAGCTACCCTAAGCTGTGTCTTCTACACTCACGATACGGAACACCCACATATTGCGAATGCCAAAGCCATGACACAGAAGTACTGTAAACTGCTTATCCCTATACCCTGATACAGAACTCCGAAATACTGCGTCTCTCTACCTCCAAGTTACAGAGCTCCCTTGAGGTTCGTCTGCTACGCTTAGGCTACAGGAATCCCATATACAGCGTATGCCTTTTCCCATTCAACAGAACTCTTGGGAACTGATTCTCTCTACACCCAGGATACAGAAATCCTGAAAACAGCATCTCACTATATGCAGGAGACGGAGCTCCCATAAGCTGCTTATTATACCCTCAGGGTACAGTAAACACACATTTAGCGTATGCCAATTTCCAGGATACAGAATTCCCATAAACTGCTTTTCCCCACACTCAGATACAGAACTCCGGTAAACTGTGTTCTCTACATCCAGGTTACAGAACTCCCATATGCTGCGTCTGCTACATTCAAGCTACAGAAATCCCATATACAGCGTATGCCTTTTCCCAGGCTGCAGAACTCTTGGAAACAGCTTCTTTCTACATGCAACCTACAGAACTCCTGGAAACTGCATCTCTCTACCCCCAGGTAACAGAAGGCCAGCAAGCTGCTTCTGCTATACTCAGCATACAGAAAACCCGCATATAGCGAATGCCTAATTCCAGGCTTCAGAATACCAGTAAACAGCTGCTCTCTACACGAAAGATAGAGAACTGCTGCAAACTGTGTCTCCCTGCATCTAGTTAACAGAGCTACCCTAAGCTGTGTCTCCTACACTCAGGATACAGAAAACCCGCATATTGCAAATGCGAAATCCATGACACAGAAGTAGGGTAAACTGCTTATCCTTATACCCCGATACAGAACTCCGAAATACTGCGTCTCTCTACCTCCAGTTTACACAGCTCCCTTGAGGTTCGTCTGTTACGCTTAGGCTACTCGAATCCCATATACAGCATATGCCTTCTCCCAGGCTACAGAACTCCTGGAAATGCTTCTCTCTACACCCAGGATACAGAACTCCTGAAAACTGCATCTCGCTACATCCAAGAGACAGAGCTCCCGTAAGCTGCTTATTGTACCCTCAGGGTAAAGTAAATGCACATTTAGCGTATGCCTATTTCCAGGATACAGAATTCCCATAAACTGCTTTTCCCCACACCCAGATACAGAACTCCGGTAAACTGTGTTCTCTACATCCAGGTTACAGAACTCCCATATGCTGCGTCTGCTACATTCAAGCTACAGAAATCCCATATACAGCGTATGCCTTCTCCCAGGCTGCAGAACTCTTGGAAACAGCTTCTTTCTACATGCAACCTACAGAATGCCTGGAAACTGCATCTCTCTACACCCAGGTAACAGAAGGCCAGCAAGCTGCTTCTGCTATACTCAGCATACAGAAAACCCGCATATAGCGAATGCCTAATTCCAGGCTTCAGAATACCAATAAACAGCTGCTCTCTACACGAAAGATAGAGAACTGCTGCAAACTGTGTCTCCCTGCATCTAGTTAACAGAGCTACCCTAAGCTGTGTCTCCTACACTCAGGATACAGAAAACCCGCATATTGCAAATGCCAAGTCCATGCCACAGAAGTAGGGTAAACTGCTTATCCTTATACCCCGATACAGAACTCCAAAATACTGCGTCTCTCTACCTCCAGTTTACACAGCTCCCTTGAGGTTCGTCTGTTACGCTTAGGCTACTCGAATCCCATATACAGCATATGCCTTCTCCCAGGCTACAGAACTCCTGGAAACGCTTCTCTCTACACCCAGGATACAGAACTCCTGAAAACTGCATCTCGCTACATCCAAGAGACAGAGCTCCCGTAAGCTGCTTATTGTACCCTCATTGTAAAGTAAATGCACATTTAGCGTATGCCTATTTCCAGGATACAGAATTCCCATAAACTGCTTTTCCCCACACCCAGATACAGAACTCCGGTAAACTGTGTTCTCTACATCCAGGTTACAGAACTCCCATATGCTGCTTCTGCTACACTCAAGCTACAGAAATCCCATATAGAGCGTATATCTTCTCCCAGGCTTCAGAACTCTTGGAAACAGCTTCTTTCTACATGCAACCTACAGAATGCCTGGAAACTGCATCTCTCTACACCCAGGTAACAGAACTCCCGTAAGCCGCTTCTGCTATACTCAGCATACAGAAAACCCGCATATAGCGAATGCCTAATTCCAGGCTTCAGAATTCCAGTAAACAGCTCCTCTCTACACGAAAGATAGAGAACTGCTGCAAACTGTGTCTCCCTGCATCTAGTTAACAGAGCTACCCTAAGCTGTGTCTTCTACACTCACGATACGGAACACCCACATATTGCGAATGCCAAAGCCATGACACAGAAGTACTGTAAACTGCTTATTCCTATACCCCGATACAGAACTCTGGAATACTGCGTCTCTCTACCTCCAAGTTACAGAGCTCCCTTGAGGTTCGTCTGCTACGCTCAGGCTACAGGAATCCCATATACAGCGTATGCCTTTTCCCATTCAACAGAACTCTTGGGAACTGATTCTCTCTACACCCAGGATACAGAAATCCTGAAAACTGCATCTCGCTACATGCAGGAGACAGAGCTCCCATAAGCTGCTTATTATACCCTCAGGGTACAGTAAACACACATTTAGCGTATGCCAATTTCCAGGATACAGAATTCCCATAAACTGCTTTTCCCCACACTCAGATACAGAACTCCGGTAAACTGTGTTCTCTACATCCAGGTTACAGAACTCCCATATGCTGCGTCTGCTACATTCAAGCTACAGAAATCCCATATACAGCGTATGCCTTCTCCCAGGCTGCAGAACTCTTGGAAACAGCTTCTTTCTACATGCAACCTACAGAACTCCTGGAAACTGCATCTCTCTACACCCAGGTAACAGAAGGCCAGCAAGCTGCTTCTGCTATACTCAGCATACAGAAAACCCGCATATAGCGAATGCCTAATTCCAGGCTTCAGAATTCCAGTAAACAGCTCCTCTCTACACGAAAGATAGAGAACTGCTGCAAACTGTGTCTCCCTGCATCTAGTTAACAGAGCTACCCTAAGCTGTGTCTCCTACACTCAGGATACAGAAAACCCGCATATTGCGAATGCGAAATCCATGCCACAGAAGTAGGGTAAACTGCTTATCCTTATACCCCGATACAGAACTCCGAAATACTGCGTCTCTCTACCTCCAGTTTACACAGCTCCCTTGAGGTTCGTCTGTTACGCTTAGGCTACTCGAATCCCATATACAGCATATGCCTTCTCCCAGGCTACAGAACTCCTGGAAACGCTTCTCTCTACACCCAGGATACAGAACTCCTGAAAACTGCATCTCGCTACATCCAAGAGACAGAGCTCCCGTAAGCTGCTTATTGTACCCTCATTGTAAAGTAAATGCACATTTAGCGTATGCCTATTTCCAGGATACAGAATTCCCATAAACTGCTTTTCCCCACACCCAGATACAGAACTCCGGTAAACTGTGTTCTCTACATCCAGGTTACAGAACTCCCATATGCTGCGTCTGCTACACTCAAGCTACAGAAATCCCATATAGAGCGTATATCTAATCCCAGGCTTCAGAACTCTTGGAAACAGCTTCTTTCTACATGCAACCTACAGAATGCCTGGAAACTGCATCTCTCTACACCCAGGTAACAGAACTCCCGTAAGCCGCTTCTGCTATACTCAGCATACAGAAAACCCGCATATAGCGAATGCCTAATTCCAGGCTTCAGAATTCCAGTAAACAGCTCCTCTCTACACGAAAGATAGAGAACTGCTGCAAACTGTGTCTCCCTGCATCTAGTTAACAGAGCTACCCTAAGCTGTGTCTTCTACACTCACGATACGGAACACCCACATATTGCGAATGCCAAAGCCATGACACAGAAGTACTGTAAACTGCTTATTCCTATACCCCGATACAGAACTCTGGAATACTGCGTCTCTCTACCTCCAAGTTACAGAGCTCCCTTGAGGTTCGTCTGCTACGCTCAGGCTACAGGAATCCCATATACAGCGTATGCCTTTTCCCATTCAACAGAACTCTTGGGAACTGATTCTCTCTACACCCAGGATACAGAAATCCTGAAAACTGCATCTCGCTACATGCAGGAGACAGAGCTCCCATAAGCTGCTTATTATACCCTCAGGGTACAGTAAACACACATTTAGCGTATGCCAATTTCCAGGATACAGAATTCCCATAAACTGCTTTTCCCCACACTCAGATACAGAACTCCGGTAAACTGTGTTCTCTACATCCAGGTTACAGAACTCCCATATGCTGCGTCTGCTACATTCAAGCTACAGAAATCCCATATACAGCGTATGCCTTCTCCCAGGCTGCAGAACTCTTGGAAACAGCTTCTTTCTACATGCAACCTACAGAACTCCTGGAAACTGCATCTCTCTACACCCAGGTAACAGAAGGCCAGCAAGCTGCTTCTGCTATACTCAGCATACAGAAAACCCGCATATAGCGAATGCCTAATTCCAGGCTTCAGAATTCCAGTAAACAGCTCCTCTCTACACGAAAGATAGAGAACTGCTGCAAACTGTGTCTCCCTGCATCTAGTTAACAGAGCTACCCTAAGCTGTGTCTCCTACACTCAGGATACAGAAAACCCGCATATTGCGAATGCGAAATCCATGCCACAGAAGTAGGGTAAACTGCTTATCCTTATACCCCGATACAGAACTCCGAAATACTGCGTCTCTCTACCTCCAGTTTACACAGCTCCCTTGAGGTTCGTCTGTTACGCTTAGGCTACTCGAATCCCATATACAGCATATGCCTTCTCCCAGGCTACAGAACTCCTGGAAACGCTTCTCTCTACACCCAGGATACAGAACTCCTGAAAACTGCATCTCGCTACATCCAAGAGACAGAGCTCCCGTAAGCTGCTTATTGTACCCTCATTGTAAAGTAAATGCACATTTAGCGTATGCCTATTTCCAGGATACAGAATTCCCATAAACTGCTTTTCCCCACACCCAGATACAGAACTCCGGTAAACTGTGTTCTCTACATCCAGGTTACAGAACTCCCATATGCTGCGTCTGCTACACTCAAGCTACAGAAATCCCATATAGAGCGTATATCTAATCCCAGGCTTCAGAACTCTTGGAAACAGCTTCTTTCTACATGCAACCTACAGAATGCCTGGAAACTGCATCTCTCTACACCCAGGTAACAGAACTCCCGTAAGCCGCTTCTGCTATACTCAGTATACAGAAAACCCGCATATAGCGAATGCCTAATTCCAGGCTTCAGAATTCCAGTAAACAGCTCCTCTCTACACGAAAGATAGAGAACTGCTGCAAACTGTGTCTCCCTGCATCTAGTTAACAGAGCTACCCTAAGCTGTGTCTCCTACACTCAGGATACAGAAAACCCGCATATTGCGAATGCCAAGTCCATGACACAGAAGTAGGGTAAACTGCTTATCCCTATACCCCGATACAGAACTCCGAAATACTGCGTCTCTCTACCTCCAGTTTACACAGCTCCCTTGAGGTTCGTCTGTTACACTTAGGCTACTCGAATCCCATATACAGCATATGCCTTCTCCCAGGCAACAGAACTCCTGGAAACGCTTCTCTCTACACCGAGGATACAGAACTCCTGAAAACTGCATCTCGCTACATGCAGGAGACAGAGCTCCCGTAAGCTGCTTATTGTACCCTCATTGTAAAGTAAATGCACATTTAGCGTATGCCTATTTCCAGGATACAGAATTCCCATAAACTGCTTTTCCCCACACCCAGATACAGAACTCCGGTAAACTCTGTTCTCTACATCCAGGTTACAGAACTCCCTTAAGCTGCTTCTGCTACACTCAGCACTCAGAAAACCCGCATATAGCAAAAGCCTAATTCCAGGCTTCAAAATTCCAGTAAACAGCTCCTCTCTACACGAAAGATAGAGAACTGCTGCAAACTGTGTCTCCCTGCATCTAGTTAACAGAGCTACCCTAAGCTGTGTCTTCTACACTCACGATACGGAACACCCACATATTGCGAATGCCAAAGCCATGACACAGAAGTACTGTAAACTGCTTATCCCTATACCCTGATACAGAACTCCGAAATACTGCGTCTCTCTACCTCCAGTTTACACAGCTCCCTTGAGGTTCGTCTGTTACGCTTAGGCTACTAGAATCCCATATACAGCATATGCATTCTCCCAGGCTACAGAACTCCTGGAAACGCTTCTCTCTACACCCAGGATACAGAACTCCTGAAAACTGCATCTCGCTACATCCAAGAGACAGAGCTCCCGTAAGCTCCTTATTGTACCCTCATTGTAAAGTAAATGCACATTTAGCGTATGCCTATTTCCAGGATACAGAATTCCCATAAACTGCTTTTCCCCACACTCAGATACAGAACTCCGGTAAACTGTGTTCTCTACATCCAGGTTACAGAACTCCCATATGCTGCGTCTGCTACATTCAAGCTACAGAAATCCCATATACAGCGTATGCCTTCTCCCAGGCTGCAGAACTCTTGGAAACAGCTTCTTTCTACATGCAACCTACAGAACTCCTGGAAACTGCATCTCTCTACACCCAGGTAACAGAAGGCCAGCAAGCTGCTTCTGCTATACTCAGCATACAGAAAACCCGCATATAGCGAATGCCTAATTCCAGGCTTCAGAATTCCAGTAAACAGCTCCTCTCTACACGAAAGATAGAGAACTGCTGCAAACTGTGTCTCCCTGCATCTAGTTAACAGAGCTACCCTAAGCTGTGTCTCCTACACTCAGGATACAGAAAACCCGCATATTGCGAATGCGAAATCCATGCCACAGAAGTAGGGTAAACTGCTTATCCTTATACCCCGATACAGAACTCCGAAATACTGCGTCTCTCTACCTCCAGTTTACACAGCTCCCTTGAGGTTCGTCTGTTACGCTTAGGCTACTCGAATCCCATATACAGCATATGCCTTCTCCCAGGCTACAGAACTCCTGGAAACGCTTCTCTCTACACCCAGGATACAGAACTCCTGAAAACTGCATCTCGCTACATCCAAGAGACAGAGCTCCCGTAAGCTGCTTATTGTACCCTCATTGTAAAGTAAATGCACATTTAGCGTATGCCTATTTCCAGGATACAGAATTCCCATAAACTGCTTTTCCCCACACCCAGATACAGAACTCCGGTAAACTGTGTTCTCTACATCCAGGTTACAGAACTCCCATATGCTGCGTCTGCTACACTCAAGCTACAGAAATCCCATATAGAGCGTATATCTAATCCCAGGCTTCAGAACTCTTGGAAACAGCTTCTTTCTACATGCAACCTACAGAATGCCTGGAAACTGCATCTCTCTACACCCAGGTAACAGAACTCCCGTAAGCCGCTTCTGCTATACTCAGTATACAGAAAACCCGCATATAGCGAATGCCTAATTCCAGGCTTCAGAATTCCAGTAAACAGCTCCTCTCTACACGAAAGATAGAGAACTGCTGCAAACTGTGTCTCCCTGCATCTAGTTAACAGAGCTACCCTAAGCTGTGTCTCCTACACTCAGGATACAGAAAACCCGCATATTGCGAATGCCAAGTCCATGACACAGAAGTAGGGTAAACTGCTTATCCCTATACCCCGATACAGAACTCCGAAATACTGCGTCTCTCTACCTCCAGTTTACACAGCTCCCTTGAGGTTCGTCTGTTACACTTAGGCTACTCGAATCCCATATACAGCATATGCCTTCTCCCAGGCAACAGAACTCCTGGAAACGCTTCTCTCTACACCCAGGATACAGAACTCCTGAAAACTGCATCTCGCTACATGCAGGAGACAGAGCTCCCGTAAGCTGCTTATTGTACCCTCATTGTAAAGTAAATGCACATTTAGCGTATGCCTATTTCCAGGATACAGAATTCCCATAAACTGCTTTTCCCCACACCCAGATACAGAACTCCGGTAAACTCTGTTCTCTACATCCAGGTTACAGAACTCCCTTAAGCTGCTTCTGCTACACTCAGCACTCAGAAAACCCGCATATAGCAAAAGCCTAATTCCAGGCTTCAAAATTCCAGTAAACAGCTCCTCTCTACACGAAAGATAGAGAACTGCTGCAAACTGTGTCTCCCTGCATCTAGTTAACAGAGCTACCCTAAGCTGTGTCTTCTACACTCACGATACGGAACACCCACATATTGCGAATGCCAAAGCCATGACACAGAAGTACTGTAAACTGCTTATCCCTATACCCTGATACAGAACTCCGAAATACTGCGTCTCTCTACCTCCAGTTTACACAGCTCCCTTGAGGTTCGTCTGTTACGCTTAGGCTACTAGAATCCCATATACAGCATATGCATTCTCCCAGGCTACAGAACTCCTGGAAACGCTTCTCTCTACACCCAGGATACAGAACTCCTGAAAACTGCATCTCGCTACATCCAAGAGACAGAGCTCCCGTAAGCTCCTTATTGTACCCTCATTGTAAAGTAAATGCACACTTAGCGTATGCCTATTTCCAGGATACAGAATTCCCATAAACTGCTTTTCCCCACACTCAGATACAGAACTCCGGTAAACTGTGTTCTCTACATCCAGGTTACAGAACTCCCATATGCTGCGTCTGCTACATTCAAGCTACAGAAATCCCATATACAGCGTATGCCTTCTCCCAGGCTGCAGAACTCTTGGAAACAGCTTCTTTCTACATGCAACCTACAGAACTCCTGGAAACTGCATCTCTCTACACCCAGGTAACAGAAGGCCAGCAAGCTGCTTCTGCTATACTCAGCATACAGAAAACCCGCATATAGCGAATGCCTAATTCCAGGCTTCAGATTACCAGTAAACAGCTGCTCTCTACACGAAAGATAGAGAACTGCTGCAAACTGTGTCTCCCTGCATCTAGTTAACAGAGCTACCCTAAGCTGTGTCTCCTACACTCAGGATACAGAAAACCCGCATATTGCGAATGCGAAATCCATGCCACAGAAGTAGGGTAAACTGCTTATCCTTATACCCCGATACAGAACTCCGAAATACTGCGTCTCTCTACCTCCAGTTTACACAGCTCCCTTGAGGTTCATCTGTTACGCTTAGGCTACTCGAATCCCATATACAGCATATGCCTTCTCCCAGGCTACAGAACTCCTGGAAACGCTTCTCTCTACACCCAGGATACAGAACTCCTGAAAACTGCATCTCGCTACATCCAAGAGACAGAGCTCCCGTAAGCTGCTTATTGTACCCTCATTGTAAAGTAAATGCACATTTAGCGTATGCCTATTTCCAGGATACAGAATTCCCATAAACTGCTTTTCCCCACACCCAGATACAGAACTCCGGTAAACTGTGTTCTCTACATCCAGGTTACAGAACTCCCATATGCTGCGTCTGCTACACTCAAGCTACAGAAATCCCATATAGAGCGTATATCTAATCCCAGGCTTCAGAACTCTTGGAAACAGCTTCTTTCTACATGCAACCTACAGAATGCCTGGAAACTGCATCTCTCTACACCCAGGTAACAGAACTCCCGTAAGCCGCTTCTGCTATACTCAGTATACAGAAAACCCGCATATAGCGAATGCCTAATTCCAGGCTTCAGAATTCCAGTAAACAGCTCCTCTCTACACGAAAGATAGAGAACTGCTGCAAACTGTGTCTCCCTGCATCTAGTTAACAGAGCTACCCTAAGCTGTGTCTCCTACACTCAGGATACAGAAAACCCGCATATTGCGAATGCCAAGTCCATGACACAGAAGTAGGGTAAACTGCTTATCCCTATACCCCGATACAGAACTCCGAAATACTGCGTCTCTCTACCTCCAGTTTACACAGCTCCCTTGAGGTTCGTCTGTTACACTTAGGCTACTCGAATCCCATATACAGCATATGCCTTCTCCCAGGCAACAGAACTCCTGGAAACGCTTCTCTCTACACCGAGGATACAGAACTCCTGAAAACTGCATCTCGCTACATGCAGGAGACAGAGCTCCCATAAGCTGCTTATTGTACCCTCATTGTAAAGTAAATGCACATTTAGCGTATGCCTATTTCCAGGATACAGAATTCCCATAAACTGCTTTTCCCCACACCCAGATACAGAACTCCGGTAAACTCTGTTCTCTACATCCAGGTTACAGAAATCCCTTAAGCTGCTTCTGCTACACTCAGCACTCAGAAAACCCGCATATAGCAAAAGCCTAATTCCAGGCTTCAAAATTCCAGTAAACAGCTCCTCTCTACACGAAAGATAGAGAACTGCTGCAAACTGTGTCTCCCTGCAGCTAGTTAACAGAGCTACCCTAAGCTGTGTCTTCTACACTCACGATACGGAACACCCACATATTGCGAATGCCAAAGCCATGACACAGAAGTACTGTAAACTGCTTATCCCTATACCCTGATACAGAACTCCGAAATACTGCGTCTCTCTACCTCCAGTTTACACAGCTCCCTTGAGGTTCGTCTGTTACGCTTAGGCTACTCGAATCCCATATACAGCATATGCATTCTCCCAGGCTACAGAACTCCTGGAAACGCTTCTCTCTACACCCAGGATACAGAACTCCTGAAAACTGCATCTCGCTACATCCAAGAGACAGAGCTCCCGTAAGCTCCTTATTGTACCCTCATTGTAAAGTAAATGCACATTTAGCGTATGCCTATTTCCAGGATACAGAATTCCCATAAACTGCTTTTCCCCACACTCAGATACAGAACTCCGGTAAACTGTGTTCTCTACATCCAGGTTACAGAACTCCCATATGCTGCGTCTGCTACATTCAAGCTACAGAAATCCCATATACAGCGTATGCCTTCTCCCAGGCTGCAGAACTCTTGGAAACAGCTTCTTTCTACATGCAACCTACAGAACTCCTGGAAACTGCATCTCTCTACACCCAGGTAACAGAAGGCCAGCAAGCTGCTTCTGCTATACTCAGCATACAGAAAACCCGCATATAGCGAATGCCTAATTCCAGGCTTCAGATTACCAGTAAACAGCTGCTCTCTACACGAAAGATAGAGAACTGCTGCAAACTGTGTCTCCCTGCATCTAGTTAACAGAGCTACCCTAAGCTGTGTCTCCTACACTCAGGATACAGAAAACCCGCATATTGCGAATGCGAAATCCATGCCACAGAAGTAGGGTAAACTGCTTATCCTTATACCCCGATACAGAACTCCGAAATACTGCGTCTCTCTACCTCCAGTTTACACAGCTCCCTTGAGGTTCATCTGTTACGCTTAGGCTACTCGAATCCCATATACAGCATATGCCTTCTCCCAGGCTACAGAACTCCTGGAAACGCTTCTCTCTACACCCAGGATACAGAACTCCTGAAAACTGCATCTCGCTACATCCAAGAGACAGAGCTCCCGTAAGCTGCTTATTGTACCCTCATTGTAAAGTAAATGCACATTTAGCGTATGCCTATTTCCAGGATACAGAATTCCCATAAACTGCTTTTCCCCACACCCAGATACAGAACTCCGGTAAACTGTGTTCTCTACATCCAGGTTACAGAACTCCCATATGCTGCGTCTGCTACACTCAAGCTACAGAAATCCCATATAGAGCGTATATCTAATCCCAGGCTTCAGAACTCTTGGAAACAGCTTCTTTCTACATGCAACCTACAGAATGCCTGGAAACTGCATCTCTCTACACCCAGGTAACAGAACTCCCGTAAGCCGCTTCTGCTATACTCAGTATACAGAAAACCCGCATATAGCGAATGCCTAATTCCAGGCTTCAGAATTCCAGTAAACAGCTCCTCTCTACACGAAAGATAGAGAACTGCTGCAAACTGTGTCTCCCTGCATCTAGTTAACAGAGCTACCCTAAGCTGTGTCTCCTACACTCAGGATACAGAAAACCCGCATATTGCGAATGCCAAGTCCATGACACAGAAGTAGGGTAAACTGCTTATCCCTATACCCCGATACAGAACTCCGAAATACTGCGTCTCTCTACCTCCAGTTTACACAGCTCCCTTGAGGTTCGTCTGTTACACTTAGGCTACTCGAATCCCATATACAGCATATGCCTTCTCCCAGGCAACAGAACTCCTGGAAACGCTTCTCTCTACACCCAGGATACAGAACTCCTGAAAACTGCATCTCGCTACATCCAGGAGACAGAGCTCCCGTAAGCTGCTTATTGTACCCTCATTGTAAAGTAAATGCACATTTAGCGTATGCCTATTTCCAGGATACAGAATTCCCATAAACTGCTTTTCCCCACACCCAGATACAGAACTCCGGTAAACTCTGTTCTCTACATCCAGGTTACAGAAATCCCTTAAGCTGCTTCTGCTACACTCAGCACTCAGAAAACCCGCATATAGCAAAAGCCTAATTCCAGGCTTCAAAATTCCAGTAAACAGCTCCTCTCTACACGAAAGATAGAGAACTGCTGCAAACTGTGTCTCCCTGCATCTAGTTAACAGAGCTACCCTAAGCTGTGTCTTCTACACTCACGATACGGAACACCCACATATTGCGAATGCCAAAGCCATGACACAGAAGTACTGTAAACTGCTTATCCCTATACCCTGATACAGAACTCCGAAATACTGCGTCTCTCTACCTCCAGTTTACACAGCTCCCTTGAGGTTCGTCTGTTACGCTTAGGCTACTAGAATCCCATATACAGCATATGCATTCTCCCAGGCTACAGAACTCCTGGAAACGCTTCTCTCTACACCCAGGATACAGAACTCCTGAAAACTGCATCTCGCTACATCCAAGAGACAGAGCTCCCGTAAGCTCCTTATTGTACCCTCATTGTAAAGTAAATGCACATTTAGCGTATGCCTATTTCCAGGATACAGAATTCCCATAAACTGCTTTTCCCCACACTCAGATACAGAACTCCGGTAAACTGTGTTCTCTACATCCAGGTTACAGAACTCCCATATGCTGCGTCTGCTACATTCAAGCTACAGAAATCCCATATACAGCGTATGCCTTCTCCCAGGCTGCAGAACTCTTGGAAACAGCTTCTTTCTACATGCAACCTACAGAACTCCTGGAAACTGCATCTCTCTACACCCAGGTAACAGAAGGCCAGCAAGCTGCTTCTGCTATACTCAGCATACAGAAAACCCGCATATAGCGAATGCCTAATTCCAGGCTTCAGATTACCAGTAAACAGCTGCTCTCTACACGAAAGATAGAGAACTGCTGCAAACTGTGTCTCCCTGCATCTAGTTAACAGAGCTACCCTAAGCTGTGTCTCCTACACTCAGGATACAGAAAACCCGCATATTGCGAATGCGAAATCCATGCCACAGAAGTAGGGTAAACTGCTTATCCTTATACCCCGATACAGAACTCCGAAATACTGCGTCTCTCTACCTCCAGTTTACACAGCTCCCTTGAGGTTCATCTGTTACGCTTAGGCTACTCGAATCCCATATACAGCATATGCCTTCTCCCAGGCTACAGAACTCCTGGAAACGCTTCTCTCTACACCCAGGATACAGAACTCCTGAAAACTGCATCTCGCTACATCCAAGAGACAGAGCTCCCGTAAGCTGCTTATTGTACCCTCATTGTAAAGTAAATGCACATTTAGCGTATGCCTATTTCCAGGATACAGAATTCCCATAAACTGCTTTTCCCCACACCCAGATACAGAACTCCGGTAAACTGTGTTCTCTACATCCAGGTTACAGAACTCCCATATGCTGCTTCTGCTACACTCAAGCTACAGAAATCCCATATAGAGCGTATATCTTCTCCCAGGCTTCAGAACTCTTGGAAACAGCTTCTTTCTACATGCAACCTACAGAATGCCTGGAAACTGCATCTCTCTACACCCAGGTAACAGAACTCCCGTAAGCCGCTTCTGCTATACTCAGCATACAGAAAACCCGCATATAGCGAATGCCTAATTCCAGGCTTCAGAATTCCAGTAAACAGCTCCTCTCTACACGAAAGATAGAGAACTGCTGCAAACTGTGTCTCCCTGCATCTAGTTAACAGAGCTACCCTAAGCTGTGTCTTCTACACTCACGATACGGAACACCCACATATTGCGAATGCCAAAGCCATGACACAGAAGTACTGTAAACTGCTTATTCCTATACCCCGATACAGAACTCTGGAATACTGCGTCTCTCTACCTCCAAGTTACAGAGCTCCCTTGAGGTTCGTCTGCTACGCTTAGGCTACAGGAATCCCATATACAGTGTATGCCTTTTCCCATTCAACAGAACTCTTGGGAACTGATTCTCTCTACACCCAGGATACAGAAATCCTGAAAACTGCATCTCGCTACATGCAGGAGACAGAGCTCCCATAAGCTGCTTATTATACCCTCAGGGTACAGTAAACACACATTTAGCGTATGCCAATTTCCAGGATACAGAATTCCCATAAACTGCTTTTCCCCACACTCAGATACAGAACTCCGGTAAACTGTGTTCTCTACATCCAGGTTACAGAACTCCCATATGCTGCGTCTGCTACATTCAAGCTACAGAAATCCCATATACAGCGTATGCCTTCTCCCAGGCTGCAGAACTCTTGGAAACAGCTTCTTTCTACATGCAACCTACAGAACTCCTGGAAACTGCATCTCTCTACACCCAGGTAACAGAAGGCCAGCAAGCTGCTTCTGCTATACTCAGCATACAGAAAACCCGCATATAGCGAATGCCTAATTCCAGGCTTCAGAATACCAGTAAACAGCTGCTCTCTACACGAAAGATAGAGAACTGCTGCAAACTGTGTCTCCCTGCATCTAGTTAACAGAGCTACCCTAAGCTGTGTCTCCTACACTCAGGATACAGAAAACCCGCATATTGCGAATGCGAAATCCATGACACAGAAGTAGGGTAAACTGCTTATCCTTATACCCCGATACAGAACTCCGAAATACTGCGTCTCTCTACCTCCAGTTTACACAGCTCCCTTGAGGTTCGTCTGTTACGCTTAGGCTACTCGAATCCCATATACAGCATATGCCTTCTCCCAGGCTACAGAACTCCTGGAAACGCTTCTCTCTACACCCAGGATACAGAACTCCTGAAAACTGCATCTCGCTACATCCAAGAGACAGAGCTCCCGTAAGCTGCTTATTGTACCCTCATTGTAAAGTAAATGCACATTTAGCGTATGCCTATTTCCAGGATACAGAATTCCCATAAACTGCTTTTCCCCACACCCAGATACAGAACTCCGGTAAACTGTGTTCTCTACATCCAGGTTACAGAACTCCCATATGCTGCTTCTGCTACACTCAAGCTACAGAAATCCCATATAGAGCGTATATCTTCTCCCAGGCTTCACAACTCTTGGAAACAGCTTCTTTCTACATGCAACCTACAGAATGCCTGGAAACTGCATCTCTCTACACCCAGGTAACAGAACTCCCGTAAGCCGCTTCTGCTATACTCAGCATACAGAAAACCCGCATATAGCGAATGCCTAATTCCAGGCTTCAGAATTCCAGTAAACAGCTCCTCTCTACACGAAAGATAGAGAACTGCTGCAAACTGTGTCTCCCTGCATCTAGTTAACAGAGCTACCCTAAGCTGTGTCTTCTACACTCACGATACGGAACACCCACATATTGCGAATGCCAAAGCCATGACACAGAAGTACTGTAAACTGCTTATTCCTATACCCCGATACAGAACTCTGGAATACTGCGTCTCTCTACCTCCAAGTTACAGAGCTCCCTTGAGGTTCGTCTGCTACGCTTAGGCTACAGGAATCCCATATACAGTGTATGCCTTTTCCCATTCAACAGAACTCTTGGGAACTGATTCTCTCTACACCCAGGATACAGAAATCCTGAAAACTGCATCTCGCTACATGCAGGAGACAGAGCTCCCATAAGCTGCTTATTATACCCTCAGGGTACAGTAAACACACATTTAGCGTATGCCAATTTCCAGGATACAGAATTCCCATAAACTGCTTTTCCCCACACTCAGATACAGAACTCCGGTAAACTGTGTTCTCTACATCCAGGTTACAGAACTCCCATATGCTGCGTCTGCTACATTCAAGCTACAGAAATCCCATATACAGCGTATGCCTTCTCCCAGGCTGCAGAACTCTTGGAAACAGCTTCTTTCTACATGCAACCTACAGAACTCCTGGAAACTGCATCTCTCTACACCCAGGTAACAGAAGGCCAGCAAGCTGCTTCTGCTATACTCAGCATACAGAAAACCCGCATATAGCGAATGCCTAATTCCAGGCTTCAGAATTCCAGTAAACAGCTCCTCTCTACACGAAAGATAGAGAACTGCTGCAAACTTTGTCTCCCTGCATCTAGTTAACAGAGCTACCCTAAGCTGTGTCTCCTACACTCAGGATACAGAAAAACCGCATATTGCGAATGCGAAATCCATGCCACAGAAGTAGGGTAAACTGCTTATCCTTATACCCCGATACAGAACTCCGAAATACTGCGTCTCTCTACCTCCAGTTTACACAGCTCCCTTGAGGTTCGTCTGTTACGCTTAGGCTACTCGAATCCCATATACAGCATATGCCTTCTCCCAGGCTACAGAACTCCTGGAAACGCTTCTCTCTACACCCAGGATACAGAACTCCTGAAAACTGCATCTCGCTACATCCAAGAGACAGAGCTCCCGTAAGCTGCTTATTGTACCCTCATTGTAAAGTAAATGCACATTTAGCGTATGCCTATTTCCAGGATACAGAATTCCCATAAACTGCTTTTCCCCACACCCAGATACAGAACTCCGGTAAACTGTGTTCTCTACATCCAGGTTACAGAACTCCCATATGCTGCGTCTGCTACACTCAAGCTACAGAAATCCCATATAGAGCGTATATCTAATCCCAGGCTTCAGAACTCTTGGAAACAGCTTCTTTCTACATGCAACCTACAGAATGCCTGGAAACTGCATCTCTCTACACCCAGGTAACAGAACTCCCGTAAGCCGCTTCTGCTATACTCAGCATACAGAAAACCCGCATATAGCGAATGCCTAATTCCAGGCTTCAGAATTCCAGTAAACAGCTCCTCTCTACACGAAAGATAGAGAACTGCTGCAAACTGTGTCTCCCTGCATCTAGTTAACAGAGCTACCCTAAGCTGTGTCTCCTACACTCAGGATACAGAAAACCCGCATATTGCGAATGCCAAGTCCATGACACAGAAGTAGGGTAAACTGCTTATCCCTATACCCCGATACAGAACTCCGAAATACTGCGTCTCTCTACCTCCAGTTTACACAGCTCCCTTGAGGTTCGTCTGTTACACTTAGGCTACTCGAATCCCATATACAGCATATGCCTTCTCCCAGGCAACAGAACTCCTGGAAACGCTTCTCTCTACACCCAGGATACAGAACTCCTGAAAACTGCATCTCGCTACATCCAGGAGACAGAGCTCCCGTAAGCTGCTTATTGTACCCTCATTGTAAAGTAAATGCACATTTAGCGTATGCCTATTTCCAGGATACAGAATTCCCATAAACTGCTTTTCCCCACACCCAGATACAGAACTCCGGTAAACTCTGTTCTCTACATCCAGGTTACAGAACTCCCTTAAGCTGCTTCTGCTACACTCAGCACTCAGAAAACCCGCATATAGCAAAAGCCTAATTCCAGGCTTCAAAATTCCAGTAAACAGCTCCTCTCTACACGAAAGATAGAGAACTGCTGCAAACTGTGTCTCCCTGCATCTAGTTAACAGAGCTACCCTAAGCTGTGTCTTCTACACTCACGATACGGAACACCCACATATTGCGAATGCCAAAGCCATGACACAGAAGTACTGTAAACTGCTTATCCCTATACCCTGATACAGAACTCCGAAATACTGCGTCTCTCTACCTCCAGGTTACACAGCTCCCTTGAGGTTCGTCTGTTACGCTTAGGCTACTCGAATCCCATATACAGCATATGCCTTCTCCCAGGCTACAGAACTCCTGGAAACGCTTCTCTCTACACCCAGGATACAGAACTCCTGAAAACTGCATCTCGCTACATCCAAGAGACAGAGCTCCCGTAAGCTCCTTATTGTACCCTCATTGTAAAGTAAATGCACATTTAGCGTATGCCTATTTCCAGGATACAGAATTCCCATAAACTGCTTTTCCCCACACCCAGATACAGAACTCCGGTAAACTGTGTTCTCTACATCCAGGTTACAGAACTCCCATATGCTGCGTCTGCTACACTCAAGCTACAGAAATCCCATATAGAGCGTATATCTTCTCCCAGGCTTCAGAACTCTTGGAAACAGCTTCTTTCTACATGCAACCTACAGAATGCCTGGAAACTGCATCTCTCTACACCCAGGTAACAGAACTCCCGTAAGCCGCTTCTGCTATACACAGCATACAGAAAACCCGCATATAGCGAATGCCTAATTCCAGGCTTCAGAATTCCAGTAAATAGCTCCTCTCTACACGAAAGATAGAGAACTGCTGCAAACTGTGTCTCCCTGCATCTAGTTAACAGAGCTACCCTAAGCTGTGTCTTCTACACTCACGATACGGAACACCCACATATTGCGAATGCCAAAGCCATGACACAGAAGTACTGTAAACTGCTTATTCCTATACCCCAATACAGAACTCTGGAATACTGCGTCTCTCTACCTCCAAGTTACAGAGCTCCCTTGAGGTTTGTCTGCTACGCTTAGGCTACAGGAATCCCATATACAGTGTATGCCTTTTCCCATTCAACAGAACTCTTGGGAACTGATTCTCTCTACACCCAGGATACAGAAATCCTGAAAACTGCATCTCGCTACATGCAGGAGACAGAGCTCCCATAAGCTGCTTATTATACCCTCAGGGTACAGTAAAAACACATTTAGCGTATGCCAATTTCCAGGATACAGAATTCCCATAAACTGCTTTTCCCCACACTCAGATACAGAACTCCGGTAAACTGTGTTCTCTACATCCAGGTTACAGAACTCCCATATGCTGCGTCTGCTACATTCAAGCTACAGAAATCCCATATACAGCGTATGCCTTCTCCCAGGCTGCAGAACTCTTGGAAACAGCTTCTTTCTACATGCAACCTACAGAACTCCTGGAAACTGCATCTCTCTACACCCAGGTAACAGAAGGCCAGCAAGCTGCTTCTGCTATACTCAGCATACAGAAAACCCGCATATAGCGAATGCCTAATTCCAGGCTTCAGAATACCAGTAAACAGCTCCTCTCTACACGAAAGATAGAGAACTGCTGCAAACTGTGTCTCCCTGCATCTAGTTAACAGAGCTACCCTAAGCTGTGTCTCCTACACTCAGGATACAGAAAACCCGCATATTGCGAATGCGAAATCCATGCCACAGAAGTAGGGTAAACTGCTTATCCTTATACCCCGATACAGAACTCCGAAATACTGCGTCTCTCTACCTCCAGTTTACACAGCTCCCTTGAGGTTCGTCTGTTACGCTTAGGCTACTCGAATCCCATATACAGCATATGCCTTCTCCCAGGCTACAGAACTCCTGGAAACGCTTCTCTCTACACCCAGGATACAGAACTCCTGAAAACTGCATCTCGCTACATCCAAGAGACAGAGCTCCCGTAAGCTGCTTATTGTACCCTCATTGTAAAGTAAATGCACATTTAGCGTATGCCTATTTCCAGGATACAGAATTCCCATAAACTGCTTTTCCCCACACCCAGATACAGAACTCCGGTAAACTGTGTTCTCTACATCCAGGTTACAGAACTCCCATATGCTGCGTCTGCTACACTCAAGCTACAGAAATCCCATATAGAGCGTATATCTAATCCCAGGCTTCAGAACTCTTGGAAACAGCTTCTTTCTACATGCAACCTACAGAATGCCTGGAAACTGCATCTCTCTACACCCAGGTAACAGAACTCCCGTAAGCCGCTTCTGCTATACTCAGCATACAGAAAACCCGCATATAGCGAATGCCTAATTCCAGGCTTCAGAATTCCAGTAAACAGCTCCTCTCTACACGAAAGATAGAGAACTGCTGCAAACTGTGTCTCCCTGCATCTAGTTAACAGAGCTACCCTAAGCTGTGTCTCCTACACTCAGGATACAGAAAACCCGCATATTGCGAATGCCAAGTCCATGACACAGAAGTAGGGTAAACTGCTTATCCCTATACCCCGATACAGAACTCCGAAATACTGCGTCTCTCTACCTCCAGTTTACACAGCTCCCTTGAGGTTCGTCTGTTACACTTAGGCTACTCGAATCCCATATACAGCATATGCCTTCTCCCAGGCAACAGAACTCCTGGAAACGCTTCTCTCTACACCCAGGATACAGAACTCCTGAAAACTGCATCTCGCTACATCCAGGAGACAGAGCTCCCGTAAGCTGCTTATTGTACCCTCATTGTAAAGTAAATGCACATTTAGCGTATGCCTATTTCCAGGATACAGAATTCCCATAAACTGCTTTTCCCCACACCCAGATACAGAACTCCGGTAAACTCTGTTCTCTACATCCAGGTTACAGAACTCCCATATGCTGCTTCTGCTACACTCAGCACTCAGAAAACCCGCATATAGCAAAAGCCTAATTCCAGGCTTCAAAATTCCAGTAAACAGCTCCTCTCTACACGAAAGATAGAGAACTGCTGCAAACTGTGTCTCCCTGCATCTAGTTAACAGAGCTACCCTAAGCTGTGTCTTCTACACTCACGATACGGAACACCCACATATTGCGAATGCCAAAGCCATGACACAGAAGTACTGTAAACTGCTTATCCCTATACCCTGATACAGAACTCCGAAATACTGCGTCTCTCTACCTCCAGTTTACACAGCTCCCTTGAGGTTCGTCTGTTACGCTTAGGCTACTCGAATCCCATATACAGCATATGCCTTCTCCCAGGCTACAGAACTCCTGGAAACGCTTCTCTCTACACCCAGGATACAGAACTCCTGAAAACTGCATCTCGCTACATCCAAGAGACAGAGCTCCCGTAAGCTCCTTATTGTACCCTCATTGTAAAGTAAATGCACATTTAGCGTATGCCTATTTCCAGGATACAGAATTCCCATAAACTGCTTTTCCCCACACTCAGATACAGAACTCCGGTAAACTGTTTTCTCTACATCCAGGTTACAAAACTCCCATATGCTGCGTCTGCTACATTCAAGCTACAGAAATCCCATATACAGCGTATGCCTTCTCCCAGGCTGCAGAACTCTTGGAAACAGCTTCTTTCTACATGCAACCTACAGAACTCCTGGAAACTGCATCTCTCTACACCCAGGTAACAGAAGGCCAGCAAGCTGCTTCTGCTATACTCAGCATACAGAAAACCCGCATATAGCGAATGCCTAATTCCAGGCTTCAGAATACCAGTAAACAGCTCCTCTCTACACGAAAGATAGAGAACTGCTGCAAACTGTGTCTCCCTGCATCTAGTTAACAGAGCTACCCTAAGCTGTGTCTCCTACACTCAGGATACAGAAAACCCGCATATTGCAAATGCGAAATCCATGACACAGAAGTAGGGTAAACTGCTTATCCTTATACCCCGATACAGAACTCCAAAATACTGCGTCTCTCTACCTCCAGTTTACACAGCTCCCTTGAGGTTCGTCTGTTACGCTTAGGCTACTCGAATCCCATATACAGCATATGCCTTCTCCCAGGCTACAGAACTCCTGGAAACGCTTCTCTCTACACCCAGGATACAGAACTCCTGAAAACTGCATCTCGCTACATCCAAGAGACAGAGCTCCCGTAAGCTGCTTATTGTACCCTCATTGTAAAGTAAATGCACATTTAGCGTATGCCTATTTCCAGGATACAGAATTCCCATAAACTGCTTTTCCCCACACCCAGATACAGAACTCTGGTAAACTGTGTTCTCTACATCCAGGTTACAGAACTCCCATATGCTGCTTCTGCTACACTCAAGCTACAGAAATCCCATATAGAGCGTATATCTTCTCCCAGGCTTCAGAACTCTTGGAAACAGCTTCTTTCTACATGCAACCTACAGAATGCCTGGAAACTGCATCTCTCTACACCCAGGTAACAGAACTCCCGTAAGCCGCTTCTGCTATACTCAGCATACAGAAAACCCGCATATAGCGAATGCCTAATTCCAGGCTTCAGAATTCCAGTAAACAGCTCTTCTCTACACGAAAGATAGAGAACTGCTGCAAACTGTGTCTCCCTGCATCTAGTTAACAGAGCTACCCTAAGCTGTGTCTTCTACACTCACGATACGGAACACCCACATATTGCGAATGCCAAAGCCATGACACAGAAGTACTGTAAACTGCTTATTCCTATACCCCGATACAGAACTCTGGAATACTGCGTCTCTCTACCTCCAAGTTACAGAGCTCCCTTGAGGTTCGTCTGCTACGCTTAGGCTACAGGAATCCCATATACAGTGTATGCCTTTTCCCATTCAACAGAACTCTTGGGAACTGATTCTCTCTACACCCAGGATACAGAAATCCTGAAAACTGCATCTCGCTACATGCAGGAGACAGAGCTCCCATAAGCTGCTTATTATACCCTCAGGGTACAGTAAACACACATTTAGCGTATGCCAATTTCCAGGATACAGAATTCCCATAAACTGCTTTTCCCCACACTCAGATACAGAACTCTGGTAAACTGTGTTCTCTACATCCAGGTTACAGAACTCCCATATGCTGCGTCTGCTACATTCAAGCTACAGAAATCCCATATACAGCGTATGCCTTCTCCCAGGCTGCAGAACTCTTGGAAACAGCTTCTTTCTACATGCAACCTACAGAAC
This sequence comes from Lepus europaeus, assembly GCF_033115175.1. Classification (NCBI taxonomy): domain Eukaryota; kingdom Metazoa; phylum Chordata; class Mammalia; order Lagomorpha; family Leporidae; genus Lepus; species Lepus europaeus. The sequence continues at coordinate 683,172 of NW_026909498.1, forward strand.
TCCTGGAAACTGCATCTCTCTACACCCAGGTAACAGAAGGCCAGCAAGCTGCTTCTGCTATACTCAGCATACAGAAAACCCGCATATAGCGAATGCCTAATTCCAGGCTTCAGAATTCCAGTAAACAGCTCCTCTCTACACGAAAGATAGAGAACTGCTGCAAACTGTGTCTCCCTGCATCTAGTTAACAGAGCTACCCTAAGCTGTGTCTCCTACACTCAGGATACAGAAAACCCGCATATTGCGAATGCGAAATCCATGACACAGAAGTAGGGTAAACTGCTTATCCTTATACCCCGATACAGAACTCTGGAATACTGCGTCTCTCTACCTCCAGTTTACACAGCTCCCTTGAGGTTCGTCTGTTACGCTTAGGCTACTCGAATCCCATATACAGCATATGCCTTCTCCCAGGCTACAGAACTCCTGGAAACGCTTCTCTCTACACCCAGGATACAGAACTCCTGAAAACTGCATCTCGCTACATCCAAGAGACAGAGCTCCCGTAAGCTGCTTATTGTACCCTCATTGTAAAGTAAATGCACATTTAGCGTATGCCTATTTCCAGGATACAGAATTCCCATAAACTGCTTTTCCCCACACCCAGATACAGAACTCCGGTAAACTGTGTTCTCTACATCCAGGTTACAGAACTCCCATATGCTGCGTCTGCTACACTCAAGCTACAGAAAACCCATATAGAGCGTATATCTAATCCCAGGCTTCAGAACTCTTGGAAACAGCTTCTTTCTACATGCAACCTACAGAATGCCTGGAAACTGCATCCCTCTACACCCAGGTAACAGACCTCCCGTAAGCCGCTTCTGCTATACTCAGCATACAGAAAACCCGCATATAGCGAATGCCTAATTCCAGGCTTCAGAATTCCAGTAAACAGCTCCTCTCTACACGAAAGATAGAGAACTGCTGCAAACTGTGTCTCCCTGCATCTAGTTAACAGAGCTACCCTAAGCTGTGTCTCCTACACTCAGGATACAGAAAACCCGCATATTGCGAATGCCAAGTCCATGACACAGAAGTAGGGTAAACTGCTTATCCCTATACCCCGATACAGAACTCCGAAATACTGCGTCTCTCTACCTCCAGTTTACACAGCTCCCTTGAGGTTCGTCTGTTACACTTAGGCTACTCGAATCCCATATACAGCATATGCCTTCTCCCAGGCAACAGAACTCCTGGAAACGCTTCTCTCTACACCCAGGATACAGAACTCCTGAAAACTGCATCTCGCTACATGCAGGAGACAGAGCTCCCGTAAGCTGCTTATTGTACCCTCATTGTAAAGTAAATGCACATTTAGCGTATGCCTATTTCCAGGATACAGAATTCCCATAAAATGCTTTTCCCCACACCCAGATACAGAACTCCGGTAAACTCTGTTCTCTACATCCAGGTTACAGAACTCCCTTAAGCTGCTTCTGCTACACTCAGCACTCAGAAAACCCGCATATAGCAAAAGCCTAATTCCAGGCTTCAAAATTCCAGTAAACAGCTCCTCTCTACACGAAAGATAGAGAACTGCTGCAAACTGTGTCTCCCTGCATCTAGTTAACAGAGCTACCCTAAGCTGTGTCTTCTACACTCACGATACGGAACACCCACATATTGCGAATGCCAAAGCCATGACACAGAAGTACTGTAAACTGCTTATCCCTATACCCTGATACAGAACTCCGAAATACTGCGTCTCTCTACCTCCAGTTTACACAGCTCCCTTGAGGTTCGTCTGTTACGCTTAGGCTACTCGAATCCCATATACAGCATATGCCTTCTCCCAGGCTACAGAACTCCTGGAAACGCTTCTCTCTACACCCAGGATACAGAACTCCTGAAAACTGCATCTCGCTACATCCAAGAGACAGAGCTCCCGTAAGCTCCTTATTGTACCCTCATTGTAAAGTAAATGCACATTTAGCGTATGCCTATTTCCAGGATACAGAATTCCCATAAACTGCTTTTCCCCACACCCAGATACAGAACTCCGGTAAACTGTGTTCTCTACATCCAGGTTACAGAACTCCCATATGCTGCGTCTGCTACATTCAAGCTACAGAAATCCCATATACAGCGTATGCCTTCTCCCAGGCTGCAGAACTCTTGGAAACAGCTTCTTTCTACATGCAACCTACAGAACTCCTGGAAACTGCATCTCTCTACACCCAGGTAACAGAAGGCCAGCAAGCTGCTTCTGCTATACTCAGCATACAGAAAACCCGCATATAGCGAATGCCTAATTCCAGGCTTCAGAATACCAGTAAACAGCTGCTCTCTACACGAAAGATAGAGAACTGCTGCAAACTGTGTCTCCCTGCATCTAGTTAACAGAGCTACCCTAAGCTGTGTCTCCTACACTCAGGATACAGAAAACCCGCATATTGCAAATGCGAAATCCATGCCACAGAAGTAGGGTAAACTGCTTATCCTTATACCCCGATACAGAACTCCGAAATACTGCGTCTCTCTACCTCCAGTTTACACAGCTCCCTTGAGGTTCGTCTGTTACGCTTAGGCTACTCGAATCCCATATACAGCATATGCCTTCTCCCAGGCTACAGAACTCCTGGAAACGCTTCTCTCTACACCCAGGATACAGAACTCCTGAAAACTGCATCTCGCTACATCCAAGAGACAGAGCTCCCGTAAGCTGCTTATTGTACCCTCATTGTAAAGTAAATGCACATTTAGCGTATGCCAATTTCCAGGATACAGAATTCCCATAAACTGCTTTTCCCCACACCCAGATACAGAACTCCGGTAAACTGTGTTCTCTACATCCAGGTTACAGAACTCCCATATGCTGCGTCTGCTACACTCAAGCTACAGAAATCCCATATAGAGCGTATATCTAATCCCAGGCTTCAGAACTCTTGGAAACAGCTTCTTTCTACATGCAACCTACAGAATGCCTGGAAACTGCATCTCTCTACACCCAGGTAACAGAACTCCCGTAAGCCGCTTCTGCTATACTCAGCATACAGAAAACCCGCATATAGCGAATGCCTAATTCCAGGCTTCAGAATACCAGTAAACAGCTCCTCTCTACACGAAAGATAGAGAACTGCTGCAAACTGTGTCTCCCTGCATCTAGTTAACAGAGCTACCCTAAGCTGTGTCTCCTACACTCAGGATACAGCAAACCCGCATATTGCGAATGCGAAATCCATGACACAGAAGTAGGGTAAACTGCTTATCCTTATACCCCGATACAGAACTCCGAAATACTGCGTCTCTCTACCTCCAGTTTACACAGCTCCCTTGAGGTTCGTCTGTTACACTTAGGCTACTCGAATCCCATATACAGCATATGCCTTTTCCTATTCAACAGAACTCTTGGGAACTGATTCTCTCTACACCCAGGATACAGAAATCCTGAAAACTGCATCTCGCTACATGCAGGAGACAGAGCTCCCATAAGCTGCTTATTATACCCTCAGGGTACAGTAAACACACATTTAGCGTATGCCAATTTCCAGGATACAGAATTCCCATAAACTGCTTTTCCCCACACTCAGATACAGAACTCCGGTAAACTGTGTTCTCTACATCCAGGTTACAGAACTCCCATATGCTGCGTCTGCTACATTCAAGCTACAGAAATCCCATATACAGCGTATGCCTTCTCCCAGGCTGCAGAACTCTTGGAAACAGCTTCTTTCTACATGCAACCTACAGAACTCCTGGAAACTGCATCTCTCTACACCCAGGTAACAGAACTCCCGTAAGCCGCTTCTGCTACACTCAGCATACAGAAAACCCGCATATAGCGAATGCCTAATTCCAGGCTTCAGAATTCCAGTAAACAGCTCCTCTCTACACGAAAGATAGAGAACTGCTGCAAACTGTGTCTCCCTGCATCTAGTTAACAGAGCTACCCTAAGCTGTGTCTCCTACACTTAGGATACAGAAAACCCGCATATTGCGAATGCCAAGTCCATGACACAGAAGTAGGGTAAACTGCTTATCCCTCTACCCCGATACAGAACTCCGAAATACTGCGTCTCTCTACCTCCAGTTTACACAGCTCCCTTGAGGTTCGTCTGTTACACTTAGGCTACTCGAATCCCATATACAGCATATGCCTTCTCCCAGGCAACAGAACTCCTGGAAACGCTTCTCTCTACACCCAGGATACAGAACTCCTGAAAACTGCATCTCGCTACATCCAGGAGACAGAGCTCCCGTAAGCTGCTTATTGTACCCTCATTGTAAAGTAAATGCACATTTAGCGTATGCCTATTTCCAGGATACAGAATTCCCATAAAATGCTTTTCCCCACACCCAGATACAGAACTCCGGTAAACTCTGTTCTCTATATCCAGGTTACAGAACTCCCTTAAGCTGTTTCTGCTACACTCAGCACTCAGAAAACCCGCATATAGCAAAAGCCTAATTCCAGGCTTCAGAATTCCAGTAAACAGCTCCTCTCTACACGAAAGATAGAGAACTGCTGCAAACTGTGTCTCCCTGCATCTAGTTAACAGAGCTACCCTAAGCTGTGTCTTCTACACTCACGATACGGAACACCCACATATTGCGAATGCCAAAGCCATGACACAGAAGTACTGTAAACTGCCTATCCCTATACCCTGATACAGAACTCCGAAATACTGCGTCTCTCTACCTCCAGTTTACACAGCTCCCTTGAGGTTCGTCTGTTACGCTTAGGCTACTCGAATCCCATATACAGCATATGCCTTCTCCCAGGCTACAGAACTCCTGGAAACGCTTCTCTCTACACCCAGGATGCAGAACTCCTGAAAACTGCATCTCGCTACATCCAAGAGACAGAGCTCCCGTAAGCTGCTTATTGTACCCTCATTGTAAAGTAAATGCACATTTAGCGTATGCCAATTTCCAGGATACAGAATTCCCATAAACTGCTTTTCCCCACACCCAGATACAGAACTCCGGTAAACTGTGTTCTCTACATCCAGGTTACAGAACTCCCATATGCTGCGTCTGCTACACTCAAGCTACAGAAATCCCATATAGAGCGTATATCTAATCCCAGGCTTCAGAACTCTTGGAAACAGCTTCTTTCTACATGCAACCTACAGAATGCCTGGAAACTGCATCTCTCTACACCCAGGTAACAGAACTCCCGTAAGCCGCTTCTGCTATACTCAGCATACAGAAAACCCGCATATAGCGAATGCCTAATTCCAGGCTTCAGAATACCAGTAAACAGCTCCTCTCTACACGAAAGATAGAGAACTGCTGCAAACTGTGTCTCCCTGCATCTAGTTAACAGAGCTACCCTAAGCTGTGTCTCCTACACTCAGGATACAGCAAACCCGCATATTGCGAATGCCAAGTCCATGACACAGAAGTAGGGTAAACTGCTTATCCCTATACCCCGATACAGAACTCCGAAATACTGCGTCTCTCTACCTCCAGTTTACACAGCTCCCTTGAGGTTCGTCTGTTACACTTAGGCTACTCGAATCCCATATACAGCATATGCCTTTTCGCATTCAACAGAACTCTTGGGAACTGATTCTCTCTACACCCAGGATACAGAAATCCTGAAAACTGCATCTCGCTACATGCAGGAGACAGAGCTCCCATAAGCTGCTTATTATACCCTCAGGGTACAGTAAACACACATTTAGCGTATGCCAATTTCCAGGATACAGAATTCCCATAAACTGCTTTTCACCACAATCAGATACAGAACTCCGGTAAACTGTGTTCTCTTCATCCAGGTTACAGAACACCCATATGCTGCCTCTGCTACATTCAAGCTACAGAAATCCCATATACAGCGTATGCCTTCTCCCAGGCTGCAGAACTCTTGGAAACAGCTTCTTTCTACATGCAACCTACAGAACTCCTGGAAACTGCATCTCTCTACACCCAGGTAACAGAAGGCCAGCAAGCTGCTTCTGCTATACTCAGCATACAGAAAACCCGCATATAGCGAATGCCTAATTCCAGGCTTCAGAATACCAGTAAACAGCTCCTCTCTACACGAAAGATAGAGAACTGCTGCAAACTGTGTCTCCCTGCATCTAGTTAACAGAGCTACCCTAAGCTGTGTCTCCTACACTCAGGATACAGAAAACCCGCATATTGCGAATGCGAAATCCATGCCACAGAAGTAGGGTAAACTGCTTATCCTTATACCCCGATACAGAACTCCGAAATACTGCGTCTCTCTACCTCCAGTTTACACTGCTCCCTTGAGGTTCGTCTGTTACGCTTAGGCTACTCGAATCCCATATACAGCATATGCCTTCTCCCAGGCTACAGAACTCCTGGAAACGCTTCTCTCTACACCCAGGATACAGAACTCCTGAAAACTGCATCTCGCTACATCCAAGAGACAGAGCTCCCGTAAGCTGCTTATTGTACCCTCATTGTAAAGTAAATGCACATTTAGCGTATGCCTATTTCCAGGATACAGAATTCCCATAAACTGCTTTTCCCCACACCCAGATACAGAACTCCGGTAAACTGTGTTCTCTACATCCAGGTTACAGAACTCCCATATGCTGCGTCTGCTACACTCAAGCTACAGAAATCCCATATAGAGCGTATATCTTCTCCCAGGCTTCAGAACTCTTGGAAACAGCTTCTTTCTACATGCAAACTACAGAATGCCTGGAAACTGCATCTCTCTACACCCAGGTAACAGAACTCCCGTAAGCCGCTTCTGCTATACTCAGCATACAGAAAACCCGCATATAGCGAATGCCTAATTCCAGGCTTCAGAATTCCAGTAAACAGCTCCTCTCTACACGAAAGATAGAGAACTGCTGCAAACTGTGTCTCCCTGCATCTAGTTAACAGAGCTACCCTAAGCTGTGTCTTCTACACTCACGATACGGAACACCCACATATTGCGAATGCCAAAGCCATGACACAGAAGTACTGTAAACTGCTTATTCCTATACCCCGATACAGAACTCTGGAATACTGCGTCTCTCTACCTCCAAGTTACAGAGCTCCCTTGAGGTTCGTCTGCTACGCTTAGGCTACAGGAATCCCATATACAGTGTATGCCTTTTCCCATTCAACAGAACTCTTGGGAACTGATTCTCTCTACACCCAGGATACAGAAATCCTGAAAACTGCATCTCGCTACATGCAGGAGACAGAGCTCCCATAAGCTGCTTATTATACCCTCAGGGTACAGTAAACACACATTTAGCGTATGCCAATTTCCAGGATACAGAATTCCCATAAACTGCTTTTCCCCACACTCAGATACAGAACTCTGGTAAACTGTGTTCTCTACATCCAGGTTACAGAACTCCCATATGCTGCGTCTGCTACATTCAAGCTACAGAAATCCCATATACAGCGTATGCCTTCTCCCAGGCTGCAGAACTCTTGGAAACAGCTTCTTTCTACATGCAACCTACAGAACTCCTGGAAACTGCATCTCTCTACACCCAGGTAACAGAAGGCCAGCAAGCTGCTTCTGCTATACTCAGCATACAGAAAACCCGCATATAGCGAATGCCTAATTCCAGGCTTCAGAATTCCAGTAAACAGCTCCTCTCTACACGAAAGATAGAGAACTGCTGCAAACTGTGTCTCCCTGCATCTAGTTAACAGAGCTACCCTAAGCTGTGTCTCCTACACTCAGGATACAGAAAACCCGCATATTGCGAATGCGAAATCCATGACACAGAAGTAGGGTAAACTGCTTATCCTTATACCCCGATACAGAACTCTGGAATACTGCGTCTCTCTACCTCCAGTTTACACAGCTCCCTTGAGGTTCGTCTGTTACGCTTAGGCTACTCGAATCCCATATACAGCATATGCCTTCTCCCAGGCTACAGAACTCCTGGAAACGCTTCTCTCTACACCCAGGATACAGAACTCCTGAAAACTGCATCTCGCTACATCCAAGAGACAGAGCTCCCGTAAGCTGCTTATTGTACCCTCATTGTAAAGTAAATGCACATTTAGCGTATGCCTATTTCCAGGATACAGAATTCCCATAAACTGCTTTTCCCCACACCCAGATACAGAACTCCGGTAAACTGTGTTCTCTACATCCAGGTTACAGAACTCCCATATGCTGCGTCTGCTACACTCAAGCTACAGAAATCCCATATACAGCGTATATCTTCTCCCAGGCTTCAGAACTCTTGGAAACAGCTTCTTTCTACATGCAACCTACAGAATGCCTGGAAACTGCATCTCTCTACACCCAGGTAACAGAAGGCCAGCAAGCTGCTTCTGCTATACTCAGCATACAGAAAACCCGCATATAGCGAATGCCTAATTCCAGGCTTCAGAATACCAGTAAACAGCTGCTCTCTACACGAAAGATAGAGAACTGCTGCAAACTGTGTCTCCCTGCATCTAGTTAACAGAGCTACCCTAAGCTGTGTCTCCTACACTCAGGATACAGAAAACCCGCATATTGCGAATGCCAAGTCCATGACACAGAAGTAGGGTAAACTGCTTATCCCTATACCCCGATACAGAACTCCGAAATACTGCGTCTCTCTACCTCCAGTTTACACAGCTCCCTTGAGGTTCGTCTGTTACACTTAGGCTACTCGAATCCCATATACAGCATATGCCTTCTCCCAGGCAACAGAACTCCTGGAAACGCTTCTCTCTACACCCAGGATACAGAACTCCTGAAAACTGCATCTCGCTACATGCAGGAGACAGAGCTCCCGTAAGCTGCTTATTGTACCCTCATTGTAAAGTAAATGCACATTTAGCGTATGCCTATTTCCAGGATACAGAATTCCCATAAACTGCTTTTCCCCACACCCAGATACAGAACTCCGGTAAACTCTGTTCTCTACATCCAGGTTACAGAACTCCCTTAAGCTGCTTCTGCTACACTCAGCACTCAGAAAACCCGCATATAGCAAAAGCCTAATTCCAGGCTTCAAAATTCCAGTAAACAGCTCCTCTCTACACGAAAGATAGAGAACTGCTGCAAACTGTGTCTCCCTGCATCTAGTTAACAGAGCTACCCTAAGCTGTGTCTTCTACACTCACGATACGGAACACCCACATATTGCGAATGCCAAAGCCATGACACAGAAGTACTGTAAACTGCTTATCCCTATACCCTGATACAGAACTCCGAAATACTGCGTCTCTCTACCTCCAGTTTACACAGCTCCCTTGAGGTTCGTCTGTTACGCTTAGGCTACTCGAATCCCATATACAGCATATGCCTTCTCCCAGGCTACAGAACTCCTGGAAACGCTTCTCTCTACACCCAGGATACAGAACTCCTGAAAACTGCATCTCGCTACATCCAAGAGACAGAGCTCCCGTAAGCTCCTTATTGTACCCTCATTGTAAAGTAAATGCACATTTAGCGTATGCCTATTTCCAGGATACAGAATTCCCATAAACTGCTTTTCCCCACACCCAGATACAGAACTCCGGTAAACTGTGTTCTCTACATCCAGGTTACAGAACTCCCATATGCTGCGTCTGCTACATTCAAGCTACAGAAATCCCATATACAGCGTATGCCTTCTCCCAGGCTGCAGAACTCTTGGAAACAGCTTCTTTCTACATGCAACCTACAGAACTCCTGGAAACTGCATCTCTCTACACCCAGGTAACAGAAGGCCAGCAAGCTGCTTCTGCTATACTCAGCATACAGAAAACCCGCATATAGCGAATGCCTAATTCCAGGCTTCAGAATACCAGTAAACAGCTGCTCTCTACACGAAAGATAGAGAACTGCTGCAAACTGTGTCTCCCTGCATCTAGTTAACAGAGCTACCCTAAGCTGTGTCTCCTACACTCAGGATACAGAAAACCCGCATATTGCGAATGCGAAATCCATGCCACAGAAGTAGGGTAAACTGCTTATCCTTATACCCCGATACAGAACTCCGAAATACTGCGTCTCTCTACCTCCAGTTTACACAGCTCCCTTGAGGTTCGTCTGTTACGCTTAGGCTACTCGAATCCCATATACAGCATATGCCTTCTCCCAGGCTACAGAACTCCTGGAAACGCTTCTCTCTACACCCAGGATACAGAACTCCTGAAAACTGCATCTCGCTACATCCAAGAGACAGAGCTCCCGTAAGCTGCTTATTGTACCCTCATTGTAAAGTAAATGCACATTTAGCGTATGCCAATTTCCAGGATACAGAATTCCCATAAACTGCTTTTCCCCACACCCAGATACAGAACTCCGGTAAACTGTGTTCTCTACATCCAGGTTACAGAACTCCCATATGCTGCGTCTGCTACACTCAAGCTACAGAAATCCCATATAGAGCGTATATCTAATCCCAGGCTTCAGAACTCTTGGAAACAGCTTCTTTCTACATGCAACCTACAGAATGCCTGGAAACTGCATCTCTCTACACCCAGGTAACAGAACTCCCGTAAGCCGCTTCTGCTATACTCAGCATACAGAAAACCCGCATATAGCGAATGCCTAATTCCAGGCTTCAGAATACCAGTAAACAGCTCCTCTCTACACGAAAGATAGAGAACTGCTGCAAACTGTGTCTCCCTGCATCTAGTTAACAGAGCTACCCTAAGCTGTGTCTCCTACACTCAGGATACAGCAAACCCGCATATTGCGAATGCCAAGTCCATGACACAGAAGTAGGGTAAACTGCTTATCCCTATACCCCGATACAGAACTCCGAAATACTGCGTCTCTCTACCTCCAGTTTACACAGCTCCCTTGAGGTTCGTCTGTTACACTTAGGCTACTCGAATCCCATATACAGCATATGCCTTTTCCTATTCAACAGAACTCTTGGGAACTGATTCTCTCTACACCCAGGATACAGAAATCCTGAAAACTGCATCTCGCTACATGCAGGAGACAGAGCTCCCATAAGCTGCTTATTATACCCTCAGGGTACAGTAAACACACATTTAGCGTATGCCAATTTCCAGGATACAGAATTCCCATAAACTGCTTTTCCCCACACTCAGATACAGAACTCCGGTAAACTGTGTTCTCTACATCCAGGTTACAGAACTCCCATATGCTGCGTCTGCTACACTCAAGCTACAGAAATCCCATATAGAGCGTATATCTAATCCCAGGCTTCAGAACTCATGGAAACAGCTTCTTTCTACATGCAACCTACAGAATGCCTGGAAACTGCATCTCTCTACACCCAGGTAACAGAACTCCCGTAAGCCGCTTCTGCTATACTCAGCATACAGAAAACCCGCATATAGCGAATGCCTAATTCCAGGCTTCAGAATTCCAGTAAACAGCTCCTCTCTACACGAAAGATAGAGAACTGCTGCAAACTGTGTCTCCCTGCATCTAGTTAACAGAGCTACCCTAAGCTGTGTCTCCTACACTCAGGATACAGCAAACCCGCATATTGCGAATGCCAAGTCCATGACACAGAAGTAGGGTAAACTGCTTATCCCTCTACCCCGATACAGAACTCCGAAATACTGCGTCTCTCTACCTCCAGTTTACACAGCTCCCTTGAGGTTCGTCTGTTACACTTAGGCTACTCGAATCCCATATACAGCATATGCCTTCTCCCAGGCAACAGAACTCCTGGAAACGCTTCTCTCTACACCCAGGATACAGAACTCCTGAAAACTGCATCTCGCTACATCCAGGAGACAGAGCTCCCGTAAGCTGCTTATTGTACCCTCATTGTAAAGTAAATGCACATTTAGCGTATGCCAATTTCCAGGATACAGAATTCCCATAAACTGCTTTTCCCCACACCCAGATACAGAACTCCGGTAAACTGTGTTCTCTACATCCAGGTTACAGAACTCCCTTAAGCTGTTTCTGCTACACTCAGCACTCAGAAAACCCGCATATAGCAAAAGCCTAATTCCAGGCTTCAGAATTCCAGTAAACAGCTCCTCTCTACACGAAAGATAGAGAACTGCTGCAAACTGTGTCTCCCTGCATCTAGTTAACAGAGCTACCCTAAGCTGTGTCTTCTACACTCACGATACGGAACACCCACATATTGCGAATGCCAAAGCCATGACACAGAAGTACTGTAAACTGCTTATCCCTATACCCTGATACAGAACTCCGAAATACTGCGTCTCTCTACCTCCAGTTTACACAGCTCCCTTGAGGTTCGTCTGTTACGCTTAGGCTACTCGAATCCCATATACAGCATATGCCTTCTCCCAGGCTACAGAACTCCTGGAAACACTTCTCTCTACACCCAGGATGCAGAACTCCTGAAAACTGCATCTCGCTACATCCAAGAGACAGAGCTCCCGTAAGCTGCTTATTGTACCCTCATTGTAAAGTAAATGCACATTTAGCGTATGCCTATTTCCAGGATACAGAATTCCCATAAACTGCTTTTCCCCACACCCAGATACAGAACTCCGGTAAACTGTGTTCTCTACATCCAGGTTACAGAACTCCCATATGCTGCGTCTGCTACACTCAAGCTACAGAAATCCCATATAGAGCGTATATCTTCTCCCAGGCTTCAGAACTCTTGGAAACAGCTTCTTTCTACATGCAACCTACAGAATGCCTGGAAACTGCATCTCTCTACACCCAGGTAACAGAACTCCCGTAAGCCGCTTCTGCTATACTCAGCATACAGAAAACCCACATATAGCGAATGCCTAATTCCAGGCTTCAGAATACCAGTAAACAGCTCCTCTCTACACGAAAGATAGAGAACTGCTGCAAACTGTGTCTCCCTGCATCTAGTTAACAGAGCTACCCTAAGCTGTGTCTTCTACACTCACGATACGGAACACCCACATATTGCGAATGCCAAAGCCATGACACAGAAGTACTGTAAACTGCTTATTCCTATACCCCGATACAGAACTCTGGAATACTGCGTCTCTCTACCTCCAAGTTACAGAGCTCCCTTGAGGTTCGTCTGCTACGCTCAGGCTACAGGAATCCCATATACAGCGTATGCCTTTTCCCATTCAACAGAACTCTTGGGAACTGATTCTCTCTACACCCAGGATACAGAAATCCTGAAAACTGCATCTCGCTACATGCAGGAGACAGAGCTCCCATAAGCTGCTTATTATACCCTCAGGGTACAGTAAACACACATTTAGCGTATGCCAATTTCCAGGATACAGAATTCCCATAAACTGCTTTTCCCCACACTCAGATACAGAACTCCGGTAAACTGTGTTCTCTACATCCAGGTTACAGAACTCCCATATGCTGCGTCTGCTACATTCAAGCTACAGAAATCCCATATACAGCGTATGCCTTCTCCCAGGCTGCAGAACTCTTGGAAACAGCTTCTTTCTACATGCAACCTACAGAACTCCTGGAAACTGCATCTCTCTACACCCAGGTAACAGAAGGCCAGCAAGCTGCTTCTGCTATACTCAGCATACAGAAAACCCGCATATAGCGAATGCCTAATTCCAGGCTTCAGAATACCAGTAAACAGCTGTTCTCTACACGAAAGATAGAGAACTGCTGCAAACTGTGTCTCCCTGCATCTAGTTAACAGAGCTACCCTAAGCTGTGTCTCCTACACTCAGGATACAGAAAACCCGCATATTGCGAATGCGAAATCCATGACACAGAAGTAGGGTAAACTGCTTATCCTTATACCCCGATACAGAACTCCGAAATACTGCGTCTCTCTACCTCCAGTTTACACAGCTCCCTTGAGGTTCGTCTGTTACGCTTAGGCTACTCGAATCCCATATACAGCATATGCCTTCTCCCAGGCAACAGAATTCCTGGAAACGCTTCTCTCTACACCCAGGATACAGAACTCCTGAAAACTGCATCTCGCTACATCCAAGAGACAGAGCTCCCGTAAGCTGCTTATTGTACCCTCAGGGTAAAGTAAATGCACATTTAGCGTATGCCTATTTCCAGGATACAGAATTCCCATAAACTGCTTTTCCCCACACCCAGATACAGAACTCCGGTAAACTGTGTTCTCTACATCCAGGTTACAGAACTCCCATATGCTGCGTCTGCTACACTCAAGCTACAGAAATCCCATATAGAGCGTATATCTTCTCCCAGGCTTCAGAACTCTTGGAAACAGCTTCTTTCTACATGCAACCTACAGAATGCCTGGAAACTGTATCTCTCTACACCCAGGTAACAGAACTCCCGTAAGCCGCTTCTGCTATACTCAGCATACCGAAAACCCGCATATAGCGAATGCCTAATTCCAGGCTTCAGAATACCAGTAAACAGCTGCTCTCTACACGAAAGATAGAGAACTGCTGCAAACTGTGTCTCCCTGCATCTAGTTAACAGAGCTACCCTAAGCTGTGTCTCCTACACTCAGGATACAGCAAACCCGCATATTGCGAATGCCAAGTCCATGACACAGAAGTAGGGTAAACTGCTTATCCCTATACCCCGATACAGAACTCCGAAATACTGCATCTCTCTACCTCCAGTTTACACAGCTCCCTTGAGGTTCGTCTGTTACACTTAGGCTACTCGAATCCCATATACAGCATATGCCTTCTCCCAGGCAACAGAACTCCTGGAAACGCTTCTCTCTACACCCAGGATACAGAACTCCTGAAAACTGCATCTCGCTACATCCAGGAGACAGAGCTCCCGTAAGCTGCTTATTGTACCCTCATTGTAAAGTAAATGCACATTTGGCGTATGCCTATTTCCAGGATACAGAATTCCCATAAACTGCTTTTCCCCACACCCAGATACAGAACTCCGGTAAACTCTGTTCTCTACATCCAGGTTACAGAACTCCCTTAAGCTGCTTCTGCTACACTCAGCACTCAGAAAACCCGCATATAGCAAAAGCCTAATTCCAGGCTTCAGAATTCCAGTAAACAGCTCCTCTCTACACGAAAGATAGAGAACTGCTGCAAACTGTGTCTCCCTGCATCTAGTTAACAGAGCTACCCTAAGCTGTGTCTTCTACACTCACGATACGGAACACCCACATATTGCGAATGCCAAAGCCATGACACAGAAGTACTGTAAACTGCTTATCCCTATACCCTGATACAGAACTCCGAAATACTGCGTCTCTCTACCTCCAGTTTACACAGCTCCCTTGAGGTTCGTCTGTTACGCTTAGGCTACTCGAATCCCATATACAGCATATGCCTTCTCCCAGGCTACAGAACTCCTGGAAACGCTTCTCTCTACACCCAGGATACAGAACTCCTGAAAACTGCATCTCGCTACATCCAAGAGACAGAGCTCCCGTAAGCTGCTTATTGTACCCTCATTGTAAAGTAAATGCACATTTAGCGTATGCCTATTTCCAGGATACAGAATTCCCATAAACTGCTTTTCCCCACACCCAGATACAGAACTCCGGTAAACTGTGTTCTCTACATCCAGGTTACAGAACTCCCATATGCTGCGTCTGCTACACTCAAGCTACAGAAATCCCATATAGAGCGTATATCTTCTCCCAGGCTTCAGAACTCTTGGAAACAGCTTCTTTCTACATGCAACCTACAGAATGCCTGGAAACTGCATCTCTCTACACCCAGGTAACAGAACTCCCGTAAGCCGCTTCTGCTATACTCAGCATACAGAAAACCCGCATATAGCGAATGCCTAATTCCAGGCTTCAGAATTCCAGTAAACAGCTCCTCTCTACACGAAAGATAGAGAACTGCTGCAAACTGTGTCTCCCTGCATCTAGTTAACAGAGCTACCCTAAGCTGTGTCTTCTACACTCACGATACGGAACACCCACATATTGCGAATGCCAAAGCCATGACACAGAAGTACTGTAAACTGCTTATTCCTATACCCCGATACAGAACTCTGGAATACTGCGTCTCTCTACCTCCAAGTTACAGAGCTCCCTTGAGGTTCGTCTGCTACGCTCAGGCTACAGGAATCCCATATACAGCGTATGCCTTTTCCCATTCAACAGAACTCTTGGGAACTGATTCTCTCTACACCCAGGATACAGAACTCCTGAAAACTGCATCTCGCTACATCCAAGAGACAGAGCTCCCGTAAGCTGCTTATTGTACCCTCAGGGTAAAGTAAATGCACATTTAGCATATGCCTATTTTCAGGATACAGAATTCCCATAAACTGCTTTTCCCCACACTCAGATACAGAACTCCGGTAAACTGTGTTCTCTACATCCAGGTTACAGAACTCCCATATGCTGCGTCTGCTACATTCAAGCTACAGAAATCCCATATACAGCGTATGCCTTCTCCCAGGCTGCAGAACTCTTGGAAACAGCTTCTTTCTACATGCAACCTACAGAACTCCTGGAAACTGCATCTCTCTACACCCAGGTAACAGAAGGCCAGCAAGCTGCTTCTGCTATACTCAGCATACAGAAAACCCGCATATAGCGAATGCCTAATTCCAGGCTTCAGAATACCAGTATACAGCTGCTCTCTACACGATAGATAGAGAACTGCTGCAAACTGTGTCTCCCTGCATCTAGTTAACAGAGCTACCCTAAGCTGTGTCTCCTACACTCAGGATACAGAAAACCCGCATATTGCGAATGCGAAATCCATGACACAGAAGTAGGGTAAACTGCTTATCCTTATACCCCGATACAGAACTCCGAAATACTGCGTCTCTCTACCTCCAGTTTACACAGCTCCCTTGAGGTTCGTCTGTTACGCTTAGGCTACTCGAATCCCATATACAGCATATGCCTTCTCCCAGGCTACAGAACTCCTGGAAACGCTTCTCTCTACACCCAGGATACAGAACTCCTGAAAACTGCATCTCGCTACATCCAAGAGACAGAGCTCCCGTAAGCTGCTTATTGTACCCTCAGGGTAAAGTAAATGCACATTTAGCGTATGCCTATTTCCAGGATACAGAATTCCCATAAACTGCTTTTCCCCACACCCAGATACAGAACTCCGGTAAACTGTGTTCTCTACATCCAGGTTACAGAACTCCCATATGCTGCGTCTGCTACACTCAAGCTACAGAAATCCCATATAGAGCGTATATCTTCTCCCAGGCTTCAGAACTCTTGGAAACAGCTTCTTTCTACATGCAACCTACAGAATGCCTGGAAACTGTATCTCTCTACACCCAGGTAACAGAACTCCCGTAAGCCGCTTCTGCTATACTCAGCATACCGAAAACCCGCATATAGCGAATGCCTAATTCCAGGCTTCAGAATACCAGTAAACAGCTGCTCTCTACACGAAAGATAGAGAACTGCTGCAAACTGTGTCTCCCTGCATCTAGTTAACAGAGCTACCCTAAGCTGTGTCTCCTACACTCAGGATACAGCAAACCCGCATATTGCGAATGCCAAGTCCATGACACAGAAGTAGGGTAAACTGCTTATCCCTATACCCCGATACAGAACTCCGAAATACTGCGTCTCTCTACCTCCAGTTTACACAGCTCCCTTGAGGTTCGTCTGTTACACTTAGGCTACTCGAATCCCATATACAGCATATGCCTTCTCCCAGGCAACAGAACTCCTGGAAACGCTTCTCTCTACACCCAGGATACAGAACTCCTGAAAACTGCATCTCGCTACATCCAGGAGACAGAGCTCCCGTAAGCTGCTTATTGTACCCTCATTGTAAAGTAAATGCACATTTGGCGTATGCCTATTTCCAGGATACAGAATTCCCATAAACTGCTTTTCCCCACACCCAGATACAGAACTCCGGTAAACTCTGTTCTCTACATCCAGGTTACAGAACTCCCTTAAGCTGCTTCTGCTACACTCAGCACTCAGAAAACCCGCATATAGCAAAAGCCTAATTCCAGGCTTCAGAATTCCAGTAAACAGCTCCTCTCTACACGAAAGATAGAGAACTGCTGCAAACTGTGTCTCCCTGCATCTAGTTAACAGAGCTACCCTAAGCTGTGTCTTCTACACTCACGATACGGAACACCCACATATTGCGAATGCCAAAGCCATGACACAGAAGTACTGTAAACTGCTTATTCCTATACCCCGATACAGAACTCTGGAATACTGCGTCTCTCTACCTCCAAGTTACAGAGCTCCCTTGAGGTTCGTCTGCTACGCTCAGGCTACAGGAATCCCATATACAGCGTATGCCTTTTCCCAGGCTACAGAACTCCTGGAAACGCTTCTCTCTACACCCAGGATACAGAACTCCTGAAAACTGCATCTCGCTACATCCAAGAGACAGAGCTCCCGTAAGCTGCTTATTGTACCCTCAGGGTAAAGTAAATGCACATTTAGCGTATGCCTATTTCCAGGATACAGAATTCCCATAAACTGCTTTTCCCCACACCCAGATACAGAACTCCGGTAAACTGTGTTCTCTACATCCAGGTTACAGAACTCCCATATGCTGCGTCTGCTACACTCAAGCTACAGAAATCCCATATAGAGCGTATATCTTCTCCCAGGCTTCAGAACTCTTGGAAACAGCTTCTTTCTACATGCAACCTACAGAATGCCTGGAAACTGCATCTCTCTACACCCAGGTAACAGAACTCCCGTAAGCCGCTTCTGCTATACTCAGCATACAGAAAACCCGCATATAGCGAATGCCTAATTCCAGGCTTCAGAATTCCAGTAAACAGCTCCTCTCTACACGAAAGATAGAGAACTGCTGCAAACTGTGTCTCCCTGCATCTAGTTAACAGAGCTACCCTAAGCTGTGTCTTCTACACTCACGATACGGAACACCCACATATTGCGAATGCCAAAGCCATGACACAGAAGTACTATAAACTGCTTATTCCTATACCCCGATACAGAACTCTGGAATACTGCGTCTCTCTACCTCCAAGTTACAGAGCTCCCTTGAGGTTCGTCTGCTACGCTCAGGCTACAGGAATCCCATATACAGCGTATGCCTTTTCCCATTCAACAGAACTCTTGGGAACTGATTCTCTCTACACCCAGGATACAGAACTCCTGAAAACTGCATCTCGCTACATCCAAGAGACAGAGCTCCCGTAAGCTGCTTATTGTACCCTCATTGTAAAGTAAATGCACATTTAGCGTATGCCTATTTCCAGGATACAGAATTCCCATAAACTGCTTTTCCCCACACCCAGATACAGAACTCCGGTAAACTGTGTTCTCTACATCCAGGTTACAGAACTCCCATATGCTGCGTCTGCTACACTCAAGCTACAGAAATCCCATATAGAGCGTATATCTTCTCCCAGGCTTCAGAACTCTTGGAAACAGCTTCTTTCTACATGCAACCTACAGAATGCCTGGAAACTGCATCTCTCTACACCCAGGTAACAGAACTCCCGTAAGCCGCTTCTGCTATACTCAGCATACAGAAAACCCGCATATAGCGAATGCCTAATTCCAGGCTTCAGAATTCCAGTAAACAGCTCCTCTCTACACGAAAGATAGAGAACTGCTGCAAACTGTGTCTCCCTGCATCTAGTTAACAGAGCTACCCTAAGCTGTGTCTTCTACACTCACGATACGGAACACCCACATATTGCGAATGCCAAAGCCATGACACAGAAGTACTGTAAACTGCTTATTCCTATACCCCGATACAGAACTCTGGAATACTGCGTCTCTCTACCTCCAAGTTACAGAGCTCCCTTGAGGTTCGTCTGCTACGCTCAGGCTACAGGAATCCCATATACAGCGTATGCCTTTTCCCATTCAACAGAACTCTTGGGAACTGATTCTCTCTACACCCAGGATACAGAACTCCTGAAAACTGCATCTCGCTACATCCAAGAGACAGAGCTCCCGTAAGCTGCTTATTGTACCCTCATTGTAAAGTAAATGCACATTTAGCGTATGCCTATTTTCAGGATACAGAATTCCCATAAACTGCTTTTCCCCACACTCAGATACAGAACTCCGGTAAACTGTGTTCTCTACATCCAGGTTACAGAACTCCCATATGCTGCGTCTGCTACATTCAAGCTACAGAAATCCCATATACAGCGTATGCCTTCTCCCAGGCTGCAGAACTCTTGGAAACAGCTTCTTTCTACATGCAACCTACAGAACTCCTGGAAACTGCATCTCTCTACACCCAGGTAACAGAAGGCCAGCAAGCTGCTTCTGCTATACTCAGCATACAGAAAACCCGCATATAGCGAATGCCTAATTCCAGGCTTCAGAATACCAGTATACAGCTGCTCTCTACACGAACGATAGAGAACTGCTGCAAACTGTGTCTCCCTGCATCTAGTTAACAGAGCTACCCTAAGCTGTGTCTCCTACACTCAGGATACAGAAAACCCGCATATTGCGAATGCGAAATCCATGACACAGAAGTAGGGTAAACTGCTTATCCTTATACCCCGATACAGAACTCCGAAATACTGCGTCTCTCTACCTCCAGTTTACACAGCTCCCTTGAGGTTCGTCTGTTACGCTTAGGCTACTCGAATCCCATATACAGCATATGCCTTCTCCCAGGCTACAGAACTCCTGGAAACGCTTCTCTCTACACCCAGGATACAGAACTCCTGAAAACTGCATCTCGCTACATCCAAGAGACAGAGCTCCCGTAAGCTGCTTATTGTACCCTCAGGGTAAAGTAAATGCACATTTAGCGTATGCCTATTTCCAGGATACAGAATTCCCATAAACTGCTTTTCCCCACACCCAGATACAGAACTCCGGTAAACTGTGTTCTCTACATCCAGGTTACAGAACTCCCATATGCTGCGTCTGCTACACTCAAGCTACAGAAATCCCATATAGAGCGTATATCTTCTCCCAGGCTTCAGAACTCTTGGAAACAGCTTCTTTCTACATGCAACCTACAGAATGCCTGGAAACTGCATCTCTCTACACCCAGGTAACAGAACTCCCGTAAGCCGCTTCTGCTATACTCAGCATACAGAAAACCCGCATATAGCGAATGCCTAATTCCAGGCTTCAGAATTCCAGTAAACAGCTCCTCTCTACACGAAAGATAGAGAACTGCTGCAAACTGTGTCTCCCTGCATCTAGTTAACAGAGCTACCCTAAGCTGTGTCTCCTACACTCAGGATACAGCAAACCCGCATATTGCGAATGCCAAGTCCATGACACAGAAGTAGGGTAAACTGCTTATCCCTATACCCCGATACAGAACTCCGAAATACTGCGTCTCTCTACCTCCAGTTTACACAGCTCCCTTGAGGTTCGTCTGTTACAGTTAGGCTACTCGAATCCCATATACAGCATATGCCTTCTCCCAGGCAACAGAACTCCTGGAAACGCTTCTCTCTACACCCAGGATACAGAACTCCTGAAAACTGCATCTCGCTACATCCAGGAGACAGAGCTCCCGTAAGCTGCTTATTGTACCCTCATTGTAAAGTAAATGCACATTTGGCGTATGCCTATTTCCAGGATACAGAATTCCCATAAACTGCTTTTCCCCACACCCAGATACAGAACTCCGGTAAACTCTGTTCTCTACATCCAGGTTACAGAACTCCCTTAAGCTGCTTCTGCTACACTCAGCACTCAGAAAACCCGCATATAGCAAAAGCCTAATTCCAGGCTTCAGAATTCCAGTAAACAGCTCCTCTCTACACGAAAGATAGAGAACTGCTGCAAACTGTGTCTCCCTGCATCTAGTTAACAGAGCTACCCTAAGCTGTGTCTTCTACACTCACGATACGGAACACCCACATATTGCGAATGCCAAAGCCATGACACAGAAGTACTGTAAACTGCTTATCCCTATACCCTGATACAGAACTCCGAAATACTGCGTCTCTCTACCTCCAGTTTACACAGCTCCCTTGAGGTTCGTCTGTTACGCTTAGGCTACTCGAATCCCATATACAGCATATGCCTTCTCCCAGGCTACAGAACTCCTGGAAACGCTTCTCTCTACACCCAGGATACAGAACTCCTGAAAACTGCATCTCGCTACATCCAGGAGACAGAGCTCCCGTAAGCTGCTTATTATACCCTCAGGGTACAGTAAACACACATTTAGCGTATGCCAATTTCCAGGATACAGAATTCCCATAAACTGCTTTTCCCCACACCCAGATACAGAACTCCGGTAAACTGTGTTCTCTACATCCAGGTTACAGAACTCCCATATGCTGCGTCTGCTACATTCAAGCTACAGAAATCCCATATACAGCGTATGCCTTCTCCCAGGCTGCAGAACTCTTGGAAACAGCTTCTTTCTACATGCAACCTACAGAACTCCTGGAAACTGCATCTCTCTACACCCAGGTAACAGAAGGCCAGCAAGCTGCTTCTGCTATACTCAGCATACAGAAAACCCGCATATAGCGAATGCCTAATTCCAGGCTTCAGAATACCAGTAAACAGCTCCTCTCTACACGAAAGATAGAGAACTGCTGCAAACTGTGTCTCCCTGCATCTAGTTAACAGAGCTACCCTAAGCTGTGTCTCCTACACTCAGGATACGGAACACCCACATATTGCGAATGCCAAAGCCATGACACAGAAGTAGGGTAAACTGCTTATCCTTATACCCCGATACAGAACTCCGAAATACTGCGTCTCTCTACCTCCAGTTTACACAGCTCCCTTGAGGTTCGTCTGTTACGCTTAGGCTACTCGAATCCCATATACAGCATATGCCTTCTCCCAGGCTACAGAACTCCTGGAAACGCTTCTCTCTACACCCAGGATACAGAACTCCTGAAAACTGCATCTCGCTACATCCAAGAGACAGAGCTCCTGTAAGCTGCATATTGTACCCTCATTGTAAAGTAAATGCACATTTAGCGTATGCCTATTTCCAGGATACAGAATTCCCATAAACTGCTTTTCCCCACACCCAGATACAGAACTCCGGTAAACTGTGTTCTCTACATCCAGGTTACAGAACTCCCATATGCTGCGTCTGCTACACTCAAGCTACAGAAATCCCATATAGAGCGTATATCTTCTCCCAGGCTTCAGAACTCTTGGAAACAGCTTCTTTCTACATGCAACCTACAGAATGCCTGGAAACTGCATCTCTCTACACCCAGGTAACAGAACTCCCGTAAGCCGCTTCTGCTATACTCAGCATACAGAAAACCCGCATATAGCGAATGCCTAATTCCAGGCTTCAGAATTCCAGTAAACAGCTCCTCTCTACACGAAAGATAGAGAACTGCTGCAAACTGTGTCTCCCTGCATCTAGTTAACAGAGCTACCCTAAGCTGTGTCTTCTACACTCACGATACGGAACACCCACATATTGCGAATGCCAAAGCCATGACACAGAAGTACTGTAAACTGCTTATTCCTATACCCCGATACAGAACTCTGGAATACTGCGTCTCTCTACCTCCAAGTTACAGAGCTCCCTTGAGGTTCGTCTGCTACGCTCAGGCTACAGGAATCCCATATACAGCGTATGCCTTTTCCCATTCAACAGAACTCTTGGGAACTGATTCTCTCTACACCCAGGATACAGAACTCCTGAAAACTGCATCTCGCTACATCCAAGAGACAGAGCTCCCGTAAGCTGCTTATTGTACCCTCATTGTAAAGTAAATGCACATTTAGCGTATGCCTATTTCCAGGATACAGAATTCCCATAAACTGCTTTTCCCCACACCCAGATACAGAACTCCGGTAAACTGTGTTCTCTACATCCAGGTTACAGAACTCCCATATGCTGCGTCTGCTACACTCAAGCTACAGAAATCCCATATAGAGCGTATATCTTCTCCCAGGCTTCAGAACTCTTGGAAACAGCTTCTTTCTACATGCAACCTACAGAATGCCTGGAAACTGCATCTCTCTACACCCAGGTAACAGAACTCCCGTAAGCCGCTTCTGCTATACTCAGCATACAGAAAACCCGCATATAGCGAATGCCTAATTCCAGGCTTCAGAATTCCAGTAAACAGCTCCTCTCTACACGAAAGATAGAGAACTGCTGCAAACTGTGTCTCCCTGCATCTAGTTAACAGAGCTACCCTAAGCTGTGTCTTCTACACTCACGATACGGAACACCCACATATTGCGAATGCCAAAGCCATGACACAGAAGTACTGTAAACTGCTTATTCCTATACCCCGATACAGAACTCTGGAATACTGCGTCTCTCTACCTCCAAGTTACAGAGCTCCCTTGAGGTTCGTCTGCTACGCTCAGGCTACAGGAATCCCATATACAGCGTATGCCTTTTCCCATTCAACAGAACTCTTGGGAACTGATTCTCTCTACACCCAGGATACAGAACTCCTGAAAACTGCATCTCGCTACATCCAAGAGACAGAGCTCCCGTAAGCTGCTTATTGTACCCTCATTGTAAAGTAAATGCACATTTAGCGTATGCCTATTTTCAGGATACAGAATTCCCATAAACTGCTTTTCCCCACACTCAGATACAGAACTCCGGTAAACTGTGTTCTCTACATCCAGGTTACAGAACTCCCATATGCTGCGTCTGCTACATTCAAGCTACAGAAATCCCATATACAGCGTATGCCTTCTCCCAGGCTGCAGAACTCTTGGAAACAGCTTCTTTCTACATGCAACCTACAGAACTCCTGGAAACTGCATCTCTCTACACCCAGGTAACAGAAGGCCAGCAAGCTGCTTCTGCTATACTCAGCATACAGAAAACCCGCATATAGCGAATGCCTAATTCCAGGCTTCAGAATACCAGTATACAGCTGCTCTCTACACGATAGATAGAGAACTGCTGCAAACTGTGTCTCCCTGCATCTAGTTAACAGAGCTACCCTAAGCTGTGTCTCCTACACTCAGGATACAGAAAACCCGCATATTGCGAATGCGAAATCCATGACACAGAAGTAGGGTAAACTGCTTATCCTTATACCCCGATACAGAACTCCGAAATACTGCGTCTCTCTACCTCCAGTTTACACAGCTCCCTTGAGGTTCGTCTGTTACGCTTAGGCTACTCGAATCCCATATACAGCATATGCCTTCTCCCAGGCTACAGAACTCCTGGAAACGCTTCTCTCTACACCCAGGATACAGAACTCCTGAAAACTGCATCTCACTACATCCAAGAGACAGAGCTCCCGTAAGCTGCTTATTGTACCCTCAGGGTAAAGTAAATGCACATTTAGCGTATGCCTATTTCCAGGATACAGAATTCCCATAAACTGCTTTTCCCCACACCCAGATACAGAACTCCGGTAAACTGTGTTCTCTACATCCAGGTTACAGAACTCCCATATGCTGCGTCTGCTACACTCAAGCTACAGAAATCCCATATAGAGCGTATATCTTCTCCCAGGCTTCAGAACTCTTGGAAACAGCTTCTTTCTACATGCAACCTACAGAATGCCTGGAAACTGCATCTCTCTACACCCAGGTAACAGAACTCCCGTAAGCCGCTTCTGCTATACTCAGCATACAGAAAACCCGCATATAGCGAATGCCTAATTCCAGGCTTCAGAATTCCAGTAAACAGCTCCTCTCTACACGAAAGATAGAGAACTGCTGCAAACTGTGTCTCCCTGCATCTAGTTAACAGAGCTACCCTAAGCTGTGTCTCCTACACTCAGGATACAGCAAACCCGCATATTGCGAATGCCAAGTCCATGACACAGAAGTAGGGTAAACTGCTTATCCCTATACCCCGATACAGAACTCCGAAATACTGCGTCTCTCTACCTCCAGTTTACACAGCTCCCTTGAGGTTCGTCTGTTACAGTTAGGCTACTCGAATCCCATATACAGCATATGCCTTCTCCCAGGCAACAGAACTCCTGGAAACGCTTCTCTCTACACCCAGGATACAGAACTCCTGAAAACTGCATCTCGCTACATCCAGGAGACAGAGCTCCCGTAAGCTGCTTATTGTACCCTCATTGTAAAGTAAATGCACATTTGGCGTATGCCTATTTCCAGGATACAGAATTCCCATAAACTGCTTTTCCCCACACCCAGATACAGAACTCCGGTAAACTCTGTTCTCTACATCCAGGTTACAGAACTCCCTTAAGCTGCTTCTGCTACACTCAGCACTCAGAAAACCCGCATATAGCAAAAGCCTAATTCCAGGCTTCAGAATTCCAGTAAACAGCTCCTCTCTACACGAAAGATAGAGAACTGCTGCAAACTGTGTCTCCCTGCATCTAGTTAACAGAGCTACCCTAAGCTGTGTCTTCTACACTCACGATACGGAACACCCACATATTGCGAATGCCAAAGCCATGACACAGAAGTACTGTAAACTGCTTATCCCTATACCCTGATACAGAACTCCGAAATACTGCGTCTCTCTACCTCCAGTTTACACAGCTCCCTTGAGGTTCGTCTGTTACGCTTAGGCTACTCGAATCCCATATACAGCATATGCCTTCTCCCAGGCTACAGAACTCCTGGAAACGCTTCTCTCTACACCCAGGATACAGAACTCCTGAAAACTGCATCTCGCTACATCCAGGAGACAGAGCTCCCGTAAGCTGCTTATTATACCCTCAGGGTACAGTAAACACACATTTAGCGTATGCCAATTTCCAGGATACAGAATTCCCATAAACTGCTTTTCCCCACACCCAGATACAGAACTCCGGTAAACTGTGTTCTCTACATCCAGGTTACAGAACTCCCATATGCTGCGTCTGCTACATTCAAGCTACAGAAATCCCATATACAGCGTATGCCTTCTCCCAGGCTGCAGAACTCTTGGAAACAGCTTCTTTCTACATGCAACCTACAGAACTCCTGGAAACTGCATCTCTCTACACCCAGGTAACAGAAGGCCAGCAAGCTGCTTCTGCTATACTCAGCATACAGAAAACCCGCATATAGCGAATGCCTAATTCCAGGCTTCAGAATACCAGTAAACAGCTCCTCTCTACACGAAAGATAGAGAACTGCTGCAAACTGTGTCTCCCTGCATCTAGTTAACAGAGCTACCCTAAGCTGTGTCTCCTACACTCAGGATACGGAACACCCACATATTGCGAATGCCAAAGCCATGACACAGAAGTAGGGTAAACTGCTTATCCTTATACCCCGATACAGAACTCCGAAATACTGCGTCTCTCTACCTCCAGTTTACACAGCTCCCTTGAGGTTCGTCTGTTACGCTTAGGCTACTCGAATCCCATATACAGCATATGCCTTCTCCCAGGCTACAGAACTCCTGGAAACGCTTCTCTCTACACCCAGGATACAGAACTCCTGAAAACTGCATCTCGCTACATCCAAGAGACAGAGCTCCTGTAAGCTGCATATTGTACCCTCATTGTAAAGTAAATGCACATTTAGCGTATGCCTATTTCCAGGATACAGAATTCCCATAAACTGCTTTTCCCCACACCCAGATACAGAACTCCGGTAAACTGTGTTCTCTACATCCAGGTTACAGAACTCCCATATGCTGCGTCTGCTACACTCAAGCTACAGAAATCCCATATAGAGCGTATATCTTCTCCCAGGCTTCAGAACTCTTGGAAACAGCTTCTTTCTACATGCAACCTACAGAATGCCTGGAAACTGTATCTCTCTACAGCCAGGTAACAGAACTCCCGTAAGCCGCTTCTGCTATACTCAGCATACAGAAAACCCGCATATAGCGAATGCCTAATTCCAGGCTTCAGAATACCAGTAAACAGCTGCTCTCTACACGAAAGATAGAGAACTGCTGCAAACTGTGTCTCCCTGCATCTAGTTAACAGAGCTACCCTAAGCTGTGTCTCCTACACTCAGGATACAGAAAACCCGCATATTGCGAATGCCAAGTCCATGACACAGAAGTAGGGTAAACTGCTTATCCTTATACCCCGATACAGAACTCCGAAATACTGCGTCTCTCTACCTCCAGTTTACACAGCTCCCTTGAGGTTCGTCTGTTACGCTTAGGCTACTCGAATCCCATATACAGCATATGCCTTCTCCCAGGCTACAGAACTCCTGGAAACGCTTCTCTCTACACCCAGGATACAGAACTCCTGAAAACTGCATCTCGCTACATCCAAGAGACAGAGCTCCCGTAAGCTGCTTATTGTACCCTCATTGTAAAGTAAATGCACATTTAGCGTATGCCTATTTCCAGGATACAGAATTCCCATAAACTGCTTTTCCCCACACCCAGATACAGAACTCCGGTAAACTGTGTTCTCTACATCCAGGTTACAGAACTCCCATATGCTGCGTCTGCTACACTCAAGCTACAGAAATCCCATATAGAGCGTATATCTTCTCCCAGGCTTCAGAACTCTTGGAAACAGCTTCTTTCTACATGCAACCTACAGAATGCCTGGAAACTGCATCTCTCTACACCCAGGTAACAGAACTCCCGTAAGCCGCTTCTGCTATACTCAGCATACAGAAAACCCGCATATAGCGAATGCCGAATTCCAGGCTTCAGAATTCCAGTAAACAGCTCCTCTCTACACGAAAGATAGAGAACTGCTGCAAACTGTGTCTCCCTGCATCTAGTTAACAGAGCTACCCTAAGCTGTGTCTCCTACACTCAGGATACAGAAAACCCGCATATTGCGAATGCCAAGTCCATGACACAGAAGTAGGGTAAACTGCTTATCCCTATACCCCGATACAGAACTCCGAAATACTGCGTCTCTCTACCTCCAGTTTACACAGCTCCCTTGAGGTTCGTCTGTTACACTTAGGCTACTCGAATCCCATATACAGCATATGCCTTCTCCCAGGCTACAGGACTCCTGGAAACGCTTCTCTCTACACCCAGGATACAGAACTCCTGAAAACTGCATCTCGCTACATCCAGGAGACAGAGCTCCCGTAAGCTGCTTATTGTACCCTCATTGTAAAGTAAATGCACATTTAGCGTATGCCTATTTCCAGGATACAGAATTCCCATAAACTGCTTTTCCCCACACTCAGATACAGAACTCCGGTAAACTGTGTTCTCTACATCCAGGTTACAGAACTCCCATATGCTGCGTCTGCTACATTCAAGCTACAGAAATCCCATATACAGCGTATGCCTTCTCCCAGGCTGCAGAACTCTTGGAAACAGCTTCTTTCTACATGCAACCTACAGAACTCCTGGAAACTGCATCTCTCTACACCCAGGTAACAGAAGGCCAGCAAGCTGCTTCTGCTATACTCAGCATACAGAAAACCCGCATATAGCGAATGCCTAATTCCAGGCTTCAGAATACCAGTATACAGCTGCTCTCTACACGATAGATAGAGAACTGCTGCAAACTGTGTCTCCCTGCATCTAGTTAACAGAGCTACCCTAAGCTGTGTCTCCTACACTCAGGATACAGAAAACCCGCATATTGCGAATGCGAAATCCATGACACAGAAGTAGGGTAAACTGCTTATCCTTATACCCCGATACAGAACTCCGAAATACTGCGTCTCTCTACCTCCAGTTTACACAGCTCCCTTGAGGTTCGTCTGTTACGCTTAGGCTACTCGAATCCCATATACAGCATATGCCTTCTCCCAGGCTACAGAACTCCTGGAAACGCTTCTCTCTACACCCAGGATACAGAACTCCTGAAAACTGCATCTCGCTACATCCAAGAGACAGAGCTCCCGTAAGCTGCTTATTGTACCCTCAGGGTAAAGTAAATGCACATTTAGCGTATGCCTATTTCCAGGATACAGAATTCCCATAAACTGCTTTTCCCCACACCCAGATACAGAACTCCGGTAAACTGTGTTCTCTACATCCAGGTTACAGAACTCCCATATGCTGCGTCTGCTACACTCAAGCTACAGAAATCCCATATAGAGCGTATATCTTCTCCCAGGCTTCAGAACTCTTGGAAACAGCTTCTTTCTACATGCAACCTACAGAATGCCTGGAAACTGTATCTCTCTACAGCCAGGTAACAGAACTCCCGTAAGCCGCTTCTGCTATACTCAGCATACCGAAAACCCGCATATAGCGAATGCCTAATTCCAGGCTTCAGAATACCAGTAAACAGCTGCTCTCTACACGAAAGATAGAGAACTGCTGCAAACTGTGTCTCCCTGCATCTAGTTAACAGAGCTACCCTAAGCTGTGTCTCCTACACTCAGGATACAGCAAACCCGCATATTGCGAATGCCAAGTCCATGACACAGAAGTAGGGTAAACTGCTTATCCCTATACCCCGATACAGAACTCCGAAATACTGCGTCTCTCTACCTCCAGTTTACACAGCTCCCTTGAGGTTCGTCTGTTACACTTAGGCTACTCGAATCCCATATACAGCATATGCCTTCTCCCAGGCAACAGAACTCCTGGAAACGCTTCTCTCTACACCCAGGATACAGAACTCCTGAAAACTGCATCTCGCTACATCCAGGAGACAGAGCTCCCGTAAGCTGCTTATTGTACCCTCATTGTAAAGTAAATGCACATTTGGCGTATGCCTATTTCCAGGATACAGAATTCCCATAAACTGCTTTTCCCCACACCCAGATACAGAACTCCGGTAAACTCTGTTCTCTACATCCAGGTTACAGAACTCCCTTAAGCTGCTTCTGCTACACTCAGCACTCAGAAAACCCGCATATAGCAAAAGCCTAATTCCAGGCTTCAGAATTCCAGTAAACAGCTCCTCTCTACACGAAAGATAGAGAACTGCTGCAAACTGTGTCTCCCTGCATCTAGTTAACAGAGCTACCCTAAGCTGTGTCTTCTACACTCACGATACGGAACACCCACATATTGCGAATGCCAAAGCCATGACACAGAAGTACTGTAAACTGCTTATTCCTATACCCCGATACAGAACTCTGGAATACTGCGTCTCTCTACCTCCAAGTTACAGAGCTCCCTTGAGGTTCGTCTGCTACGCTCAGGCTACAGGAATCCCATATACAGCGTATGCCTTTTCCCAGGCTACAGAACTCCTGGAAACGCTTCTCTCTACACCCAGGATACAGAACTCCTGAAAACTGCATCTCGCTACATCCAAGAGACAGAGCTCCCGTAAGCTGCTTATTGTACCCTCAGGGTACAGTAAATGCACATTTAGCGTATGCCTATTTCCAGGATACAGAATTCCCATAAACTGCTTTTCCCCACACCCAGATACAGAACTCCGGTAAACTGTGTTCTCTACATCCAGGTTACAGAACTCCCATATGCTGCGTCTGCTACACTCAAGCTACAGAAATCCCATATAGAGCGTATATCTTCTCCCAGGCTTCAGAACTCTTGGAAACAGCTTCTTTCTACATGCAACCTACAGAATGCCTGGAAACTGCATCTCTCTACACCCAGGTAACAGAACTCCCGTAAGCCGCTTCTGCTATACTCAGCATACAGAAAACCCGCATATAGCGAATGCCTAATTCCAGGCTTCAGAATTCCAGTAAACAGCTCCTCTCTACACGAAAGATAGAGAACTGCTGCAAACTGTGTCTCCCTGCATCTAGTTAACAGAGCTACCCTAAGCTGTGTCTCCTACACTCAGGATACAGCAAACCCGCATATTGCGAATGCCAAGTCCATGACACAGAAGTAGGGTAAACTGCTTATCCCTATACCCCGATACAGAACTCCGAAATACTGCGTCTCTCTACCTCCAGTTTACACAGCTCCCTTGAGGTTCGTCTGTTACAGTTAGGCTACTCGAATCCCATATACAGCATATGCCTTCTCCCAGGCAACAGATCTCCTGGAAACGCTTCTCTCTACACCCAGGATACAGAACTCCTGAAAACTGCATCTCGCTACATCCAGGAGACAGAGCTCCCGTAAGCTGCTTATTGTACCCTCATTGTAAAGTAAATGCACATTTGGCGTATGCCTATTTCCAGGATACAGAATTCCCATAAACTGCTTTTCCCCACACCCAGATACAGAACTCCGGTAAACTCTGTTCTCTACATCCAGGTTACAGAACTCCCTTAAGCTGCTTCTGCTACACTCAGCACTCAGAAAACCCGCATATAGCAAAAGCCTAATTCCAGGCTTCAGAATTCCAGTAAACAGCTCCTCTCTACACGAAAGATAGAGAACTGCTGCAAACTGTGTCTCCCTGCATCTAGTTAACAGAGCTACCCTAAGCTGTGTCTTCTACACTCACGATACGGAACACCCACATATTGCGAATGCCAAAGCCATGACACAGAAGTACTGTAAACTGCTTATCCCTATACCCTGATACAGAACTCCGAAATACTGCGTCTCTCTACCTCCAGTTTACACAGCTCCCTTGAGGTTCGTCTGTTACGCTTAGGCTACTCGAATCCCATATACAGCATATGCCTTCTCCCAGGCTACAGAACTCCTGGAAACGCTTCTCTCTACACCCAGGATACAGAACTCCTGAAAACTGCATCTCGCTACATCCAGGAGACAGAGCTCCCGTAAGCTGCTTATTATACCCTCAGGGTACAGTAAACACACATTTAGCGTATGCCAATTTCCAGGATACAGAATTCCCATAAACTGCTTTTCCCCACACCCAGATACAGAACTCCGGTAAACTGTGTTCTCTACATCCAGGTTACAGAACTCCCATATGCTGCGTCTGCTACATTCAAGCTACAGAAATCCCATATACAGCGTATGCCTTCTCCCAGGCTGCAGAACTCTTGGAAACAGCTTCTTTCTACATGCAACCTACAGAACTCCTGGAAACTGCATCTCTCTACACCCAGGTAACAGAAGGCCAGCAAGCTGCTTCTGCTATACTCAGCATACAGAAAACCCGCATATAGCGAATGCCTAATTCCAGGCTTCAGAATACCAGTAAACAGCTCCTCTCTACACGAAAGATAGAGAACTGCTGCAAACTGTGTCTCCCTGCATCTAGTTAACAGAGCTACCCTAAGCTGTGTCTCCTACACTCAGGATACGGAACACCCACATATTGCGAATGCCAAAGCCATGACACAGAAGTAGGGTAAACTGCTTATCCTTATACCCCGATACAGAACTCCGAAATACTGCGTCTCTCTACCTCCAGTTTACACAGCTCCCTTGAGGTTCGTCTGTTACGCTTAGGCTACTCGAATCCCATATACAGCATATGCCTTCTCCCAGGCTACAGAACTCCTGGAAACGCTTCTCTCTACACCCAGGATACAGAACTCCTGAAAACTGCATCTCGCTACATCCAAGAGACAGAGCTCCTGTAAGCTGCATATTGTACCCTCATTGTAAAGTAAATGCACATTTAGCGTATGCCTATTTCCAGGATACAGAATTCCCATAAACTGCTTTTCCCCACACCCAGATACAGAACTCCGGTAAACTGTGTTCTCTACATCCAGGTTACAGAACTCCCATATGCTGCGTCTGCTACACTCAAGCTACAGAAATCCCATATAGAGCGTATATCTTCTCCCAGGCTTCAGAACTCTTGGAAACAGCTTCTTTCTACATGCAACCTACAGAATGCCTGGAAACTGTATCTCTCTACAGCCAGGTAACAGAACTCCCGTAAGCCGCTTCTGCTATACTCAGCATACAGAAAACCCGCATATAGCGAATGCCTAATTCCAGGCTTCAGAATACCAGTAAACAGCTGCTCTCTACACGAAAGATAGAGAACTGCTGCAAACTGTGTCTCCCTGCATCTAGTTAACAGAGCTACCCTAAGCTGTGTCTCCTACACTCAGGATACAGAAAACCCGCATATTGCGAATGCCAAGTCCATGACACAGAAGTAGGGTAAACTGCTTATCCTTATACCCCGATACAGAACTCCGAAATACTGCGTCTCTCTACCTCCAGTTTACACAGCTCCCTTGAGGTTCGTCTGTTACGCTTAGGCTACTCGAATCCCATATACAGCATATGCCTTCTCCCAGGCTACAGAACTCCTGGAAACGCTTCTCTCTACACCCAGGATACAGAACTCCTGAAAACTGCATCTCGCTACATCCAAGAGACAGAGCTCCCGTAAGCTGCTTATTGTACCCTCATTGTAAAGTAAATGCACATTTAGCGTATGCCTATTTCCAGGATACAGAATTCCCATAAACTGCTTTTCCCCACACCCAGATACAGAACTCCGGTAAACTGTGTTCTCTACATCCAGGTTACAGAACTCCCATATGCTGCGTCTGCTACACTCAAGCTACAGAAATCCCATATAGAGCGTATATCTTCTCCCAGGCTTCAGAACTCTTGGAAACAGCTTCTTTCTACATGCAACCTACAGAATGCCTGGAAACTGCATCTCTCTACACCCAGGTAACAGAACTCCCGTAAGCCGCTTCTGCTATACTCAGCATACAGAAAACCCGCATATAGCGAATGCCGAATTCCAGGCTTCAGAATTCCAGTAAACAGCTCCTCTCTACACGAAAGATAGAGAACTGCTGCAAACTGTGTCTCCCTGCATCTAGTTAACAGAGCTACCCTAAGCTGTGTCTCCTACACTCAGGATACAGAAAACCCGCATATTGCGAATGCCAAGTCCATGACACAGAAGTAGGGTAAACTGCTTATCCCTATACCCCGATACAGAACTCCGAAATACTGCGTCTCTCTACCTCCAGTTTACACAGCTCCCTTGAGGTTCGTCTGTTACACTTAGGCTACTCGAATCCCATATACAGCATATGCCTTCTCCCAGGCTACAGAACTCCTGGAAACGCTTCTCTCTACACCCAGGATACAGAACTCCTGAAAACTGCATCTCGCTACATCCAGGAGACAGAGCTCCCGTAAGCTGCTTATTGTACCCTCATTGTAAAGTAAATGCACATTTAGCGTATGCCTATTTCCAGGATACAGAATTCCCATAAACTGCTTTTCCCCACACTCAGATACAGAACTCCGGTAAACTGTGTTCTCTACATCCAGGTTACAGAACTCCCATATGCTGCGTCTGCTACATTCAAGCTACAGAAATCCCATATACAGCGTATGCCTTCTCCCAGGCTGCAGAACTCTTGGAAACAGCTTCTTTCTACATGCAACCTACAGAACTCCTGGAAACTGCATCTCTCTACACCCAGGTAACAGAAGGCCAGCAAGCTGCTTCTGCTATACTCAGCATACAGAAAACCCGCATATAGCGAATGCCTAATTCCAGGCTTCAGAATACCAGTATACAGCTGCTCTCTACACGATAGATAGAGAACTGCTGCAAACTGTGTCTCCCTGCATCTAGTTAACAGAGCTACCCTAAGCTGTGTCTCCTACACTCAGGATACAGAAAACCCGCATATTGCGAATGCGAAATCCATGACACAGAAGTAGGGTAAACTGCTTATCCTTATACCCCGATACAGAACTCTGAAATACTGCGTCTCTCTACCTCCAGTTTACACAGCTCCCTTGAGGTTCGTCTGTTACGCTTAGGCTACTCGAATCCCATATACAGCATATGCCTTCTCCCAGGCTACAGAACTCCTGGAAACGCTTCTCTCTACACCCAGGATACAGAACTCCTGAAAACTGCATCTCGCTACATCCAAGAGACAGAGCTCCCGTAAGCTGCTTATTGTACCCTCAGGGTAAAGTAAATGCACATTTAGCGTATGCCTATTTCCAGGATACAGAATTCCCATAAACTGCTTTTCCCCACACCCAGATACAGAACTCCGGTAAACTGTGTTCTCTACATCCAGGTTACAGAACTCCCATATGCTGCGTCTGCTACACTCAAGCTACAGAAATCCCATATAGAGCGTATATCTTCTCCCAGGCTTCAGAACTCTTGGAAACAGCTTCTTTCTACATGCAACCTACAGAATGCCTGGAAACTGTATCTCTCTACACCCAGGAAACAGAACTCCCGTAAGCCGCTTCTGCTATACCCAGCATACCGAAAACCCGCATATAGCGAATGCCTAATTCCAGGCTTCAGAATACCAGTAAACAGCTGCTCTCTACACGAAAGATAGAGAACTGCTGCAAACTGTGTCTCCCTGCATCTAGTTAACAGAGCTACCCTAAGCTGTGTCTCCTACACTCAGGATACAGCAAACCCGCATATTGCGAATGCCAAGTCCATGACACAGAAGTAGGGTAAACTGCTTATCCCTATACCCCGATACAGAACTCCGAAATACTGCGTCTCTCTACCTCCAGTTTACACAGCTCCCTTGAGGTTCGTCTGTTACACTTAGGCTACTCGAATCCCATATACAGCATATGCCTTCTCCCAGGCAACAGAACTCCTGGAAACGCTTCTCTCTACACCCAGGATACAGAACTCCTGAAAACTGCATCTCGCTACATCCAGGAGACAGAGCTCCCGTAAGCTGCTTATTGTACCCTCATTGTAAAGTAAATGCACATTTGGCGTATGCCTATTTCCAGGATACAGAATTCCCATAAACTGCTTTTCCCCACACCCAGATACAGAACTCCGGTAAACTCTGTTCTCTACATCCAGGTTACAGAACTCCCTTAAGCTGCTTCTGCTACACTCAGCACTCAGAAAACCCGCATATAGCAAAAGCCTAATTCCAGGCTTCAGAATTCCAGTAAACAGCTCCTCTCTACACGAAAGATAGAGAACTGCTGCAAACTGTGTCTCCCTGCATCTAGTTAACAGAGCTACCCTAAGCTGTGTCTTCTACACTCACGATACGGAACACCCACATATTGCGAATGCCAAAGCCATGACACAGAAGTACTGTAAACTGCTTATTCCTATACCCCGATACAGAACTCTGGAATACTGCGTCTCTCTACCTCCAAGTTACAGAGCTCCCTTGAGGTTCGTCTGCTACGCTCAGGCTACAGGAATCCCATATACAGCGTATGCCTTTTCCCAGGCTACAGAACTCCTGGAAACGCTTCTCTCTACACCCAGGATACAGAACTCCTGAAAACTGCATCTCGCTACATCCAAGAGACAGAGCTCCCGTAAGCTGCTTATTGTACCCTCAGGGTAAAGTAAATGCACATTTAGCGTATGCCTATTTCCAGGATACAGAATTCCCATAAACTGCTTTTCCCCACACCCAGATACAGAACTCCGGTAAACTGTGTTCTCTACATCCAGGTTACAGAACTCCCATATGCTGCGTCTGCTACACTCAAGCTACAGAAATCCCATATAGAGCGTATATCTTCTCCCAGGCTTCAGAACTCTTGGAAACAGCTTCTTTCTACATGCAACCTACAGAATGCCTGGAAACTGTATCTCTCTACACCCAGGTAACAGAACTCCCGTAAGCCGCTTCTGCTATACTCAGCATACCGAAAACCCGCATATAGCGAATGCCTAATTCCAGGCTTCAGAATACCAGTAAACAGCTGCTCTCTACACGAAAGATAGAGAACTGCTGCAAACTGTGTCTCCCTGCATCTAGTTAACAGAGCTACCCTAAGCTGTGTCTCCTACACTCAGGATACAGAAAACCCGCATATTGCGAATGCCAAGTCCATGACACAGAAGTAGGGTAAACTGCTTATCCTTATACCCCGATACAGAACTCCGAAATACTGCGTCTCTCTACCTCCAGTTTACACAGCTCCCTTGAGGTTCGTCTGTTACGCTTAGGCTACTCGAATCCCATATACAGCATATGCCTTCTCCCAGGCTACAGAACTCCTGGAAACGCTTCTCTCTACACCCAGGATACAGAACTCCTGAAAACTGCATCTCGCTACATCCAAGAGACAGAGCTCCCGTAAGCTGCTTATTGTACCCTCATTGTAAAGTAAATGCACATTTAGCGTATGCCTATTTCCAGGATACAGAATTCCCATAAACTGCTTTTCCCCACACCCAGATACAGAACTCCGGTAAACTGTGTTCTCTACATCCAGGTTACAGAACTCCCATATGCTGCGTCTGCTACACTCAAGCTACAGAAATCCCATATAGAGCGTATATCTTCTCCCAGGCTTCAGAACTCTTGGAAACAGCTTCTTTCTACATGCAACCTACAGAATGCCTGGAAACTGCATCTCTCTACACCCAGGTAACAGAACTCCCGTAAGCCGCTTCTGCTATACTCAGCATACAGAAAACCCGCATATAGCGAATGCCGAATTCCAGGCTTCAGAATTCCAGTAAACAGCTCCTCTCTACACGAAAGATAGAGAACTGCTGCAAACTGTGTCTCCCTGCATCTAGTTAACAGAGCTACCCTAAGCTGTGTCTCCTACACTCAGGATACAGAAAACCCGCATATTGCGAATGCCAAGTCCATGACACAGAAGTAGGGTAAACTGCTTATCCCTATACCCCGATACAGAACTCCGAAATACTGCGTCTCTCTACCTCCAGTTTACACAGCTCCCTTGAGGTTCGTCTGTTACACTTAGGCTACTCGAATCCCATATACAGCATATGCCTTCTCCCAGGCTACAGAACTCCTGGAAACGCTTCTCTCTACACCCAGGATACAGAACTCCTGAAAACTGCATCTCGCTACATCCAGGAGACAGAGCTCCCGTAAGCTGCTTATTGTACCCTCATTGTAAAGTAAATGCACATTTAGCGTATGCCTAT
Organism: Lepus europaeus; assembly: GCF_033115175.1. NCBI lineage: Eukaryota > Metazoa > Chordata > Mammalia > Lagomorpha > Leporidae > Lepus > Lepus europaeus. The sequence goes on from NW_026909498.1 coordinate 721,309, forward strand.
TTCCAGGATACAGAATTCCCATAAACTGCTTTTCCCCACACTCAGATACAGAACTCCGGTAAACTGTGTTCTCTACATCCAGGTTACAGAACTCCCATATGCTGCGTCTGCTACATTCAAGCTACAGAAATCCCATATACAGCGTATGCCTTCTCCCAGGCTGCAGAACTCTTGGAAACAGCTTCTTTCTACATGCAACCTACAGAACTCCTGGAAACTGCATCTCTCTACACCCAGGTAACAGAAGGCCAGCAAGCTGCTTCTGCTATACTCAGCATACAGAAAACCCGCATATAGCGAATGCCTAATTCCAGGCTTCAGAATACCAGTATACAGCTGCTCTCTACACGATAGATAGAGAACTGCTGCAAACTGTGTCTCCCTGCATCTAGTTAACAGAGCTACCCTAAGCTGTGTCTCCTACACTCAGGATACAGAAAACCCGCATATTGCGAATGCGAAATCCATGACACAGAAGTAGGGTAAACTGCTTATCCTTATACCCCGATACAGAACTCCGAAATACTGCGTCTCTCTACCTCCAGTTTACACAGCTCCCTTGAGGTTCGTCTGTTACGCTTAGGCTACTCGAATCCCATATACAGCATATGCCTTCTCCCAGGCTACAGAACTCCTGGAAACGCTTCTCTCTACACCCAGGATACAGAACTCCTGAAAACTGCATCTCGCTACATCCAAGAGACAGAGCTCCCGTAAGCTGCTTATTGTACCCTCAGGGTAAAGTAAATGCACATTTAGCGTATGCCTATTTCCAGGATACAGAATTCCCATAAACTGCTTTTCCCCACACCCAGATACAGAACTCCGGTAAACTGTGTTCTCTACATCCAGGTTACAGAACTCCCATATGCTGCGTCTGCTACACTCAAGCTACAGAAATCCCATATAGAGCGTATATCTTCTCCCAGGCTTCAGAACTCTTGGAAACAGCTTCTTTCTACATGCAACCTACAGAATGCCTGGAAACTGTATCTCTCTACAGCCAGGTAACAGAACTCCCGTAAGCCGCTTCTGCTATACTCAGCATACCGAAAACCCGCATATAGCGAATGCCTAATTCCAGGCTTCAGAATACCAGTAAACAGCTGCTCTCTACACGAAAGATAGAGAACTGCTGCAAACTGTGTCTCCCTGCATCTAGTTAACAGAGCTACCCTAAGCTGTGTCTCCTACACTCAGGATACAGCAAACCCGCATATTGCGAATGCCAAGTCCATGACACAGAAGTAGGGTAAACTGCTTATCCCTATACCCCGATACAGAACTCCGAAATACTGCGTCTCTCTACCTCCAGTTTACACAGCTCCCTTGAGGTTCGTCTGTTACACTTAGGCTACTCGAATCCCATATACAGCATATGCCTTCTCCCAGGCAACAGAACTCCTGGAAACGCTTCTCTCTACACCCAGGATACAGAACTCCTGAAAACTGCATCTCGCTACATCCAGGAGACAGAGCTCCCGTAAGCTGCTTATTGTACCCTCATTGTAAAGTAAATGCACATTTGGCGTATGCCTATTTCCAGGATACAGAATTCCCATAAACTGCTTTTCCCCACACCCAGATACAGAACTCCGGTAAACTCTGTTCTCTACATCCAGGTTACAGAACTCCCTTAAGCTGCTTCTGCTACACTCAGCACTCAGAAAACCCGCATATAGCAAAAGCCTAATTCCAGGCTTCAGAATTCCAGTAAACAGCTCCTCTCTACACGAAAGATAGAGAACTGCTGCAAACTGTGTCTCCCTGCATCTAGTTAACAGAGCTACCCTAAGCTGTGTCTTCTACACTCACGATACGGAACACCCACATATTGCGAATGCCAAAGCCATGACACAGAAGTACTGTAAACTGCTTATTCCTATACCCCGATACAGAACTCTGGAATACTGCGTCTCTCTACCTCCAAGTTACAGAGCTCCCTTGAGGTTCGTCTGCTACGCTCAGGCTACAGGAATCCCATATACAGCGTATGCCTTTTCCCAGGCTACAGAACTCCTGGAAACGCTTCTCTCTACACCCAGGATACAGAACTCCTGAAAACTGCATCTCGCTACATCCAAGAGACAGAGCTCCCGTAAGCTGCTTATTGTACCCTCAGGGTAAAGTAAATGCACATTTAGCGTATGCCTATTTCCAGGATACAGAATTCCCATAAACTGCTTTTCCCCACACCCAGATACAGAACTCCGGTAAACTGTGTTCTCTACATCCAGGTTACAGAACTCCCATATGCTGCGTCTGCTACACTCAAGCTACAGAAATCCCATATAGAGCGTATATCTTCTCCCAGGCTTCAGAACTCTTGGAAACAGCTTCTTTCTACATGCAACCTACAGAATGCCTGGAAACTGCATCTCTCTACACCCAGGTAACAGAACTCCCGTAAGCCGCTTCTGCTATACTCAGCATACAGAAAACCCGCATATAGCGAATGCCTAATTCCAGGCTTCAGAATTCCAGTAAACAGCTCCTCTCTACACGAAAGATAGAGAACTGCTGCAAACTGTGTCTCCCTGCATCTAGTTAACAGAGCTACCCTAAGCTGTGTCTCCTACACTCAGGATACAGCAAACCCGCATATTGCGAATGCCAAGTCCATGACACAGAAGTAGGGTAAACTGCTTATCCCTATACCCCGATACAGAACTCCGAAATACTGCGTCTCTCTACCTCCAGTTTACACAGCTCCCTTGAGGTTCGTCTGTTACAGTTAGGCTACTCGAATCCCATATACAGCATATGCCTTCTCCCAGGCAACAGAACTCCTGGAAACGCTTCTCTCTACACCCAGGATACAGAACTCCTGAAAACTGCATCTCGCTACATCCAGGAGACAGAGCTCCCGTAAGCTGCTTATTGTACCCTCATTGTAAAGTAAATGCACATTTGGCGTATGCCTATTTCCAGGATACAGAATTCCCATAAACTGCTTTTCCCCACACCCAGATACAGAACTCCGGTAAACTCTGTTCTCTACATCCAGGTTACAGAACTCCCTTAAGCTGCTTCTGCTACACTCAGCACTCAGAAAACCCGCATATAGCAAAAGCCTAATTCCAGGCTTCAGAATTCCAGTAAACAGCTCCTCTCTACACGAAAGATAGAGAACTGCTGCAAACTGTGTCTCCCTGCATCTAGTTAACAGAGCTACCCTAAGCTGTGTCTTCTACACTCACGATACGGAACACCCACATATTGCGAATGCCAAAGCCATGACACAGAAGTACTGTAAACTGCTTATCCCTATACCCTGATACAGAACTCCGAAATACTGCGTCTCTCTACCTCCAGTTTACACAGCTCCCTTGAGGTTCGTCTGTTACGCTTAGGCTACTCGAATCCCATATACAGCATATGCCTTCTCCCAGGCTACAGAACTCCTGGAAACGCTTCTCTCTACACCCAGGATACAGAACTCCTGAAAACTGCATCTCGCTACATCCAGGAGACAGAGCTCCCGTAAGCTGCTTATTATACCCTCAGGGTACAGTAAACACACATTTAGCGTATGCCAATTTCCAGGATACAGAATTCCCATAAACTGCTTTTCCCCACACCCAGATACAGAACTCCGGTAAACTGTGTTCTCTACATCCAGGTTACAGAACTCCCATATGCTGCGTCTGCTACATTCAAGCTACAGAAATCCCATATACAGCGTATGCCTTCTCCCAGGCTGCAGAACTCTTGGAAACAGCTTCTTTCTACATGCAACCTACAGAACTCCTGGAAACTGCATCTCTCTACACCCAGGTAACAGAAGGCCAGCAAGCTGCTTCTGCTATACTCAGCATACAGAAAACCCGCATATAGCGAATGCCTAATTCCAGGCTTCAGAATACCAGTAAACAGCTCCTCTCTACACGAAAGATAGAGAACTGCTGCAAACTGTGTCTCCCTGCATCTAGTTAACAGAGCTACCCTAAGCTGTGTCTCCTACACTCAGGATACAGAAAACCCGCATATTGCGAATGCCAAGTCCATGACACAGAAGTAGGGTAAACTGCTTATCCTTATACCCCGATACAGAACTCCGAAATACTGCGTCTCTCTACCTCCAGTTTACACAGCTCCCTTGAGGTTCGTCTGTTACGCTTAGGCTACTCGAATCCCATATACAGCATATGCCTTCTCCCAGGCTACAGAACTCCTGGAAACGCTTCTCTCTACACCCAGGATACAGAACTCCTGAAAACTGCATCTCGCTACATCCAAGAGACAGAGCTCCCGTAAGCTGCTTATTGTACCCTCATTGTAAAGTAAATGCACATTTAGCGTATGCCTATTTCCAGGATACAGAATTCCCATAAACTGCTTTTCCCCACACCCAGATACAGAACTCCGGTAAACTGTGTTCTCTACATCCAGGTTACAGAACTCCCATATGCTGCGTCTGCTACACTCAAGCTACAGAAATCCCATATAGAGCGTATATCTTCTCCCAGGCTTCAGAACTCTTGGAAACAGCTTCTTTCTACATGCAACCTACAGAATGCCTGGAAACTGCATCTCTCTACACCCAGGTAACAGAACTCCCGTAAGCCGCTTCTGCTATACTCAGCATACAGAAAACCCGCATATAGCGAATGCCGAATTCCAGGCTTCAGAATTCCAGTAAACAGCTCCTCTCTACACGAAAGATAGAGAACTGCTGCAAACTGTGTCTCCCTGCATCTAGTTAACAGAGCTACCCTAAGCTGTGTCTCCTACACTCAGGATACAGAAAACCCGCATATTGCGAATGCCAAGTCCATGACACAGAAGTAGGGTAAACTGCTTATCCCTATACCCCGATACAGAACTCCGAAATACTGCGTCTCTCTACCTCCAGTTTACACAGCTCCCTTGAGGTTCGTCTGTTACACTTAGGCTACTCGAATCCCATATACAGCATATGCCTTCTCCCAGGCTACAGAACTCCTGGAAACGCTTCTCTCTACACCCAGGATACAGAACTCCTGAAAACTGCATCTCGCTACATCCAGGAGACAGAGCTCCCGTAAGCTGCTTATTGTACCCTCATTGTAAAGTAAATGCACATTTAGCGTATGCCTATTTCCAGGATACAGAATTCCCATAAACTGCTTTTCCCCACACTCAGATACAGAACTCCGGTAAACTGTGTTCTCTACATCCAGGTTACAGAACTCCCATATGCTGCGTCTGCTACATTCAAGCTACAGAAATCCCATATACAGCGTATGCCTTCTCCCAGGCTGCAGAACTCTTGGAAACAGCTTCTTTCTACATGCAACCTACAGAACTCCTGGAAACTGCATCTCTCTACACCCAGGTAACAGAAGGCCAGCAAGCTGCTTCTGCTATACTCAGCATACAGAAAACCCGCATATAGCGAATGCCTAATTCCAGGCTTCAGAATACCAGTAAACAGCTGCTCTCTACACGAAAGATAGAGAACTGCTGCAAACTGTGTCTCCCTGCATCTAGTTAACAGAGCTACCCTAAGCTGTGTCTCCTACACTCAGGATACAGAAAACCCGCATATTGCGAATGCGAAATCCATGACACAGAAGTAGGGTAAACTGCTTATCCTTATACCCCGATACAGAACTCCAAAATACTGCGTCTCTCTACCTCCAGTTTACACAGCTCCCTTGAGGTTCGTCTGTTACGCTTAGGCTACTCGAATCCCATATACAGCATATGCCTTCTCCCAGGCTACAGAACTCCTGGAAACGCTTCTCTCTACACCCAGGATACAGAACTCCTGAAAACTGCATCTCGCTACATGCAGGAGACAGAGCTCCCGTAAGCTGCTTATTGTACCCTCATTGTAAAGTAAATGCACATTTAGCGTATGCCTATTTCCAGGATACAGAATTCCCATAAACTGCTTTTCCCCACACCCAGATACAGAACTCCGGTAAACTGTGTTCTCTACATCCAGGTTACAGAACTCCCATATGCTGCGTCTGCTACACTCAAGCTACAGAAATCCCATATAGAGCGTATATCTTCTCCCAGGCTTCAGAACTCTTGGAAACAGCTTCTTTCTACATGCAACCTACAGAATGCCTGGAAACTGTATCTCTCTACAGCCAGGTAACAGAACTCCCGTAAGCCGCTTCTGCTATACTCAGCATACAGAAAACCCGCATATAGCGAATGCCTAATTCCAGGCTTCAGAATACCAGTAAACAGCTGCTCTCTACACGAAAGATAGAGAACTGCTGCAAACTGTGTCTCCCTGCATCTAGTTAACAGAGCTACCCTAAGCTGTGTCTCCTACACTCAGGATACAGAAAACCCGCATATTGCGAATGCCAAGTCCATGACACAGAAGTAGGGTAAACTGCTTATCCTTATACCCCAATACAGAACTCCGAAATACTGCGTCTCTCTACCTCCAGTTTACACAGCTCCCTTGAGGTTCGTCTGTTACGCTTAGGCTACTCGAATCCCATATACAGCATATGCCTTCTCCCAGGCTACAGAACTCCTGGAAACGCTTCTCTCTACACCCAGGATACAGAACTCCTGAAAACTGCATCTCGCTACATCCAAGAGACAGAGCTCCAGTAAGCTGCTTATTGTACCCTCATTGTAAAGTAAATGCACATTTAGCGTATGCCTATTTCCAGGATACAGAATTCCCATAAACTGCTTTTCCCCACACCCAGATACAGAACTCCGGTAAACTGTGTTCTCTACATCCAGGTTACAGAACTCCCATATGCTGCGTCTGCTACACTCAAGCTACAGAAATCCCATATAGAGCGTATATCTTCTCCCAGGCTTCAGAACTCTTGGAAACAGCTTCTTTCTACATGCAAACTACAGAATGCCTGGAAACTGCATCTCTCTACACCCAGGTAACAGAACTCCCGTAAGCCGCTTCTGCTATACTCAGCATACAGAAAACCCGCATATAGCGAATGCCGAATTCCAGGCTTCAGAATTCCAGTAAACAGCTCCTCTCTACACGAAAGATAGAGAACTGCTGCAAACTGTGTCTCCCTGCATCTAGTTAACAGAGCTACCCTAAGCTGTGTCTCCTACACTCAGGATACAGAAAACCCGCATATTGCGAATGCCAAGTCCATGACACAGAAGTAGGGTAAACTGCTTATCCCTATACCCCGATACAGAACTCCGAAATACTGCGTCTCTCTACCTCCAGTTTACACAGCTCCCTTGAGGTTCGTCTGTTACGCTTAGGCTACTCGAATCCCATATACAGCATATGCCTTCTCCCAGGCTACAGAACTCCTGGAAACGCTTCTCTCTACACCCAGGATACAGAACTCCTGAAAACTGCATCTCGCTACATCCAAGAGACAGAGCTCCCGTAAGCTGCTTATTGTACCCTCAGGGTAAAGTAAATGCACATTTAGCGTATGCCTATTTCCAGGATACAGAATTCCCATAAACTGCTTTTCCCCACACCCAGATACAGAACTCCGGTAAACTGTGTTCTCTACATCCAGGTTACAGAACTCCCATATGCTGCGTCTGCTACACTCAAGCTACAGAAATCCCATATAGAGCGTATATCTTCTCCCAGGCTTCAGAACTCTTGGAAACAGCTTCTTTCTACATGCAACCTACAGAATGCCTGGAAACTGTATCTCTCTACACCCAGGTAACAGAACTCCCGTAAGCCGCTTCTGCTATACTCAGCATACCGAAAACCCGCATATAGCGAATGCCTAATTCCAGGCTTCAGAATACCAGTAAACAGCTGCTCTCTACACGAAAGATAGAGAACTGCTGCAAACTGTGTCTCCCTGCATCTAGTTAACAGAGCTACCCTAAGCTGTGTCTCCTACACTCAGGATACAGCAAACCCGCATATTGCGAATGCCAAGTCCATGACACAGAAGTAGGGTAAACTGCTTATCCCTATACCCCGATACAGAACTCCGAAATACTGCGTCTCTCTACCTCCAGTTTACACAGCTCCCTTGAGGTTCGTCTGTTACACTTAGGCTACTCGAATCCCATATACAGCATATGCCTTCTCCCAGGCAACAGAACTCCTGGAAACGCTTCTCTCTACACCCAGGATACAGAACTCCTGAAAACTGCATCTCGCTACATCCAGGAGACAGAGCTCCCGTAAGCTGCTTATTGTACCCTCATTGTAAAGTAAATGCACATTTGGCGTATGCCTATTTCCAGGATACAGAATTCCCATAAACTGCTTTTCCCCACACCCAGATACAGAACTCCGGTAAACTCTGTTCTCTACATCCAGGTTACAGAACTCCCTTAAGCTGCTTCTGCTACACTCAGCACTCAGAAAACCCGCATATAGCAAAAGCCTAATTCCAGGCTTCAGAATTCCAGTAAACAGCTCCTCTCTACACGAAAGATAGAGAACTGCTGCAAACTGTGTCTCCCTGCATCTAGTTAACAGAGCTACCCTAAGCTGTGTCTCCTACACTCAGGATACAGAAAACCCGCATATTGCGAATGCCAAGTCCATGACACAGAAGTAGGGTAAACTGCTTATCCCTATACCCCGATACAGAACTCCGAAATACTGCGTCTCTCTACCTCCAGTTTACACAGCTCCCTTGAGGTTCGTCTGTTACACTTAGGCTACTCGAATCCCATATACAGCATATGCCTTCTCCCAGGCTACAGAACTCCTGGAAACGCTTCTCTCTACACCCAGGATACAGAACTCCTGAAAACTGCATCTCGCTACATCCAGGAGACAGAGCTCCCGTAAGCTGCTTATTGTACCCTCATTGTAAAGTAAATGCACATTTAGCGTATGCCTATTTCCAGGATACAGAATTCCCATAAACTGCTTTTCCCCACACTCAGATACAGAACTCCGGTAAACTGTGTTCTCTACATCCAGGTTACAGAACTCCCATATGCTGCGTCTGCTACATTCAAGCTACAGAAATCCCATATACAGCGTATGCCTTCTCCCAGGCTGCAGAACTCTTGGAAACAGCTTCTTTCTACATGCAACCTACAGAACTCCTGGAAACTGCATCTCTCTACACCCAGGTAACAGAAGGCCAGCAAGCTGCTTCTGCTATACTCAGCATACAGAAAACCCGCATATAGCGAATGCCTAATTCCAGGCTTCAGAATACCAGTAAACAGCTGCTCTCTACACGAAAGATAGAGAACTGCTGCAAACTGTGTCTCCCTGCATCTAGTTAACAGAGCTACCCTAAGCTGTGTCTCCTACACTCAGGATACAGAAAACCCGCATATTGCGAATGCGAAATCCATGACACAGAAGTAGGGTAAACTGCTTATCCTTATACCCCGATACAGAACTCCAAAATACTGCGTCTCTCTACCTCCAGTTTACACAGCTCCCTTGAGGTTCGTCTGTTACGCTTAGGCTACTCGAATCCCATATACAGCATATGCCTTCTCCCAGGCTACAGAACTCCTGGAAACGCTTCTCTCTACACCCAGGATACAGAACTCCTGAAAACTGCATCTCGCTACATGCAGGAGACAGAGCTCCCGTAAGCTGCTTATTGTACCCTCATTGTAAAGTAAATGCACATTTAGCGTATGCCTATTTCCAGGATACAGAATTCCCATAAACTGCTTTTCCCCACACCCAGATACAGAACTCCGGTAAACTGTGTTCTCTACATCCAGGTTACAGAACTCCCATATGCTGCGTCTGCTACACTCAAGCTACAGAAATCCCATATAGAGCGTATATCTTCTCCCAGGCTTCAGAACTCTTGGAAACAGCTTCTTTCTACATGCAACCTACAGAATGCCTGGAAACTGTATCTCTCTACAGCCAGGTAACAGAACTCCCGTAAGCCGCTTCTGCTATACTCAGCATACAGAAAACCCGCATATAGCGAATGCCTAATTCCAGGCTTCAGAATACCAGTAAACAGCTGCTCTCTACACGAAAGATAGAGAACTGCTGCAAACTGTGTCTCCCTGCATCTAGTTAACAGAGCTACCCTAAGCTGTGTCTCCTACACTCAGGATACAGAAAACCCGCATATTGCGAATGCCAAGTCCATGACACAGAAGTAGGGTAAACTGCTTATCCTTATACCCCAATACAGAACTCCGAAATACTGCGTCTCTCTACCTCCAGTTTACACAGCTCCCTTGAGGTTCGTCTGTTACGCTTAGGCTACTCGAATCCCATATACAGCATATGCCTTCTCCCAGGCTACAGAACTCCTGGAAACGCTTCTTTCTACACCCAGGATACAGAACTCCTGAAAACTGCATCTCGCTACATCCAAGAGACAGAGCTCCAGTAAGCTGCTTATTGTACCCTCATTGTAAAGTAAATGCACATTTAGCGTATGCCTATTTCCAGGATACAGAATTCCCATAAACTGCTTTTCCCCACACCCAGATACAGAACTCCGGTAAACTGTGTTCTCTACATCCAGGTTACAGAACTCCCATATGCTGCGTCTGCTACACTCAAGCTACAGAAATCCCATATAGAGCGTATATCTTCTCCCAGGCTTCAGAACTCTTGGAAACAGCTTCTTTCTACATGCAAACTACAGAATGCCTGGAAACTGCATCTCTCTACACCCAGGTAACAGAACTCCCGTAAGCCGCTTCTGCTATACTCAGCATACAGAAAACCCGCATATAGCGAATGCCGAATTCCAGGCTTCAGAATTCCAGTAAACAGCTCCTCTCTACACGAAAGATAGAGAACTGCTGCAAACTGTGTCTCCCTGCATCTAGTTAACAGAGCTACCCTAAGCTGTGTCTCCTACACTCAGGATACAGAAAACCCGCATATTGCGAATGCCAAGTCCATGACACAGAAGTAGGGTAAACTGCTTATCCCTATACCCCGATACAGAACTCCGAAATACTGCGTCTCTCTACCTCCAGTTTACACAGCTCCCTTGAGGTTCGTCTGTTACGCTTAGGCTACTCGAATCCCATATACAGCATATGCCTTCTCCCAGGCTACAGAACTCCTGGAAACGCTTCTCTCTACACCCAGGATACAGAACTCCTGAAAACTGCATCTCGCTACATCCAAGAGACAGAGCTCCCGTAAGCTGCTTATTGTACCCTCAGGGTAAAGTAAATGCACATTTAGCGTATGCCTATTTCCAGGATACAGAATTCCCATAAACTGCTTTTCCCCACACCCAGATACAGAACTCCGGTAAACTGTGTTCTCTACATCCAGGTTACAGAACTCCCATATGCTGCGTCTGCTACACTCAAGCTACAGAAATCCCATATAGAGCGTATATCTTCTCCCAGGCTTCAGAACTCTTGGAAACAGCTTCTTTCTACATGCAACCTACAGAATGCCTGGAAACTGTATCTCTCTACACCCAGGTAACAGAACTCCCGTAAGCCGCTTCTGCTATACTCAGCATACCGAAAACCCGCATATAGCGAATGCCTAATTCCAGGCTTCAGAATACCAGTAAACAGCTGCTCTCTACACGAAAGATAGAGAACTGCTGCAAACTGTGTCTCCCTGCATCTAGTTAACAGAGCTACCCTAAGCTGTGTCTCCTACACTCAGGATACAGCAAACCCGCATATTGCGAATGCCAAGTCCATGACACAGAAGTAGGGTAAACTGCTTATCCCTATACCCCGATACAGAACTCCGAAATACTGCGTCTCTCTACCTCCAGTTTACACAGCTCCCTTGAGGTTCGTCTGTTACACTTAGGCTACTCGAATCCCATATACAGCATATGCCTTCTCCCAGGCAACAGAACTCCTGGAAACGCTTCTCTCTACACCCAGGATACAGAACTCCTGAAAACTGCATCTCGCTACATCCAGGAGACAGAGCTCCCGTAAGCTGCTTATTGTACCCTCATTGTAAAGTAAATGCACATTTGGCGTATGCCTATTTCCAGGATACAGAATTCCCATAAACTGCTTTTCCCCACACCCAGATACAGAACTCCGGTAAACTCTGTTCTCTACATCCAGGTTACAGAACTCCCTTAAGCTGCTTCTGCTACACTCAGCACTCAGAAAACCCGCATATAGCAAAAGCCTAATTCCAGGCTTCAGAATTCCAGTAAACAGCTCCTCTCTACACGAAAGATAGAGAACTGCTGCAAACTGTGTCTCCCTGCATCTAGTTAACAGAGCTACCCTAAGCTGTGTCTTCTACACTCACGATACGGAACACCCACATATTGCGAATGCCAAAGCCATGACACAGAAGTACTGTAAACTGCTTATTCCTATACCCCGATACAGAACTCTGGAATACTGCGTCTCTCTACCTCCAAGTTACAGAGCTCCCTTGAGGTTCGTCTGCTACGCTCAGGCTACAGGAATCCCATATACAGCGTATGCCTTTTCCCAGGCTACAGAACTCCTGGAAACGCTTCTCTCTACACCCAGGATACAGAACTCCTGAAAACTGCATCTCGCTACATCCAAGAGACAGAGCTCCCGTAAGCTGCTTATTGTACCCTCAGGGTAAAGTAAATGCACATTTAGCGTATGCCTATTTCCAGGATACAGAATTCCCATAAACTGCTTTTCCCCACACCCAGATACAGAACTCCGGTAAACTGTGTTCTCTACATCCAGGTTACAGAACTCCCATATGCTGCGTCTGCTACACTCAAGCTACAGAAATCCCATATAGAGCGTATATCTTCTCCCAGGCTTCAGAACTCTTGGAAACAGCTTCTTTCTACATGCAACCTACAGAATGCCTGGAAACTGCATCTCTCTACACCCAGGTAACAGAACTCCCGTAAGCCGCTTCTGCTATACTCAGCATACAGAAAACCCGCATATAGCGAATGCCTAATTCCAGGCTTCAGAATTCCAGTAAACAGCTCCTCTCTACACGAAAGATAGAGAACTGCTGCAAACTGTGTCTCCCTGCATCTAGTTAACAGAGCTACCCTAAGCTGTGTCTCCTACACTCAGGATACAGCAAACCCGCATATTGCGAATGCCAAGTCCATGACACAGAAGTAGGGTAAACTGCTTATCCCTATACCCCGATACAGAACTCCGAAATACTGCGTCTCTCTACCTCCAGTTTACACAGCTCCCTTGAGGTTCGTCTGTTACAGTTAGGCTACTCGAATCCCATATACAGCATATGCCTTCTCCCAGGCAACAGAACTCCTGGAAACGCTTCTCTCTACACCCAGGATACAGAACTCCTGAAAACTGCATCTCGCTACATCCAGGAGACAGAGCTCCCGTGTGCTGCTTATTGTACCCTCATTGTAAAGTAAATGCACATTTGGCGTATGCCTATTTCCAGGATACAGAATTCCCATAAACTGCTTTTCCCCACACCCAGATACAGAACTCCGGTAAACTCTGTTCTCTACATCCAGGTTACAGAACTCCCTTAAGCTGCTTCTGCTACACTCAGCACTCAGAAAACCCGCATATAGCAAAAGCCTAATTCCAGGCTTCAGAATTCCAGTAAACAGCTCCTCTCTACACGAAAGATAGAGAACTGCTGCAAACTGTGTCTCCCTGCATCTAGTTAACAGAGCTACCCTAAGCTGTGTCTTCTACACTCACGATACGGAACACCCACATATTGCGAATGCCAAAGCCATGACACAGAAGTACTGTAAACTGCTTATCCCTATACCCTGATACAGAACTCCGAAATACTGCGTCTCTCTACCTCCAGTTTACACAGCTCCCTTGAGGTTCGTCTGTTACGCTTAGGCTACTCGAATCCCATATACAGCATATGCCTTCTCCCAGGCTACAGAACTCCTGGAAACGCTTCTCTCTACACCCAGGATACAGAACTCCTGAAAACTGCATCTCGCTACATCCAAGAGACAGAGCTCCCGTAAGCTGCTTATTGTACCCTCATTGTAAAGTAAATGCACATTTAGCGTATGCCTATTTCCAGGATACAGAATTCCCATAAACTGCTTTTCCCCACACCCAGATACAGAACTCCGGTAAACTGTGTTCTCTACATCCAGGTTACAGAACTCCCATATGCTGCGTCTGCTACACTCAAGCTACAGAAATCCCATATAGAGCGTATATCTTCTCCCAGGCTTCAGAACTCTTGGAAACAGCTTCTTTCTACATGCAACCTACAGAATGCCTGGAAACTGCATCTCTCTACACCCAGGTAACAGAACTCCCGTAAGCCGCTTCTGCTATACTCAGCATACAGAAAACCCGCATATAGCGAATGCCGAATTCCAGGCTTCAGAATTCCAGTAAACAGCTCCTCTCTACACGAAAGATAGAGAACTGCTGCAAACTGTGTCTCCCTGCATCTAGTTAACAGAGCTACCCTAAGCTGTGTCTCCTACACTCAGGATACAGAAAACCCGCATATTGCGAATGCCAAGTCCATGACACAGAAGTAGGGTAAACTGCTTATCCCTATACCCCGATACAGAACTCCGAAATACTGCGTCTCTCTACCTCCAGTTTACACAGCTCCCTTGAGGTTCGTCTGTTACACTTAGGCTACTCGAATCCCATATACAGCATATGCCTTCTCCCAGGCTACAGAACTCCTGGAAACGCTTCTCTCCACACCCAGGATACAGAACTCCTGAAAACTGCATCTCGCTACATCCAGGAGACAGAGCTCCCGTAAGCTGCTTATTGTACCCTCATTGTAAAGTAAATGCACATTTAGCGTATGCCTATTTCCAGGATACAGAATTCCCATAAACTGCTTTTCCCCACACTCAGATACAGAACTCCGGTAAACTGTGTTCTCTACATCCAGGTTACAGAACTCCCATATGCTGCGTCTGCTACATTCAAGCTACAGAAATCCCATATACAGCGTATGCCTTCTCCCAGGCTGCAGAACTCTTGGAAACAGCTTCTTTCTACATGCAACCTACAGAACTCCTGGAAACTGCATCTCTCTACACCCAGGTAACAGAAGGCCAGCAAGCTGCTTCTGCTATACTCAGCATACAGAAAACCCGCATATAGCGAATGCCTAATTCCAGGCTTCAGAATACCAGTAAACAGCTGCTCTCTACACGAAAGATAGAGAACTGCTGCAAACTGTGTCTCCCTGCATCTAGTTAACAGAGCTACCCTAAGCTGTGTCTCCTACACTCAGGATACAGAAAACCCGCATATTGCGAATGCGAAATCCATGACACAGAAGTAGGGTAAACTGCTTATCCTTATACCCCGATACAGAACTCCAAAATACTGCGTCTCTCTACCTCCAGTTTACACAGCTCCCTTGAGGTTCGTCTGTTACGCTTAGGCTACTCGAATCCCATATACAGCATATGCCTTCTCCCAGGCTACAGAACTCCTGGAAACGCTTCTCTCTACACCCAGGATACAGAA
Source organism: Lepus europaeus (assembly GCF_033115175.1). NCBI lineage: Eukaryota > Metazoa > Chordata > Mammalia > Lagomorpha > Leporidae > Lepus > Lepus europaeus. The sequence continues at coordinate 736,603 of NW_026909498.1, forward strand.
CTCCTGAAAACTGCATCTCGCTACATGCAGGAGACAGAGCTCCCGTAAGCTGCTTATTGTACCCTCATTGTAAAGTAAATGCACATTTAGCGTATGCCTATTTCCAGGATACAGAATTCCCATAAACTGCTTTTCCCCACACCCAGATACAGAACTCCGGTAAACTGTGTTCTCTACATCCAGGTTACAGAACTCCCATATGCTGCGTCTGCTACACTCAAGCTACAGAAATCCCATATAGAGCGTATATCTTCTCCCAGGCTTCAGAACTCTTGGAAACAGCTTCTTTCTACATGCAACCTACAGAATGCCTGGAAACTGTATCTCTCTACAGCCAGGTAACAGAACTCCCGTAAGCCGCTTCTGCTATACTCAGCATACAGAAAACCCGCATATAGCGAATGCCTAATTCCAGGCTTCAGAATACCAGTAAACAGCTGCTCTCTACACGAAAGATAGAGAACTGCTGCAAACTGTGTCTCCCTGCATCTAGTTAACAGAGCTACCCTAAGCTGTGTCTCCTACACTCAGGATACAGAAAACCCGCATATTGCGAATGCCAAGTCCATGACACAGAAGTAGGGTAAACTGCTTATCCTTATACCCCAATACAGAACTCCGAAATACTGCGTCTCTCTACCTCCAGTTTACACAGCTCCCTTGAGGTTCGTCTGTTACGCTTAGGCTACTCGAATCCCATATACAGCATATGCCTTCTCCCAGGCTACAGAACTCCTGGAAACGCTTCTCTCTACACCCAGGATACAGAACTCCTGAAAACTGCATCTCGCTACATCCAAGAGACAGAGCTCCAGTAAGCTGCTTATTGTACCCTCATTGTAAAGTAAATGCACATTTAGCGTATGCCTATTTCCAGGATACAGAATTCCCATAAACTGCTTTTCCCCACACCCAGATACAGAACTCCGGTAAACTGTGTTCTCTACATCCAGGTTACAGAACTCCCATATGCTGCGTCTGCTACACTCAAGCTACAGAAATCCCATATAGAGCGTATATCTTCTCCCAGGCTTCAGAACTCTTGGAAACAGCTTCTTTCTACATGCAAACTACAGAATGCCTGGAAACTGCATCTCTCTACACCCAGGTAACAGAACTCCCGTAAGCCGCTTCTGCTATACTCAGCATACAGAAAACCCGCATATAGCGAATGCCGAATTCCAGGCTTCAGAATTCCAGTAAACAGCTCCTCTCTACACGAAAGATAGAGAACTGCTGCAAACTGTGTCTCCCTGCATCTAGTTAACAGAGCTACCCTAAGCTGTGTCTCCTACACTCAGGATACAGAAAACCCGCATATTGCGAATGCCAAGTCCATGACACAGAAGTAGGGTAAACTGCTTATCCCTATACCCCGATACAGAACTCCGAAATACTGCGTCTCTCTACCTCCAGTTTACACAGCTCCCTTGAGGTTCGTCTGTTACGCTTAGGCTACTCGAATCCCATATACAGCATATGCCTTCTCCCAGGCTACAGAACTCCTGGAAACGCTTCTCTCTACACCCAGGATACAGAACTCCTGAAAACTGCATCTCGCTACATCCAAGAGACAGAGCTCCCGTAAGCTGCTTATTGTACCCTCAGGGTAAAGTAAATGCACATTTAGCGTATGCCTATTTCCAGGATACAGAATTCCCATAAACTGCTTTTCCCCACACCCAGATACAGAACTCCGGTAAACTGTGTTCTCTACATCCAGGTTACAGAACTCCCATATGCTGCGTCTGCTACACTCAAGCTACAGAAATCCCATATAGAGCGTATATCTTCTCCCAGGCTTCAGAACTCTTGGAAACAGCTTCTTTCTACATGCAACCTACAGAATGCCTGGAAACTGTATCTCTCTACACCCAGGTAACAGAACTCCCGTAAGCCGCTTCTGCTATACTCAGCATACCGAAAACCCGCATATAGCGAATGCCTAATTCCAGGCTTCAGAATACCAGTAAACAGCTGCTCTCTACACGAAAGATAGAGAACTGCTGCAAACTGTGTCTCCCTGCATCTAGTTAACAGAGCTACCCTAAGCTGTGTCTCCTACACTCAGGATACAGCAAACCCGCATATTGCGAATGCCAAGTCCATGACACAGAAGTAGGGTAAACTGCTTATCCCTATACCCCGATACAGAACTCCGAAATACTGCGTCTCTCTACCTCCAGTTTACACAGCTCCCTTGAGGTTCGTCTGTTACACTTAGGCTACTCGAATCCCATATACAGCATATGCCTTCTCCCAGGCAACAGAACTCCTGGAAACGCTTCTCTCTACACCCAGGATACAGAACTCCTGAAAACTGCATCTCGCTACATCCAGGAGACAGAGCTCCCGTAAGCTGCTTATTGTACCCTCATTGTAAAGTAAATGCACATTTGGCGTATGCCTATTTCCAGGATACAGAATTCCCATAAACTGCTTTTCCCCACACCCAGATACAGAACTCCGGTAAACTCTGTTCTCTACATCCAGGTTACAGAACTCCCTTAAGCTGCTTCTGCTACACTCAGCACTCAGAAAACCCGCATATAGCAAAAGCCTAATTCCAGGCTTCAGAATTCCAGTAAACAGCTCCTCTCTACACGAAAGATAGAGAACTGCTGCAAACTGTGTCTCCCTGCATCTAGTTAACAGAGCTACCCTAAGCTGTGTCTTCTACACTCACGATACGGAACACCCACATATTGCGAATGCCAAAGCCATGACACAGAAGTACTGTAAACTGCTTATTCCTATACCCCGATACAGAACTCTGGAATACTGCGTCTCTCTACCTCCAAGTTACAGAGCTCCCTTGAGGTTCGTCTGCTACGCTCAGGCTACAGGAATCCCATATACAGCGTATGCCTTTTCCCAGGCTACAGAACTCCTGGAAACGCTTCTCTCTACACCCAGGATACAGAACTCCTGAAAACTGCATCTCGCTACATCCAAGAGACAGAGCTCCCGTAAGCTGCTTATTGTACCCTCAGGGTAAAGTAAATGCACATTTAGCGTATGCCTATTTCCAGGATACAGAATTCCCATAAACTGCTTTTCCCCACACCCAGATACAGAACTCCGGTAAACTGTGTTCTCTACATCCAGGTTACAGAACTCCCATATGCTGCGTCTGCTACACTCAAGCTACAGAAATCCCATATAGAGCGTATATCTTCTCCCAGGCTTCAGAACTCTTGGAAACAGCTTCTTTCTACATGCAACCTACAGAATGCCTGGAAACTGCATCTCTCTACACCCAGGTAACAGAACTCCCGTAAGCCGCTTCTGCTATACTCAGCATACAGAAAACCCGCATATAGCGAATGCCTAATTCCAGGCTTCAGAATTCCAGTAAACAGCTCCTCTCTACACGAAAGATAGAGAACTGCTGCAAACTGTGTCTCCCTGCATCTAGTTAACAGAGCTACCCTAAGCTGTGTCTCCTACACTCAGGATACAGCAAACCCGCATATTGCGAATGCCAAGTCCATGACACAGAAGTAGGGTAAACTGCTTATCCCTATACCCCGATACAGAACTCCGAAATACTGCGTCTCTCTACCTCCAGTTTACACAGCTCCCTTGAGGTTCGTCTGTTACAGTTAGGCTACTCGAATCCCATATACAGCATATGCCTTCTCCCAGGCAACAGAACTCCTGGAAACGCTTCTCTCTACACCCAGGATACAGAACTCCTGAAAACTGCATCTCGCTACATCCAGGAGACAGAGCTCCCGTGTGCTGCTTATTGTACCCTCATTGTAAAGTAAATGCACATTTGGCGTATGCCTATTTCCAGGATACAGAATTCCCATAAACTGCTTTTCCCCACACCCAGATACAGAACTCCGGTAAACTCTGTTCTCTACATCCAGGTTACAGAACTCCCTTAAGCTGCTTCTGCTACACTCAGCACTCAGAAAACCCGCATATAGCAAAAGCCTAATTCCAGGCTTCAGAATTCCAGTAAACAGCTCCTCTCTACACGAAAGATAGAGAACTGCTGCAAACTGTGTCTCCCTGCATCTAGTTAACAGAGCTACCCTAAGCTGTGTCTTCTACACTCACGATACGGAACACCCACATATTGCGAATGCCAAAGCCATGACACAGAAGTACTGTAAACTGCTTATCCCTATACCCTGATACAGAACTCCGAAATACTGCGTCTCTCTACCTCCAGTTTACACAGCTCCCTTGAGGTTCGTCTGTTACGCTTAGGCTACTCGAATCCCATATACAGCATATGCCTTCTCCCAGGCTACAGAACTCCTGGAAACGCTTCTCTCTACACCCAGGATACAGAACTCCTGAAAACTGCATCTCGCTACATCCAGGAGACAGAGCTCCCGTAAGCTGCTTATTATACCCTCAGGGTACAGTAAACACACATTTAGCGTATGCCAATTTCCAGGATACAGAATTCCCATAAACTGCTTTTCCCCACACCCAGATACAGAACTCCGGTAAACTGTGTTCTCTACATCCAGGTTACAGAACTCCCATATGCTGCGTCTGCTACATTCAAGCTACAGAAATCCCATATACAGCGTATGCCTTCTCCCAGGCTGCAGAACTCTTGGAAACAGCTTCTTTCTACATGCAACCTACAGAACTCCTGGAAACTGCATCTCTCTACACCCAGGTAACAGAAGGCCAGCAAGCTGCTTCTGCTATACTCAGCATACAGAAAACCCGCATATAGCGAATGCCTAATTCCAGGCTTCAGAATACCAGTAAACAGCTCCTCTCTACACGAAAGATAGAGAACTGCTGCAAACTGTGTCTCCCTGCATCTAGTTAACAGAGCTACCCTAAGCTGTGTCTCCTACACTCAGGATACAGAAAACCCGCATATTGCGAATGCCAAGTCCATGACACAGAAGTAGGGTAAACTGCTTATCCTTATACCCCGATACAGAACTCCGAAATACTGCGTCTCTCTACCTCCAGTTTACACAGCTCCCTTGAGGTTCGTCTGTTACGCTTAGGCTACTCGAATCCCATATACAGCATATGCCTTCTCCCAGGCTACAGAACTCCTGGAAACGCTTCTCTCTACACCCAGGATACAGAACTCCTGAAAACTGCATCTCGCTACATCCAAGAGACAGAGCTCCCGTAAGCTGCTTATTGTACCCTCATTGTAAAGTAAATGCACATTTAGCGTATGCCTATTTCCAGGATACAGAATTCCCATAAACTGCTTTTCCCCACACCCAGATACAGAACTCCGGTAAACTGTGTTCTCTACATCCAGGTTACAGAACTCCCATATGCTGCGTCTGCTACACTCAAGCTACAGAAATCCCATATAGAGCGTATATCTTCTCCCAGGCTTCAGAACTCTTGGAAACAGCTTCTTTCTACATGCAACCTACAGAATGCCTGGAAACTGCATCTCTCTACACCCAGGTAACAGAACTCCCGTAAGCCGCTTCTGCTATACTCAGCATACAGAAAACCCGCATATAGCGAATGCCGAATTCCAGGCTTCAGAATTCCAGTAAACAGCTCCTCTCTACACGAAAGATAGAGAACTGCTGCAAACTGTGTCTCCCTGCATCTAGTTAACAGAGCTACCCTAAGCTGTGTCTCCTACACTCAGGATACAGAAAACCCGCATATTGCGAATGCCAAGTCCATGACACAGAAGTAGGGTAAACTGCTTATCCCTATACCCCGATACAGAACTCCGAAATACTGCGTCTCTCTACCTCCAGTTTACACAGCTCCCTTGAGGTTCGTCTGTTACACTTAGGCTACTCGAATCCCATATACAGCATATGCCTTCTCCCAGGCTACAGAACTCCTGGAAACGCTTCTCTCTACACCCAGGATACAGAACTCCTGAAAACTGCATCTCGCTACATCCAGGAGACAGAGCTCCCGTAAGCTGCTTATTGTACCCTCATTGTAAAGTAAATGCACATTTAGCGTATGCCTATTTCCAGGATACAGAATTCCCATAAACTGCTTTTCCCCACACTCAGATACAGAACTCCGGTAAACTGTGTTCTCTACATCCAGGTTACAGAACTCCCATATGCTGCGTCTGCTACATTCAAGCTACAGAAATCCCATATACAGCGTATGCCTTCTCCCAGGCTGCAGAACTCTTGGAAACAGCTTCTTTCTACATGCAACCTACAGAACTCCTGGAAACTGCATCTCTCTACACCCAGGTAACAGAAGGCCAGCAAGCTGCTTCTGCTATACTCAGCATACAGAAAACCCGCATATAGCGAATGCCTAATTCCAGGCTTCAGAATACCAGTAAACAGCTGCTCTCTACACGAAAGATAGAGAACTGCTGCAAACTGTGTCTCCCTGCATCTAGTTAACAGAGCTACCCTAAGCTGTGTCTCCTACACTCAGGATACAGAAAACCCGCATATTGCGAATGCGAAATCCATGACACAGAAGTAGGGTAAACTGCTTATCCTTATACCCCGATACAGAACTCCAAAATACTGCGTCTCTCTACCTCCAGTTTACACAGCTCCCTTGAGGTTCGTCTGTTACGCTTAGGCTACTCGAATCCCATATACAGCATATGCCTTCTCCCAGGCTACAGAACTCCTGGAAACGCTTCTCTCTACACCCAGGATACAGAACTCCTGAAAACTGCATCTCGCTACATGCAGGAGACAGAGCTCCCGTAAGCTGCTTATTGTACCCTCATTGTAAAGTAAATGCACATTTAGCGTATGCCTATTTCCAGGATACAGAATTCCCATAAACTGCTTTTCCCCACACCCAGATACAGAACTCCGGTAAACTGTGTTCTCTACATCCAGGTTACAGAACTCCCATATGCTGCGTCTGCTACACTCAAGCTACAGAAATCCCATATAGAGCGTATATCTTCTCCCAGGCTTCAGAACTCTTGGAAACAGCTTCTTTCTACATGCAACCTACAGAATGCCTGGAAACTGTATCTCTCTACAGCCAGGTAACAGAACTCCCGTAAGCCGCTTCTGCTATACTCAGCATACAGAAAACCCGCATATAGCGAATGCCTAATTCCAGGCTTCAGAATACCAGTAAACAGCTGCTCTCTACACGAAAGATAGAGAACTGCTGCAAACTGTGTCTCCCTGCATCTAGTTAACAGAGCTACCCTAAGCTGTGTCTCCTACACTCAGGATACAGAAAACCCGCATATTGCGAATGCCAAGTCCATGACACAGAAGTAGGGTAAACTGCTTATCCTTATACCCCAATACAGAACTCCGAAATACTGCGTCTCTCTACCTCCAGTTTACACAGCTCCCTTGAGGTTCGTCTGTTACGCTTAGGCTACTCGAATCCCATATACAGCATATGCCTTCTCCCAGGCTACAGAACTCCTGGAAACGCTTCTCTCTACACCCAGGATACAGAACTCCTGAAAACTGCATCTCGCTACATCCAAGAGACAGAGCTCCAGTAAGCTGCTTATTGTACCCTCATTGTAAAGTAAATGCACATTTAGCGTATGCCTATTTCCAGGATACAGAATTCCCATAAACTGCTTTTCCCCACACCCAGATACAGAACTCCGGTAAACTGTGTTCTCTACATCCAGGTTACAGAACTCCCATATGCTGCGTCTGCTACACTCAAGCTACAGAAATCCCATATAGAGCGTATATCTTCTCCCAGGCTTCAGAACTCTTGGAAACAGCTTCTTTCTACATGCAAACTACAGAATGCCTGGAAACTGCATCTCTCTACACCCAGGTAACAGAACTCCCGTAAGCCGCTTCTGCTATACTCAGCATACAGAAAACCCGCATATAGCGAATGCCGAATTCCAGGCTTCAGAATTCCAGTAAACAGCTCCTCTCTACACGAAAGATAGAGAACTGCTGCAAACTGTGTCTCCCTGCATCTAGTTAACAGAGCTACCCTAAGCTGTGTCTCCTACACTCAGGATACAGAAAACCCGCATATTGCGAATGCCAAGTCCATGACACAGAAGTAGGGTAAACTGCTTATCCCTATACCCCGATACAGAACTCCGAAATACTGCGTCTCTCTACCTCCAGTTTACACAGCTCCCTTGAGGTTCGTCTG